>NW_024037068.1:24179000-24661500 GCF_015706575.1 Patiria miniata
TCTCACGAAATTTCTCGACTTTTTTATGACTTTCGTCATATTTAATAATTTTCTGTGACTTTTCCAGACCGGGAAATTGAAGATGACATTTTCCAGGTTTCTTCCTGGCCACGGGAACCCTTTCTAAGGTTTGGTGTGTTCACGAGTTGTTTACTAGTTAATCACAAGCAAAGTGAACCACTGCTCACGAAGTAGACGGCAGACGGCAAAACCTCATTAAAAACAACAAATAATGCTACAAGTCCAGCTGTATTTCACTATTATAATTCCCACCTTCTCTTTCTCCATCTGTATCCTCTGGGCCCGGCTCATGGGTCTGTTGGTGAAGACCTTGATAGTGCCGCGTCGCGTGGGCAGCTTGATCCTGGCCTTGGCCTTGCCAAGACGAGACGAGCGCTGCTTGAAGGGCGATGATGTCTTGAGGTTGGCCCGCGGCCGGTAAACGGCATCAGTGACCCTGACTTGTTTTTGGTGGAAACTTGGTACAGGCAGCTGCTCCCGTTTGCCTTCTTCGACTACAGAGCAGGGAAAACAGTAGTCACAGGAAGACTGAATGTACCTGAATCCATCATAATCCACACCCGTTTTGGAGGATTTTGGCAAATTTCGGCAATGGAGGATACCTCCATATTGAAATTTTTTGTTGTAATATTTGAACCAGCAAAAAGCTATTTGAACATTTATTGATGATCGAATATTCAACATCTTTGGGACAGCCCTATTGTTTGGGTTTTTTGGCTTTTCCGAATAGTTCCCGAAAAGCCTTTGATTTGTTCTGATTTTGTTTCTTTTTTCTTTTTGTTTTCTTTTAGTTGTCCCCCAAATCGACATTGTACATGTTTTATTCAGACTGGCACTTTTGACATAAAACAAAGTCATATTCCCATAAAACTGAACTTAGGCAAAGACCCCAAAGTGAACTGGTGTCACCCAGCGTGACATCATGATGATGTCATCTTGGGACAAGTGACATCATCTAAAAGGTGCAGATAACCATGTAGGATTTTAATTTTTTTGAATTTTATGGTGCATTCTGCAAATGCTGGACATACCTTCTTGTAGAACCTGACTTTTATACCGTGGATTCCAACATTTTCGATGTCTGAAAAATGAACAAGAAACGATTCAAATATATGTAAATCTTAGGATTTTCTGTTACTTAAGCTTAGAAGGTTTAGAACGGGCAGCTGATTTCACAAAACACTGCCTTAAAGGTACATTTCCTTTTGGTGAGTTACACCACCACGTCATAGGCAATGCAATTAGTTTTCTACTTACATACAGGCTTGTCGCTTTTTATTGGGACCTCCAAACTTCAGTTTGTCTCTGCATAAAATAATAATTAAAAAAAATAGTAATTAAAAATTCCAACAATTTCAAGCATGTTTTACACTGTTATTACATGAATCAGAGGTCGACTGTTTTGAAGTCCAGAAAAAAATGAAAAGTATTTTACCACAATGCCAACTTGTTGCCTCAATGCTAACAGCCAATGTGCTTGAAAATTTGCCATGTAAAATATGGAAATATTAATTAAATCTGTACAAGCGCCTTTTGAAGAAAACGATCTTAACACCAAATGTGTTGTAGCCTCTTTTGTAACCTTACAACTACTACATGAAAAGCTCAAGAATTAATCAGAAAAAAAATCAGAATTAAAATAGATTGCAGTATTCTCCTCCAGGTGTGTGTAAAAGTCGGGAAGGGCTACTACAAAAGAAGTGGATTTCAGTATTTCAGTCAACTTTTAATTTTTGTGTATGACAAGTACATGTAAATAGTTTGTTGACTTTGAAAGCACATAACTTAGCTCAAGACAGTTGGAGTGCATTGAATTGCTATCATTTTACAGACTGGTTAATACAATGAAACTTCAATGGGCCTTATTCACGAGTCGGCCATATTGGATTGAGAGTGAGGTAAAATCTTCATTTTTGGAACTTATGTAGCGAAATGAAAGAACATGTAATGACGTTACAAATAAATACCAGTCTTCTCTGATGAATCATTTCAAAGTTGTGATTAACAATGTTTTAAGCCACATTTAAAAAAAAAATGCAAGTGAGGCTATAGTGAAAAAAAGTCTGGCACCATCCCATTCAACAGTTCACAGTTTATGAAATACATTCAGGGAACATGACTAAATGGCCAATTTGCCGTCGTCACAAAATTTGCTTCAAGTGTGAAGCGGCATTAAAGCTGATGTTGACTCTTTCCAAATGTAAATCAATGCCGATGATATATTTTCCTCAACTTGATCGACGGATGACACAACACTTATCTAAAAGCCCCAGTAACCCCCTCTCGCAAAACTTACAAGCAGAATTCACAGATCCCGCAGTCTTCCTTCTGCTGGCAGGGTTCGCACTCCCCGCACTTCTGCCGCTTGGCTGAGCCCACCTTCACCCCCTTGTAGGGAGCCAAGCGGCACTTTCTGTCGTGCATGAAGGGGAGGTTTTCCCCGGAGAGCGGGGCGCGGTCATCCTCGGTTACCCCCTTGCCGGCCAGCAGCGCCTGGCGTATCTTCTTGTAGTTGGCCCCCCGGTTTTTCCGGCTGTATTTGCTGGGCGATTCTGGGGGCTCTCCACCATCGGTGGTCAATTCTAGGACATAGGAAAGGAAGTTGAAAGTTCTAGGCTTGAAAGGAAGTTGAAAATCTTTGGCATACTAACAGCACAGATACGATGCGGGTCTTGTATCAACAGTTCAACAAATGTTAAATCCTGACTTCACAACCCCACCCCAATTTTGACTTTTACCTTGTTAAACTAGAATTTTATGGACTCCAATCGGAATAAAAATAGGGGACGCCAGTCCGCACCAGTTAAAATTTACATACAGCGATCAATATGGAGCTGTTGACAAAAGAAAGTGGCATCCGACAAAAAAATGATGCAACTTTGTGGTAGAGTAAACATCACAGTCATGTGTGTACATGTACCTACATGTTTTTCTTATTTTCGAATATTCAAAGCGGCAAAAAAGTATTCTAATGCAGGCATGCAACTAGGAATTTAGGGGAAAAAACGAGGAAATTCCAAACCAGGTAATGGCATTCATGTGAAGTAAAAAACGAGGAAATCAGTGGATCCGAGGGAAAGTTGCATGCCCGCTAATATTCAGTTGATGATCATATATTCGATTACTCTGGACAGCCCTAGCCCAAAGGTTTCTACATAATGCCCCCTCGTTTGTTCATGCATTGAGCCCACTGGTTTCATGTTTTTTTTTTATTTCCACATACCTATTTTGACCGTCTCTTTCACGCTGTCCCTCTTCTCCTGAGGCAGGGCACTGAGCGTGCGCTCCGAAGACAAGGAAGGGTCAGGAAAGGTCGCGACCTCTAACCCCAAGGCCAAGGGGGCACGGCGACACACATGCTTGATTCTCGGCCCACGAGGGATGGGCGTCGCAGTGGCCACTTGGGCGTCCACTTTGGGCTTCTGTGAAGAAAAAAACAACTTGGAATTTCAAAACAAATTCAACTTTCAACACGAGTTGACTTGAAATACACATTGAACTGTTGCATCAAGTTTTCCATTTTCATTTCAATTTGTGTTTGAACGCAAACATCCGTTACAAACACGGCCATACGATGAATTTTTCTTAGGAAAACACATTTTCTACATGTACTCACCTTAAATGTATGAAAAATAGTTGACATCCCTTTGCGATAAATTTTATTGAAAAGTGCACTTCTTTAAACATTTAAAATTGTCCTTGCTTTTTGCGGACAACTGAGGGCGTTGTTGCTGTGAAGCCATTTCAGGAAGACACTCTGTTCAGTTTAGGGGTTTTCTGTTCAAATTGTGAACCCAAATTTGTTAAATGAAAACATTTGTGAGAAAGGTTTACTCATTGGCTTACTGTCATGTACTGACACAACAAGGAATGACCAAAGAAAAGAATAATTACATTAGCAAAATATCGAAAATTTCAGCAACTTTTTGTGCTGAAATAGCTGAAACACTGAGGTTTCTGCCTGGAATGACATCACAGTTTCATTCATGAATATGGAAATTAGCATCAGCATAAAAACAATAAAGGCACCAAAATACCCTTGAAAATGGCAAAACGAAAATTGAAAATAAGGTTAAATGGGACACAAAGGTGGATATCCAAGGACTGCGTTAAAAAGAGTGACATTGCAGGGCTCTTTAATATCGAAACTGACAAAATATTATGAAAAGGTCCACTTGATTGTACATGTAAGTATTAAAATAGTAGTATTAACCCTAACTCCCTAGGCCTTTTTGCTAGGATGTAGCCTTAATCCTGCAAACTCTTCCAATCCGCCTCATGGAAATATAGCATATAGCCTCAAGCCTGCAAATTCCTCCGTTGTTTCTTGAATATGGTCCATGGAGGGGTGACCACTGCCTGAAACCTGCAAAATCCTCTGGCTATGACTGTCAATAGGCTGAGGCAGAGGCAGTGACATCCTGGAGCAGTGCGGAGGATGTCCAGTATAATCAAGGACTAACTTTATGCACGGCTGAGCATAAACAACACAAGGTCCGGCCCAAGACCTTGACAGAGTGCGTACTCCGAAATCAGCAACGCACTTTGGCCATGTAACCTCAATCCTGCAAATTCCTCCAATTTGCAAAAAGGATTTTGGAGGATTCAGGGTGGTTAGGGTTAATTAAAAAGATACTGTGAAAATGTAAGGTATAGTGTCATTCTCAAGAAAAGAGGATCATGTCCATAAATCATCCGAGAAGCTGACTAGAAAGAGAAAGGTGGCGAATGCTTATTTTCGGAGTTGCTGAGGTGGCTAGCATCACTGACGACGCCGATGAATAAGTAGTTCAAAACAACTCCAGAGACAAGTCAAAATGGAAAACTGTTACATCAAGTTGGCAAGATTGAAACCAAACTCCATTCATATTGACGGGAGTTCTATCAATTTTGATTTGGTACCACTCTAAAACACCTGTCTAGAGGGGGCATGACAGTGTTTTCAGTGGTTGATCCTACCTTGGATGGCTTGTCGGCGGTCTGTTCAGGTGACATGTCGGCTTCCATGGCTTCTACCATCTGCTTAGAGACTGTTGGAGAAAAAATAAACAGCAGTTGCTGATTACGCCTATTGCTGATTGCTCAAAACGTGATCAAATGGGGTTGCGGTATAAACCTTTTATGCTTTTATTTTGCACTACATTACGTTTTTCATTCAATTATCAAAAAACACCAGAAGGTGAAAGAGCACGTGCCCCTCCCCCCCCCCCCCCCCCCAACAACAACAAAATCCAAAAAATCTTAGAAACTTCAAAACACAAACACAGATGTACTGATACATGTATGAAGTACATACATAGGTAATGTCAATACCAATGTTCCAAAAAATAAATTAACATTTTCTTGTTGAAAATTCAATTGATACCATCGTCTGCATTTACCTATTGAGGCAAAATTAAATTGACCGTTCCAGCAGCTATTGAAATCATAACCACAATGGAAAGTATTATTCGACCTTAAAAAAAGTTGTCAACTTCGCAATTTTACTAGTTGTGCAATGAGCAAATAAGGAACATTTATGTAATTCGGGTGAGTCACAATGCAGTGCGCCACCAAGAGTTTGCCACGGAGAGTTCAATTTTTCCCAGGGCATTGTGGGAGATGGTCGACAAATTCACAGCACGGGACATTTGAAATTGTCAGTGTTTCCGGTCAGTAGTTTCGTAAGCGTATGATTCAAGTATCTGTTTGCCTTTTCTTTTTCTTTTTATCAATACGGTGGTTTTTTTGGTAAGGCGGCAGAACGCTATTTATACTCAGTGTGTTACCTCCCGAGTGAAAGTTGGAAAAAATCACTCGGGCGGGACTCGAACCCACGACCTCCTGCTTTCCAGTGCAGGTGTCTTACCACTCGACCACAGAGCTAACAGGATCGATTGGCTGGTTCGAATCTCAAATTGTCTACCGACACTTGTTCATGATTGGCCATGGTTTGTCAACCGTACACTTGAAAAATGGACTCTCTACGGCAAACTCTTGGTGACACACAGCATTGTGAATCGCCTGAATTCTTAATTTGCGCTTACCAGCATCCAGGTGAGTGCCCCTATCCCCTCCGAGGGACGATCTGGAATGCTGTGGTGTCTTCACCTCTGACGAGTGTGGACTCGCCCTTTTGTCCTTCGCCAGCTTATGTAGGTGTGCGCGGTGGCTACCCTTCACCTCTTGAAGAACAGGGGAGGCTAGTTGTGGTTTTCTCTCGCCCTCTGTCCCCGACTTTTTCCTGATGTGTGAGTAAGCACCCATCTGGAATCCTCGGGCTTTCCTTTTGTCTGGGGTGGAACTGTTTCTCTTAGAGGCTTTCTTTACACGGACAGTTTGGAGTAGATTTGAAGTTGTTAATCTTGGGGCATTCTCATTCTGTCTTTTGATGTCTTCTTGTGGTTCTTGTGCCTGGATGGCCCTCTGGTACCTCTGTATCAACTTGTTTCGGCCGGTTTGTATATTCTTGTTCCCCATTTTATGTTTTACTGTTGGCCTCATGGCTACAAAGCCCTTCTTACGACCAAAACACTTGAAGTGAGCTTTAGTAGGAACAGAGCCAGGCCGGTAGTCCAAATCATCGTCGCTGGACACATCCGCAAACAATAAAGTATCGTCTAGCTCCTCGTAGACTGAGGACTCCTCTCTTGGTGAACTTTCTGAAACTGGCTTGGACAAGACGTTTGATGCCTTTGAGGATGGAGACGAATCATTTTCTAGATAACGCTTGCAAGGCTTGATAATACGGGAAGATCGGGCGCTGAAAGACGGGAGGAAAAATGTACCTGCAATTTTTGTGGCTGACGGCGGACTTGACACGATGCCGTCACTGTCAAGATCTGTAATCTGAGGTGATATTGGGCTTGCTGCTGGTCTCCGATTCTTTTGATTCCTCTTGAGACTGGATTTTACTGGCACCAATGATGGGACCTTCTTGTGTTTGACAACGATGGCTGTATTCTTACTGTTAGTTTTCTCTTTAAACTCAGTAACTACAGCTTTACCGGATGTTTTGATCTTCTTTAAAGCTGCCGCTGTCCTGCTGGGCGGAGATGGACTACCTGTCCGCTGCAGGAAGTTCACATCTGCAACCATGTCGTTCAGCATGAGCGATTTCTTAATCATCCTCTTACCGACCATGGTCAGGTTTGTATCTGTGACTGGCTTCCTCTGTTTTCCTTTGGCGCGGGCCAATATCTGCCGTGCTGCAACGTCAGTTCTCTTGTTTGAAAGCTTGTTGGCAGGGACCGATATCCTCACGACATCCTGGGATTGTAGACTAGGCGGTTCCAATTTGACAGCTGTGGTCTTCAGTTTCTGTTGAGGCAGCAGGACCCTGCTCCTCTTGGCCCGCAGTTTCTCTTTCTTGGCGAGCGCCTTGGCTCTCTTGCGTTCCCGCATTTTCTCCTTTTTTGCCTTATCTTGCAATCTCTTCTGTTGCCTCTTCTCCTTTGCCTTATCACGCTTCAGCTTCTCTCTTCGGGCCTTGTCCTGCCTCCGAAGCTTGTCTCGCTCCTTCCGCTGGCGGATCCTCTCCCTGGCCTTCAGATCTCGAAGGAACTTCTCCTGCATCAACTTAACTCTCTTCTCCTGTTTGTTCAGTGACGTGGCCTTCGGTACGCCGAGGTCAGGCCGTACAAAATCCAGATTCAAAGCGGCCGGAGGTCGACGGTGGCGGACGATCTTGGCCTTCTTGCCATCTGGCAACAGTTTAATCTTGATACTAGTGATCTTCGACGGCGAGCTTGACTCTGATGACAGTGATGGCACTGCTTTTTCCTTTTCCACAACCTTACCTTTCGGCTGGATACCATATCCTACCAGTTCCTCCGGTCTCTTCAGTGTGTACAGCTTTGGTGACAAGTCCTCCTCACCACGGAGCATTGCCGCGTAGGATCGGCGTATAACGTTCCGGACATTCCGACCAGAGCTGTGCACTCGCTGCAGCTGCGGCTGCAGCGTGGATCGCTGGGGCATCCTTCGGTCCTTTGACTGGCTCTGCCGCTCCAGGGCCTCCTCTTCTTGGAGTAGCTGGTATGCTTGTAGTTCTCCATCATCCAGGGTAAAGCCATCAAATTCTTCTTCCTGTTGGAGGCAAGAAAGAAGATCATCAGATTGTGACCTCAATATACATGTATGCCTCATTCCGTATGCACAATACTGCCCCAAAACCTGCCCAATTTTTCAAAACCGAAAGGATTTATTGGAAGGATTTAAGAAGACACAGCCTCCGCTTTTACTTTGCATGTCCCTTGGCAGTAATATCCAGAAAAAAGAATATGCCATTAGTTCCCTGCATATTCAAGGATTGAGAGGGATCCAGGTTCAAATGTATGTAAGTTCCTGGCCCACATAGAGCCTTTGCATCTTGCGACCACACAGTCCCAAATATGACAAAGGTATTAAAAAAAAAGGCCAAAGTTTTGAGACAATCTCTATGGCCACCCAAAGATTGGAAAGTTGGAAAGTTTTGTCACATCTATTGATCAAGTACAGGGCTTGAATTGAACGACGGCCACGACGGCCAGTGCCGTCGTTGCCTTCTTACTGGCCGAGGTGCCCCACAAAAAATCCCTGTCTTCACGGCCAGTTTTGCCTTACCCCATAATTACCTTGGCCGTCGTGCCCTTTTTGCAAAAACATCTATCAGCCTATTAAAACCACTACAATCCTTGATTCCAGTTGTTTTTCCACACATTGACAATGTATTTCGATGCCATGCCAGCCCGATCAGTTGTCTTAATATCTCGCCGAATCAATCACACGCGCGCGGTGAGTACGGCCGTGGCCAGCCGGCAAAACGCCGGCGATTCCCCACTGTATGTACAGTACATGATGTACACTGCATGCCATACATGTACACCGCACTGACAACCAAAGATCTACGCGCGCTCTAGGATCAAGTTCCTGTATGTGCCGATACTTCAAGTAGCGACACCCCCGCCGCAAAAATATATGTGTGTATTCGTACACACACATACCAGCAGGATTAAGTACGGCAGATCTTACGTGCAGTCAACAGACTTTCTTTTTCTCAGTGCTTGCATGCGCGGTACATACAGAACACATTGATGTTCGTGTACGAGGCAAACGAGCTCGGAGCATAGTGAAAACACGCGTGCACATGGCGTTCCGAATTCCGATTGTCAAAAGCGGACATTGTAAATGGCGATCGTGTATTAATTATGGGCCCGATTCCCTAAGAGAACAAAATCAACTTTTAAGCCACATTAAGAACATGCAGGTAGGTTATAGATAGAGGGAAGGGTTTCAAATTTTTAAGGGGAATTTGGAGGGAAAACGACAACGAAAAAACGCAACACGAAAATAGAGATGGCGATCGCACGTCACCAACTAGCCACTAGCATGACTAGTGTGGCCGTCGGTATGCTGCGCTGAACCAAAGCGCAGCATACCGACGGCCACACTTGTGGGGCTAGTCACCAACCATAAAACCGCTTACAAAAAACATAATTTCTATCCTCCAAAAAGTGTTCAAAATTACAAAACAGGTGCCATATAAGCTGAGAGAAGTCTGCTTTAGGTTGAAAAGGTAATTTTTTGAATGATATAAACATCTTTGACTCAAATTTGATCGAAACTAAAGAGGGGCCATAAACTACATGATCGCCGATATAAATTCGCATTTTTTTTTAGCCGGCCTCTGTGCCCCTTCTGCAGATATTAGTTTGGCCTTGGTGCCCTCCCAACTGGCCTTGGTGCCCTCTATAATTTTGCTCCATTCAAGGCCAAAGTGGCCTTGCCCTAAAAATTCCCAAATTCAAGGCCTGAAGTACAATGTACATGTATTTGTGTGGTACATGTGAACTCCCCAACCTGTGCTAATTCAGCCGCATGTACATGTACATACATGTATTGCACAAATACAGTGTTTGTATCACAAGTGCAATAATTTATGATCATTCATCAACTTTTTTAATTGTACAATTTTTAATGGTGCAAGAGGGACCTGTCTATAGTCCTGACTGACTGACTGACTGACAGTCACTCGTGAGCGGGGCAGTGACATCCTAGGGGACAACCCTGTCTATATGCCAATGAATGGGCTAAATCTGGCCAATCATGAAAAGACTTTAAGAGAATTAGCCATTTTGACTCAATGGGATTTTGAGCACTCTGGGATTGGCTTGATAGATGTAGCTCTGTGGTGTTTTTTTTGGTCAATGACATTGCACTAGGCACAGGAATGTCGCTACGAGAGAACTCAGAATTTGGTGCATTCAATTGCCATTGTTCTTTAAAGTATAAAAGAGCCACATAAAATCACAAGGGAGATTTCAAAAGAACGTTAAAATGTTATCTTAATCTCCATTTTACATTTATTTGTTTTATTGTTTAGCATGTTATAATTTAGATAGTGGATATATTGCCGGAGGTAATGCCGGCAAGCTAACGTTTACTAAAGGTTTGCCGGCGACAATCCATACCAACAGAGGGCGCTGTACTCTCAAAGATAGGGCTGAATTATAAGATATATTAAATTACCACCAACAATTGTGTAGCACACCTGGTCTAGTGGATAAGCAATGGATCTCATGAGCGGGAAGACCCGGGTCCAATCCTGATCACCGCTGCCGACATTTCTAAGGTTTTTTTTTCCCATCCCCGAAAAATAACAATATTCTTCTTTTATTATTTTAACATGTCTCAAACATTTTATTGCAGAGTATTACATTTTCTTTTTCAGATTTGTGGCTCTGGAGGATTTTTTTTAAGGGATATGAACTCCGAAATTGTAAAACGGTCTGATTCCCATCTTGAGAATACGAAGTTACAACGATAATGTTGGCATGGAGCCAGACTAAAATTTGTCACCGGAAAATGTTTTAAGTACAAAAAAATAGTAACTGCATATGTTCAGTGCATATCCGCCAAGGTAACGTTTACTAAACGTTTGCCGTCTCCCCCCCCCCCCCCCCCCCCCCCCCCCCCCCCCCCCCCCCCGGCTGAACAAATCTGTCTTTAAATACAGCTATAGCTAGTGCTAGACTAGGCCCCAGTTGATAATGATATCAACTACGGCTGGAATTTAGATGGGCATGACACCGGGTGATGAAACTTAACAGCATTCTTGCAACTAGTGTATGCCCAGTGATGCCTGTGTGCTCCACTACGTGCATGACTAGCTTCATAAATGTGGCCAATTTACTGGACTACCTAAATAAAGGCCACACTTCCACCATGTACAAAAACATGTTGAACTTTGTCAAATGTTGATTTTCACATTTAGGCTTAGGCCCTAGGCCTAGTTTGTAGTTTTATTTTTGCTTTAGAAGTATACTCACCCTCTTTATAGGCTAATCAGAAAGTGCTGCCTTTTTTCAGATGTCTAATTTTTGTGCAATTTCATGTTGAAATTTTGACACGCAAACTTGTGCAAACGAATCTGGAAATTTCACGAAAAATAGACATCTGAAAAAGGCAGCACTTCTGATTAGCCTCTAATTAAAGAGGGTGAGTATGCTTCTATTTCTAAAGCAAAAATAAACTACAAACTAAGCCTAAATGTGAAAATCCAAATCTGACAAAGTTCGACATGTTTTTGTACATGGTGGAAGTGTGGCCTTTTATTCACGGAGGTTGTCCAGTAAATTGGCCAACACGGCAACAGCCATGACATTGACAGCAGCCTTAAAACTTAATGATTTCAACAACATTTAACAGGCCTTGTTGTAAACACTTTATTCTCTTTTTTTGCTGAATTATTGTGAAATACATTTCAAATCTAACTTCTTTAGTACTAAAAACCACTGAATTCGCGGGTGGGTTCTGTGACAACCAAGGCAAAGTCCTCCCCGCGAAACACGCATACCGACATCGTGGCATCGACCTGCAAAACAGGAAAAACGTGACCAACTCGTTTCTTACCTCGTCCGAGTCGCCAAACGTGTCGTAAAACCACCTCAAATTTCTCTGGATGTTGGCTGTGAGATTGAAGAAGAGAATCTGTGAGTTTCGGGCTTCGTGGGGCATGAAACGTATGAGAGATCGGCCATATCTTTGGCCAGGCCGCCCGGGAAAACGTAAGCGCGCCATGTTGAAATTCGTCCAAGTATGCACGATATTGCATGCAGATAGTAAATACAACACGCACATAAATGGCGGGCCCGGGAACGAGATGTGAAGTGATGCATAAAGATTGGTACAAAGGTTGGAGGTGAAAGGTCATACTTCACGTTGTCGCGCGGCATCGGGTGTCGGACGCTTCGCCCCATTTCCACGTCGCCCCATGTCACTTCGCCCCTAACCACTTCGCCCCATCCCCACTTCGCCCCATCCCCACATCGCCCCATCTCCGCTTCGCCCCATCCCCACTTCGCCCCATCCCCGCTTCGCCCCATCCCCACTCCCCACTTCGCCCCATGTAGTATAAAAAAGGGAAGGTTAGGGGTGCAGACCAAATAAACTGCCAAAGACCCCAGATAATAAATGCTCCCAATTCTAGAAACTTAGGAAAAATACAAACTCTCTGATGAGGTGCTCGAGACACAGATGAGAGAAATGATGGCTTAAATAAAATCATCAGCCGCTGGATTCAAAAGAATCCCGTAGGTATGGGTCAGTGAGTTCAAAGGAACTCACTGCCTTGAGGAAAATGTTCCGTCAAAATTTGTCTGATATGTGAGACTTACAACTTCATTGATGAGATTGGTTCCTCCAAGAGTGAAATTAGGATGTCAAAGGTATTGTCGTTCTCAGATATGTGGGAGACGGGTTGGTATAGCCGGGTTGGGAACAAAGTTGGATCTTTTACTTCAAGCTTTTTTCTCGGTAGGGGAGAGCCTAGCTTGAGAGGTTGGTTATGAATTGTTCATTTGGTGATGGGCTAATTCTTTCCGTTGGTTAGCAATTAGTGAATCTATTGAAATAGTTTTTTTTTAAGCCAAAAAAATAGATGAAGATTTTTTTTTTTTACATGTAACGGCTGGGGCGAAGTGGGGATGGGGCGAAGTGGGGATGGGGCGAAGTGGGGATGGGGCGAAGTGGGGATGGGGCGATGTGGGGATGGGGCGAAGTGGGGATGGGGCGAAGTGGTTAGGGGCGAAGTGACATGGGGCGACGTGGAAATGGGGCGAAGTGTCCGACATTCGCGGCATCGAAGCCGAAATGCAAGTTCTTTCTTTCTTTTTACAACGATTGTGTTTATAGCTCCTTGATGTAACTAGATTTTTTGGTGGCTCTAATTTGTAAGGATTCAGTGACCCAGTTTTGTAACAAAGATAATCTTTAGAATCGCCTATATCGTTTGAAGATTCCAATTTAAAGTGCTTGGAAATTGGAAAACACTTTCGGACGCGAGGCCTGCATGTGCGCCTGTACGCGACGGGTATTTAGCGGTTTGAAACTGCTGGAGTATTCAGTATTAAAATGATTTTAATAGCCTCGCGTGCGGAAGGGGGATAGTTTAATTGCATCGAATTCAATCAATGCCATGTTGAGAGTGGAAGATTTCCAAATAATAACTAATAACGCCGGCGAGCTCGCTGAAGCTACATAGTTCCCAACGGTTGTCCCATTATGCCGCGATAGTGGGCCATGCACGGCACCAGTCTATTAGGATTGTGGGCGCATCTGGCAGGTCATTCATTTTATTTTGAAAGGTTGATTTAATTTAGCACACTACTTATGAAACAACACTTCAAAGTATATAGGCCTAAATCTTTATCCTGCAATTTTCGTTTTATTCAAAATACGGGCTGAAAATCCTGCCCAACTCAGTTTCAGAAATCGACTCTATGGCGTTTATACTCGGCGACGTCAACTTCAATAGAGAGTTTCCGGGCGCTGAGTTTCCGGCCGGACGGCGGCCGGCCGCCCGGCCAATAGTACGCAATGCAACTGTCCAGTCTTCCCTGGCAAGGGGAGGGGGGAAGGGGGGGGGGAATGTTTTTCCCAAACGAAATCTGCATGGGATGTACGCTACGACATTTTGGACTTAGTTGAGAAAAAAATATAAAACTAGAAGAAAAAAAAGAGGAATCGAATTGGGGAACGTAATAAAATTAGAAAAAATATATGAATTAGAACTTAATGAAATTCCAACTTTACATTTCCCTTAAAAAACAAAATCATCAAAAGAATCCTCAGATTAGAAAAAAACAAATTCGGGAAAAACCGATGATTTGGACCCATACCGCGTCGCGAGGGTACCTCGATCGCGGTACAAAATCGCGACCTCAAACTGAGCTATCGCACTGCTCGATCGACCGTCCTGGAAACTCATGGTAATATCTACCTGTGTCATTATTATACAGCTCTATGACCTGTGTACGTATCATAAAAGTATTGTAGAGGGCGCTCAACAACCATGTAATCCAAATGTTGTTTTGGGAAAAAAATAATTCGCGGCAGGAAGGGGGGGGGGGCTGTTCTAGGGGTAGCAAGCCTAAGTATAAAAACGTCGTATATTAATAGATTTTATTGGCTTTATCTCAGCAGATCGAGTATTACTAAATATGCATGGTGACATTTTCGTGTTTTATCCCGATACAAAAATAGATTCCTTTTCTAAATTGCTATTTTTCTAAAGTCATACACTTTTGAATGAGACATCGACCGAAAAAAACGGCCCACGTTAGTCAATGAGAAAGTTTGAATTTCCAGACCGTGGAATTCCGTTCTCGCGGCCGAGGAAGGCGAACCCAGTTTCCTCGCGAAGCAGACCAAAATAAAAACAAAGAAATTAGAGGGTAGCACATCCAAAAACTATTCTATAGCGATACAAAAGCTATTTACTTTTGATTCAGACATATTAAAATCGACCGCAAGATCGGCCAATGTTAATTTCTAGTTATTGAGCAATTTCGAATTATCGGCTGCCAATTTTTCGAAATTGCGGTGAAAGACGATAAAAAAAAGCTGACCATCACCGTAAGCCGATCTGCTCGCAAAACGGATCTGTTTGTGCCCTAATTGTTCAGACGGTTGCAGACGCCCAAAAAAGGGCAAAGGTGAGGTGCCAGTTAAAAGATAGTTAAAAATTTAGTGATGGCCAAAAAAAAAAATCTAATTTGTTGAAGAGCACAGGGAACGCAATTTAAGTGTTAATCGAAACGAAAATGACCGAATGCCCATTTTCGTCAATATGGTAAAGATAATTCAACATTTAACTTTGATTGCTTCCCATTTAACGATCCGATGACTTCTTCTCTGATCCGTCCATGTTAAAAAAATATATATTTTCAAAATGAAGTCACACTAATTAACTTTAAAGATCATCAATGCTTTGTTACGTGTTCTGAAACTTCTATTAACAGTTATGTGAGATTTTCATGGTTAAATGACGGTGGTATAATTTTCGTCATTTGGGCAACAACGGACTGATTAAAGTCTATTCCTGGCACTCACGACCTTTGACAAGGGCAATGGCGGGACAGCACCATATCCATGTATTATTTTGTTTAGTCATCAAAGCGTATACACAGACAATTGGTTTACACATTTGCAGTGTGTATAGTGCAATATGACGCAAAACATTGA
Source organism: Patiria miniata (assembly GCF_015706575.1). Lineage (NCBI taxonomy): Eukaryota > Metazoa > Echinodermata > Asteroidea > Valvatida > Asterinidae > Patiria > Patiria miniata. The sequence continues at coordinate 24,194,505 of NW_024037068.1, forward strand.
CGTCAATTTATTGCGAACTAAAAATAGGGATCTATTTCTGGTACTGAAACGCAATAGTCTTCAAAATAGTTGCGTGATTGCTTCAATTCATTGCATGTATACTTGCTATCCTCGCATGACAGGGAATTAAAGTTATATTTTTTTGCCGCTAACTCGTCACTTTTGTACGTGAACTGCTGTCTCTTTTTTGGGGAAAAAGAAAAATCTGCTTGGCTTTTGTATCGTGAACGAATCCGTGTTTCAACCATTTTAACCTGACTGGTCGGATCTCGAGTTTCCGTAACTACCGTACTTCGTCAGTCGTTACAAATTCTATGTGAAAATGGTAAGCAGAAATTTCGTTGATGATTTAAGACTGGTCAGTTCAATACGGGTTGTATTTTTTTATAAGCACGTAGTGCTGTTCGAGAACTTTTGGGGAAATTTAAATTTAAGCTTGCTCTGCTATATAGGTGGGAGTCGAACCCACGACCTTCTTCCGTAGGTGGCATGGTGTATGTAGACATCTTGTGCCACTTGGACCTCCGATGTACTGTGCAAAAACTTTTACCAAATAGGGGGTGTCTCATAAAGTGTATATGAGTGGATTAAATATTTGCCTCCAATATGCTCCAGGATAAAACTCATTTCATGGACCATTCTTTCTGGTAATAAACTCGCAGTGTTATTTTTTTAATATCTTTGTTCTAGAGTAAGAATGCAGAATTGCCATATTTTGGTCATACGAAGAGAGACAACGGTTATACCGTAGATATCGGTTCTAATGCAACACAGACAGTTTACGATGATGCCTTCAAAGGTACGTCATGTGGGGGCACTATGGACTTAAATTTATTCACGAGTCGGCCATTATTGAATTGCAAACGAGGTTAACTCATTTTTGGAACTTGCGGAGTAGAAACAATGAAATAAGTTCCTTATAAATTGATACCAGTCTTCTGTGATGTATAATTTAAATAATGTGACTGATTAAACATACTAATTCATATACCCTAATATTTTCAGCCACATTAAAAAAAAAGTGCAAAGTGAGGCTTGGAACGCGCACTCCCATCACAAAATATAGTCTGGCACCATCCCACTCAACAGTTTGCAATTTAAATGACATTCAGGGAACACGATCGAAAATGGCTTCTCGTGAATAAGGTCTATGGCATAATGATTATGTAGAGTTGGATATTAATGGTTTAGACCTACATGAGAGGCCATTAATAGGGGGTTCGGTTCACTGGGTACACCAACATCCGTCTGGTGAAAGCTCAAAAGTACGGAAGCTGAGAAGGTCCACAAGCAATAAAAAAAAATCAAACAAAGTCACAGTGTAAATAGTGTCCTTCATAATGCAACTCTCTCCTCCAGTGTAAGCTGTACGCCCTGGAGACTCATAAACTGACTCAGGGCCAGAGGCAGGGGTGATGTATGGAAGCCCCTTAAGTTCCTAGCGCATTGCATTCCACGTGACTATGACCTTATTACCTTGCCTCCATGTACAAAATGTTCATAAACAACATTACGAATAATTGTCACACAATTTTTGTCAACTACTTTTGGCTTTTTGTGGACAGTTAAAATTTGGTACTTACAGTTTTATGGGACACTTTGGGGGTTCGTTTTTGGTCAATTTTTTTGAGGGACCGACCGACCGACCCCAAAGTGACTCGAAGAAGCTCTGTTGCCAGAGTTTAAACATTGTTAGACGCGGAGAGTTAATTACTTTCCCGCATTGGCACTCCCCACGCGAGATGGAAAGTCTAAAAGACCCGTGCCGTGTAGCAAGTGTGACCAAAAGGGCATAATGATAATTTCCCATTGGTAGATTGGCAATTAAAAGCTTGTATGATTTCCTCTGTAAAAGATGATGCAACTTCTTCGTATTGGCCTCTCCTCGATCAAGTCAGAGAAGCCACCAGAACCTCCTCCACACCCCTGCAGTTCTTCCGCAAGTTGCACAACATCTTTCTATTGTCAGGTAATGTCTTAACGATGGGCGTGGTCAATATACCCAAGGACCAATAAGAAGTTGCTATACAGGCCTATAAGAGCTAATGCACAGCACGATTAAAATAATCATTGCAACATATAGTCTTAAAATCACAGCATAAATTGATTGTAGATGTGGCTGTTGGACTCGAGGTCATTAATTATATTTCAAAGTTTTAGTCCTTCTCAAACTAATTTACTCTGTGTGCCCAATTAAAGAACACTAATTACGGCGGGCAAGGCCATGGGCAGATTGGCCTTTATAATATATAAACAAAATACCACAGAACTCAACTTTCACATTGTGATACTAAGCTAGATCGTAAAATTTATATCAGAGACTCAAATGCCGACTCAGTATAAGATTGAGACTCGATTTGACTTGGGTGCACTTGTTAATCAACTCAAAAGGACTCGACCTTGTTGAGTTAATAGAGCATGCAAATGTCGCCAGCTCAAGTTTACTTTTTAAACGAACGTCCTGGTACCATACACTCAATAGTCCAGACACAGACTCCCGTGCTAGAATTTACCCACGTCGCTCTTTTCACACTTTTGTCATGGGCATGCAGAGCCTTGATCTGGCAACTTTACAGAATAAATATAGCCGGTTCAGTGATTCCCGCGTTGGGGTTCAGATCACCTAACCGGCTATTTTTGTATAGAATTGCCAGATCGAGGCCCTGCATGCCCAATGGCGGAGCGTGAAAAGAGCGAATTGTTAGACGCGTGATCGATTAAACGAAGTCGAGGTATAATGTTCACTTTATTGCAGTCATCAATTCGCAATGTTTCCAATATGTGATATACTTTACTATCTTTAACAAAACTCATTCATTGCCATTGACTGGATAAAACTAGTCAGAACATTAAAAAGGTCTAAATGCAAAAAAGAAAAAGAAGTTGAGTTACGCACGTCGTAGATCCTATACATGGTGCTCGGATGTAATTTAATCCGGTTAAATTCGTAGATTTTGAGTTCAACTATGCACGCTCTATACTCGACTCGACCCCTGGCCACTCGAGTCACAACATTTAGTGACTTCACTTCTTTACTTTACGTCCGCCCATTAACTTTTATGGTTGCAGACCAGTAAATCGGTCCGAAATTACCTATGCTGGCCAAATCACGATGTGCATGCCCTCAAAATCTTCAGTATTTGAGCATGCTGTGGGCCACGAACTTGAGGGTTTGTAAAAAATATGGATGGAAGTCGTGCACAGGACTGTGAGCTTGTAGTTCCGTTCAAAATGGATGAAATTGGGGCCCTTAAAGCGCTCTATTTTACAATGGAGTGTAGGCATCGTTTTTCAAAATGGCGATGGGCATCAGGACTATTTTTCAGGGGTGATCATCATCGGATGGAAATTTCTCCTAAAAGTCATCAGTTGACCCCTCAAAAATTGAAAAGAATATGAAAGATGATGAAATAAGCTTTAATTTGATGTGAGTCTTGAACACTTGGAGAGTTGTGAGTATTTTTTTCTGAATTTCTGAAGTGGGAGCATTTACCATTTGGGTCTACGGAAGTTATTTATTTACTGGTCTGCAACCTTTATAAGGACATGGGTTCCATAGTGTTACCATTCCTAATGCGTCATTTTAATGACCAGATGGCATGGCATTTTCTTTTCTTTTGCACAGCTCTGTGCACAATCCTCATCACATTGTGGCCAACCATACCAGTTTCTATGGTTGTAATGGGTAAGGCCTTTCATTATTTTATCTTAAAGCTCCCATTGCAGTCACCCCTTTCGATTAAACCGACCCACTGTGACCGAACATGGCCGAACGTTTATAGAGGGCACCACTTCCGGGTTTTGGCAGGTCAACGATATTGTGTTCTTGCTTTATGTTTAGGCTTCTCCTTCATAATATTTAACGGTTAACTAAATGTGACCGGCCAGACTTAAATTCCAGAAATTATGCGGCCAGGTCACGTCTGCACTCTGCAAACAGTTTCTTTGTCGATGTCTTGTACATGTATTATGTCCGATTCACTTTCATCTGGTTTCTTTTAAATTCACATAAAAGCAATTCCCCGTTCATGCCAAAACCTTTATTTTCTACGAGCCAGTTCAGTCAGAGTTGGCCTTACATTTGGAAGCAAAAGGTCATCGTTGCACTGTTTTGTGGTTCTTACATGTGGTCATTCTGTTTCTGTTACAGGCGCTGTTTTTATACACGACTGCCCTCTGGAGCCGAAAATTCCCATCTATTTGCTCGTGACAGGAGCCTGCTATTTTCCTCGCACCCTGCTTGATGTCGTCGTCAGGTTCTGCCGGCCCCGGCATCCCGAGGACGAGAAGTCAACAATGTGCCGAGTTACTGTCGCTCTTCGACGAGTCCAATTGTTCTTCCTATTTGTATTTATGATTGTTGGTAGGTACTAACAAAATGTACATGTACATGTAGCTTGTTCTGGGTGGATAGTATACAAAATTAATATACCATGGTTTGAGGGTGGACAGTCGATACTCGCGCCCTGAGGTATTAGAAATTGAAAAACTAGTTCCCAAGGCGAAGCCGAGGGAACTAGTTTGTCAACTCCCAATACCGATTGGAGCTAATATCGACTGTCCACAGGAAATAAACCATGTTATATTTGTTTACTATACCTCATACATAATTATTCAGTTGCCGAAGATTCCCGTTGCAGTATGCACCTTGCGAGCAAAAAAAGGCTTCGGAGAAACTTGTCCAGCTCAGCAGAAGAATATTATTGCTCAACCTCAGAAAAGTTCAGTTCGTTTGCATCACAGTAACTACGGTTGTAAATACAATTTTTTTTAGTACAGGAAGCATCTTTATTGTCAATATACAATATTCTCCAGTTCGGCATCATTGAGCTGGGGAAAACGCTAATGAATATTTACGTTAGCCTACAACCACAGAGTCTTTTCATGCGTAGCTGGGGCGATGTTCGCGGGGGTCCTTATGATTACTGTAGGGAGACAGAGTGTCAGATACTGTGTGTACACGGTGTTTTTTAGGTTATCGTTTTAGGAGAACTCGCCCGATAATCATGACCTCCATTTTTTTTTCTCATCACGAAGGCAATGTGTGGGTGTACCGGAACTACTCACCCAGTGAAGACCCAGACTCAGTGGACTACTGCTACGGGCCGCTGTACTACTTCACCTTTTGGCTGATGACGGTCACGTACATTGTCATCGCTTCGGGTTGCCTGTGCATGGTTGTCATGACACTCTGCCTTATTGGATCTTCATTCCTAGAGGAGAAGACGTAAGCTCGGTTATAACCCGGCAGGTTATGCACAAAGCCACCATGGGCGTTGCCCCCCCCCCCCCGTAAAAGCCACACAAAAAAGGAGAAAAAGACAAGAGATGTGAAGTCATACTTGCTATTAATTTCAGGCTTTGCATGGTGGAGTATCAGTATCGTTTCGGTTTGCGGTAACACCTAGCCCAGGTGGACTCCCTTTCCTCCCTACGTAACGGAAGACTCCCTTTCCTCCAACCTGGGCTACGGTAACACCATGTGGTAATAGCTACTGTCGCTCAGTAGATATTTAGTTTTGATGAGAACTTAGAGCAGGACTGTTCTTATCGGAACTAATTAACTTCTCAATAAAAGTTGATAATAAGCAGGACAAATTCTTATTGGAACTAAACATCAATTGAGCGACAGTAGTTATTACCACTCGGTGTTACTGCAAACGGAAACAATACTGCTATTTATTTGATACACATTTAACAAAATGGGCGTCTGGAGGGGTGTCAATGGGGGTGGGGAAAATGTGCCCGCCCACTATCAAAAAATTATAAATTTAGAATATGCAAGGGAACCTACAAGACTTTGGGGGAACAAAAAATGTGCTTTGCCCCCCCCCCCCATAAAAAAATCCTGGCGACGCCCATAAAAGTCACTCACCGAGAGACGGAGTTACACCGGAACTGATGCGGTTTATTCTGCTGACGGCGCCGGCGGTTGCTTTCAGTCTGTTCTCTGGCTGGGTTTTTATGTCGTCTTTGGAGATACCAATGTTGCAATGCAGCTGCTATCTTACAAGTGTTCTTGCCTAATTAGGACTTGAATGTTAATAATAAATGATTATAAAGGTGGACCACTCTAGACAAATTAGTAGGTAAATAATCATTTAGTCCAAGGGTGGATCAAGAACATAAGGGGGGGGGGGCAAAATAATTTTCCCCGAAAGTGGGTCCAAAAATGTAGGGTGTGGGGTTCGGGATCCGCCCTTGCTATAGTCGCGACCAAACCCGGCAAAGGGAGGCGCCTTCCTTCAAGGGCACGCGGAGTTGCAGGAACTATGTAATTTTCCTTAAGGGGAAGATACAACATTTGCAAATATCAGAAAACGAAATGATCAAATTATCACGAAATACCTTACTGGATTGTTGGGAGTGACAGTTTAAAATATCCTGTAAAATCGTGGCTCCTGGTGCGCTGCATGACATTTTCAAGAAAAATTTATTTTTTTTCCAACGCTGGTCGGCCGACCAGCTTGCAATTGATTACACACGGGGTACAAGCCTGCTAGACTGATTCTCTGACCTAACAATTCCCGTTTCACCTTAAGCGGGGTCAGGGAACCGGACTACGAGAACAGATTGGTTTTCTTGCTTTTTCCAGCATCTGCAAGCCCAAAAGGTGCAACAAGTCAGTTAACAATTTGATATGACATACTGATCCTATTTATTTCTGAAAAATTGCAGTTTAAGCAAATGTTGTACATTCCCAAACAATCGATAACAAATTGATAACTTGCTGATTGATAAGTGCTGCAGAGCCACTAAACATTTTATTTTCTGTTGTAAATGATGCAGAGGTTCCCTGATTAATAGCACCACTCTGGTAGTTAAGGGGGCGGAGCCTAAGCGCCTCATTTGAAATTGACAGTGTACAAACAATGTTGTGGAATGAGCTGACTGTAGCTTGATAGATTCAGAAATATATATTTTTGATAAACAGTACCGTAGCATTACATTTAATTAATTATAAATTGTTTTTAATTATTTTGTTTTATTAATAACATAGTTTTCTTGCAAAGAATTCGTGTATTTTTATAATGTAACACCGCTTTGTGATGTCAATGTGACAGGGAAAGCGTTTTTAAAATAATGAATGTGATTACTGTTAAGCCTCATAAATTGATGGGATCATACATTCTATTCATCGGCAATCCTTATTTTTAGGACACCTCTATTTTTTTACGAGTTCTGTTCAAAACTGATTTTTGCAAATGACTTCCCAGTACCAAAGTGACTTTTGCAGGCTACAGCAGTCTGTCTCCAGATACACTGATGTTAGTTGTAATTTTAAAAATGTGACTTTCTTGCTTTTTTTGCAGTTTGCCATCTTGGCTTTTGAGTCTGTTTTCTGGTGGCATATCGTCGTCTTTACCCCTTAATTTCCTTCATAAATCAAAGCCCTGCCCTCTTTCCACAAAATTAAACCTGCTGATATTCAAGAAGTTATCAGTGCCAATTGTTCATGTGTGAAACGTGTCATGAAATATCACAATGCGACTTTTGAGTGTCATTTTAGCAAGCTGTTTGGGTGAATCGATTAACCTTATATATGGGAACGGGGTTCTAAGGGTAAGGATTACCTTATGAGCAGTGGGTTCTACTTGAACAATGATTGCACTCATAATGATCGAAATAAAATGTGATTTTTTTTCAAAACGAAACTTGTATGTCTTATCTTGTTACGTTAACTTTCAATTATGTTACAATGAAACACGAAGTACATAATTTAGTGTATCACACAGGAGTTGTTCTTTCAGAAGTCCAGGGTGACCAGATGAAAATCGCAAACTTCCGCTAGATGCATTTCAAAGTTCTGCTTGATTTAACAACTTGTTACATTACCTTATTTTCAACCTCGTTCCCAAGCTGTATACTTGTTGCCCTTCTTTTACAAGTAGTTATTTCGAGATTTCTAGCTTGTTCCTGTGCTATGCACCTGTAAAAATAACTATTTTATGTTGAAAAATGTGTTCCAAGTTATCCTCTAACTAACTATTTGTTTAATTCATATAGTTATTTTCTGTAGGCACGTTAACGGTTGCCAGAACTTCAAATATGTATTTTCTGTAAAGTTTGACACTGGTTTTACATGCTAAAATTAATTGGTTCTGAGCTTCAAATATTTGTTTTCTGTAGTCGAATGTAATGTGCCTGCCGACATGACTAAAGTATCACCCCAAGTTTGTTCCTCTTCTACATCCCATTTCTAAAATTAATTGGCTCTCGGCTTCAGGAACCTATTTTCAACATGATTCAAGGTATTGATTCTTTCCCCATCTGTAGTGTTGTCTGAAGTAAATTGAACTTGAGGTTTTATTTGGAAATGAAAGAGATCAACACCTGTGAATTCCTTATACGGCGTCTCTGTCTCTACTGGGCCGTAGTAAATAAGTTTGACCTTCTAAACGGTGAGTCGGCACGTTCAGTCCTATTGTTCTCCTGGGTATAGTCATGTACCTGGCACGCGCCTATTGTCGCTGAAATATTCCTCTTGTTTGCAGGTGCAATTCTTGGTAATTGACAGATTCTCCACGCGTGTATCAATGCCAAAGTTGACTAGTTGCCTTCAGGTCTGATATTCGTATACACATTGGACATTTTGAACAAAGTTCAAGATAAAAACACCTCTTGAACCATCAAGATACTTCTAATATATAAACTCGAGGTCCTCTTTTACGACAATAATGTCTCTTCCGGATCTTCAGGCATGAAGTATAAACCCAGTTGCAAGAAATGTAGACTTCAAGTTTGCAGGAAATTCTTCCTCAAGTTTTTCCTTTTTAACGGATAATTAATCGCAACAATTCAAAATCAGGTGACCTTTACTTCCGGTGTTACTGGATGTTTAAATTAAATTATTTTTCAAATGTATCTCAAGACTAATTTATCTGGTCGGTTGGAATTTTTTTAAAGCATGAGTCACAATCCCCATGTTCTTATGTATAATCGCGTCACAATGTCTTTCATCGTTTTCTTTAAACGACTTCATGAATGGTTGTAATTCGTATAAGGCCATCAGCCTGGGGGTTTGGTCGGTATCAAATGAGGTGAATCAAATAAAGTTCATTGTGATTTTGGCGAGGTATGCACCTCTGTAGCTGTATATGTGATATAGCATTACAGCGATAACAGCTCTTTTGGGCGGACAAAACATGCTTGTTACCAACTAGTCCGGTGACAAGCATATTGGCGGCCATTTTGTACAGAAAAAAAAATAAAAGCGATAACACCCCCCCTCCCCCCAAACTGCCACTGCTCACACTGCAAAAATATCACACATTTTCTCTAGACGTGCATATACAGGGTGAGTCAAAAAAAAAAAGCGGAAGCCAAACCCCAAAAATTATTTTTTCAAGTTTAAAAAAATATGTAGCACCAAAAATAATATCGACTAGAAAGCCAATTTCATGAGGTACTTTTGGATAAAAAAATGACTGAAATTGGTCAATCCGTTCGAAAAAATATCACCATTTGAACACAATGACCCTTAAACCCGTCTCGTCCAAAAATGCGATTTCAAGAATCGTCGTCGCAATTGTCTTTAACATCACCAGTGATAAAATTTCAGTTTAAACGTTAAAATATTTAACAGAATCCCTCTGGAGACCCGTCCTTTGAAAAAGTGCATGTTTATAAATCATTTTATTTGCCTAACCACGGTTGTTAATAAAGATATTGTGTACTACATTTGGTGACAGTTGTTGGAGCAAGTATTCTGTGTCATTTTCTTTGTTGTTCAAAACAGTTAAATCACACAATGCATTGCCTTTTTCGGACGAGACAGGTTTTTAGGGTCATTGTGTTTAAATGGTGATATTCTTTAAACGGATTGAGCAATTATAGTATTTTTTTTTCATCTAAACGTAGCTTATGAAATTGCCTTTTCAGTCATTATTATTTTTGGTGCTACATATTTTTTAAAATATGAAATATATTTCATTGGGTTTGGGTTCCGCTTTTTTTGACTCAACCTGTACCTTGCCAATAATCGTTATGAGCATTGCTCCTTGCGATCATTTGATACCGGTGGCCCGAATATTTTGACCGAAATTTTGGACCACACTTGTAATAAAGAGTCTAATGTGGTTTTCAGAGAGAGAGATATAGAGATTTGAAGTTGAAGTTGATGCATTGGCTATACGTTCTGATCTGTCAGTCACTTGCTTTGGTTTCCATGCAAATTTGCAAATACCAGATCAATTACGTAAATTCAATATTGACAAATTGGATGACATAAATATGTATCTGAAGATGCAAAACATTCTGTTAGGAGGCTGGCTTGCTCTGATGATCGATGCACTTGGCACAAATGCAACCTGTACACGCTGTCCACAAGGATGGGTGTATTTCAGTCATTCTTGCTACAGCGAGGTGATGTTAGACAAACTCACGTGGATTAAGGCTTACGCGAGATGTGAAAGTCTCAATGCTCATCTGATGGCACCCAACTCCAAGGAAGAAACATATTTTAATATAAGTGAAATTGTACAGCAAGCATTTCCTGGCACGGAGTGGATCGGATAACTCTGGGGTGGTTGCAAGGAGAAAGACGGGAGGCGGGTGTGCTCTGATGATAACCAACGGCAGCTCGAAGGACTCGAGCAAAGATGCCTAATGCTGCGTGCATTCATAGGCTATGAAGTATCTGGTTGTAATCGGGGAAAGCAATATATATGTGAGAAAAAAGCCAGTTCGGTTCGCTGCCAATATGAGTGCAAGCAACATGCTGGCCCGATGACCACGCCCTTCTGTCTGCTGGTCCACGCCTATATTTACTTCTACAAAATATCACGTAATCCAAACAGGACCATCGTTTGACAGGCGCATGAATCTAAAACCGTCAACATGATCTACATGATTTCACAGAAGATGACGCCCTACTGCAACGGCAAAATTACATGCGAGTATATTCCTCAATGACATCCACTGGACCGAATGGAGACTTAAACTTATGATAACAAACTTGAAACTTACAACGTCTTTGCCACTCATTAACTGCTTATATACTCACCTATTGGGTCAATTCTATTAAGAGAGTTTTGTTGTAGTTTATTCAGATTTTGGGAATAACTATATTTACGTTTAAGATTTAAGTATTCAAAAATGCTCAAGAAACTGCCGACATTGACGCCTTCACCAAGCAATTCCTATGTGTTGATGTGAAATACAACGAATGAAGTATTTAATATCTGACCATGTACTTGTATTTGTTGCAATTGTGAAAAAAAAACACTACAGTGTTTTAATAATGACTTTTTAGCTAAAGAAACTAATGATGCATTTGAATGCCTGAATAGGTGATGCACATTTCAAAAAGTAATATTGTATATTATTGCACACAGTATAGTATGAATATGGATGTTTCAGTCGGTAAAAGAGTAAAAATCAACGATGAATAATTATTGAGCACTAAATGTATAATTATGCCTCTCTTACTTAAGAAAAAGCACACTGGCACGAATAAAAGCCAATAATGATGATAAGTAAGTGGGAGAATTTTTAAGAACGAAAATGGATGGATCTGAAAACTAAAAAGTTTGAGCACATGTTAAAAGTTAATCTTGAAATATCATAGCACATAGTACAATATAAACATTGAATTTGTATCAACGTATAACTTAGATGTAATAGTTGGGCAGATAAGGGAACTATTTCGGGAAATTGTGCCTTGGATGGTACAAACATGGCATTTGGAACACAGTCAGAGTATGTCATGAAAACGATTTTTGTCGCATATTTGTCCTTTGAAAAAATGAATTTATATAAAAGCAATGTTCAAGATTTGTTTTAAATGGATTATGGATGCCATTGCTTGTTTTAAATCTGCCATGGCCTTCTAGCCAAATTATTTTTTTGTGACATAAAGGTGCCAAATGTAATGCTTGTGTCATCAAAGGCACAATCCCATCACCTATCTGCCATACTATAAATGTCATGAACTTACATCAATGTTTATTCTGCACTTAAAATGTACCAATCAATAATGTGGTTTGGAAAAAAAATGGTGATTTGTGCAAGATGCCCTATAAATAACTTATCGTTTTGACTTAGATTCTATTCTTACAAGTGAGCAAAACAGGTTAGAATTCATATTTTTTTGGTGTGTGCTAATTTAATAACAGAAATGTATTATGTTATATGCACTCAAACTAAATTGGCTCAGCCACTACAAACAAGTTTAAAACATTGTGCATCTTTTTGTGCTCCTAATTGTCAGTATAAATTGAAAGAAAACATTGTTGTGACATACAAACTGTCATTTGAGACTATTGAAGTAAAGGATGATTGCTTGCAATTGATTTCAGGGTTGAATTTGATTTTGAAAACACTGCATCTGGAACTGAATGAAGCTTGCGAAAATGGCAAAAGATGTGCTAAAGAATTAATAACCAAGATCTTGCCTGTATTGTAAAATATAAACTGATCTGCTTGATTTCAACTCAAAGATATGAATTATAGGACTGGACTATTTTCTTGGGGAACAAATAAATCACATTTTGCTTACCATTGAAACTTCAAGGTAGCCATGAAACTGATGGTTGAGAAATGTGACCTACGTGGCAAAATGAGGAATGTCCCCCAAAACCATAGTTTGAGTAATCAGCGCCCGAAGTTGCATGTACACTAAAAAATCATGTCAAAATCAATATTAACATTTTCATATTTTTGAGCAGCCAAGGTATCCAAGATTCACACTATGCATTTTTGTTGCGAAAAAAATATCCCCGAAAGTTGGAAACCGAAGGACGTTTTCCACTGCCATTGGCGGCGCATTGCGTTTTTTTTAAGCCGTTTTTCTCGAAATGAGGTTGGCGAAATTCTGCGGGACAGTGTTGGAGTTACTGTGGCATATCTTTGGAATAAATTAAACTACATAAATGATTTTGGTATCATTGGGAAGCTAATGATTTGCGGTTTAACATAAAGTGCGTAACAACTAAAGAAAACGTTTTCTGTGTTTTCGTCATGAAAAACCACAAGTGTCTCCATCATCAGTTGCCCCACTTTGACCAGAGTTTGAACTTTGATATTAGCAAGGAGGATATAGTCTACAATTTCACAATTTTCGACGACCTTTTTCGTAAATCAAGTGGTCTTCGTATAAGAAGCGTAAATTAGAAATGTATCCTGTGTTCAAGAAGAGCTATGGCTACGAGAGCACAATCAGATATATGTCTCTTTCAAGTATCTTACAAAAGTAGCTCAAGGTATCTTCGTTATAAAGCAACACAAGTAACACAAGCTTTAATCGTCAGCAAGATGAACAACATGACAACGTAAATTTCACAAGAAAACAGTCGTAATCTAGACTATCAAGAAACCTTCAATAAGTCAAGACGTTGCAACTTATTAAGAATCACGAATTATCACGCGAATTATCACAATATCACACTCAACCACAAAATTTCGTTAAATCAACAGTTACTGCATTACTTTATACATAAATGCCTAAACACTATTGTTTACAGGCATAAACATTACTGATGTTAGCATATGTACAAACTATATTTTAGAAAAACTTGTCTTCGGAAGTTGCAAAATATTCTCTCTCCCTGAATCATATACGTGGTACATTTATTTTCGAATAAAATGACTACAAAAACAACAGAGATTGAATAACTGTTCTCAAATTCCGAACTGTTTTAACACAAGTGTTTCATCAAGTTTTGAGTATTTTTTGCTTACTATTTTAATCAAGTTCGTGAATATTTAAAGTAAGATATTAGGCAGATTACAAACATTAACTTCTGATTTTGGCCAGCTAGTTACAAGTATATAATAACTATATATACTGAGGTATAGGTGTTTGCATCAGTCAACTTTTGGATACAATTTTTGTAATACGATGACAATCAAGGTCCAAACATCTAGTAATGTCTAATTAAACACCATGTAATCCGACGATGATACCCGCTTGCAGGGGGATCCAGACTGCCATTAACTCGGTTATGCATGGAATGATCCATTTCGCCGGTATCGCCTCGGAAAAACAGAACTCTCCATTACCTCGATGGAGAAGCTATAGGTTTACCACACCACTCCAAGCAATCAATATTTATGTACTGTATTTTAACTTTAATGACTTACAATAACTTTAATTAACTGCTGTAACAAACTGTTACAGCATTAGGTACGACTAACAACAGAAGTGGATACAAATCCGTTAAGAAATTCTAGGGAAAAAAATGCATTATACAAGCAAATTGCTGCTTTAAAAATGAACGAACTCAGTGCCCTTTAAACTGTGCTACATGTAATACAAACATTGTATTGAAAAACAAAATCGAAATTATGTTTTGATTTGTTTATAACTGCCTCCAAAACGTCAACATATAAATTATTAAAATTAAAAATCTTCAGGCAACCACACTTCAGTTCAGTTCATATTTCTAATTTTCTAAACACAACACTAAGCATTTCATATTTGACCTCTGGTGACCTTTTAGAGGTCAATGACCTTTTCATACACTATTTATACCAATTGTTCTTGAAAACACCACTTTCCTATGACCCAAGTCTATGTCATAGGTCTTCAGGCCATGAAAATAAAGATCAGATGTGAAAGCAAAAAAGGAATTGACCTTTAGTGACCTTTCAGAGGTCAATGACCTTTGAATACATATTTACTGGTTATTATGATTTACTCTTTAAACCTCAACCTTTTCAAGACCAAGTATTAAATGTTAGGTGCTATGATTTTTGGTTTCATATGTAGGGCATTTCATATCTGACCTCTGGTGACCTTCAAAAGGTCAATAAACTTTGTATGCCCTATTTATAGATATTTATAAGATTCATTATTCCAAAACCAACTATTAGGACCCCAGTCTAAAAGTTGGCTCTTTGTGACATGAAAATAATTATCAGATATGGGGACATCATAATCTGATTTTTGGTAACCTTTAATAGGTCAATGAACTGACATAACTTTATTTTTTGCTTTTTTTATATTTATTCGTCAAAACGCCTTTTTTCGTGACCCAAGCCTCAATATTGCAAAAGAAAGGTATTGCACCTATTGTACAGTCATGTAATGAATTCAAATCCCACAATAAAAACTGACATCCGACCTCTATTTCCATCTTTCAATTGACTGACGCAACATGTTGCGACTGGGATAGAAGACTGTTGGACTTTCTATACTATGTAATATGTACAAATGTCTCACAATAGTCACTCCTGTGTACTTATTACACTCTGTGGTATCTAGATGGACTTGGATCACCACATGTTTAACCTTTTTACCAAGCCCACTGGTCACTGTTAGAGTGTGATTCTTGTCCAATGTACCTCTTGTATTCTGTTGCGCCCCTGTCTACCCTTCAAAAAGGGAAATTGAGATCAGAGGTCATAACAAAATTGTCCTTGGGGTCTGAATTCATGACATGCTGTAGAATAATACTTAAAATACACTTGTTTTGAACTGTTTAGACTTGGGTCATGAAAAAGTCCTTGGGGTCTGAATTCATGACATGCTGTAGAATAATACTTAAAATACACTTGTTTTGAACTGTTTAGACTTGGGTCATGAAAAAGTGGCATTTGGAATATTGAATATGATAAATAGCGGCAAATAGGGTATGCAAAGTTTATCGACCTCATTAAGGTCGCCAGGGGTCAAATATGAATGTTTACACATCTGAAAATTCTGTTCATGTCACGAACAGCCAACTTTTAGACCTGGGTCATAAAAAATGGGGTTTTGAATAGTAAATCTTAAAACTATCTAAAAATAGGGCTTACAAAGTTCATTGACCTCTTGAAGGTCACCAGAGGTCAGACATGGAATGCCCTTCATATGAACATGTTTTTCATAGCATGAACACCTAACTTTTAGAGTTGGGTCCTAAAACTGGGGTTTAAAGTGTTAATCTTATAAATAACTATAAATACTGTATATATGGTGACTGCTCTATGTTCCGACACCCCTATGTTCCGACAACCTAGATTGTGTTACTCCCGGTTAGGGTTAGGGTTAGGGTTAGGGTTAGGATTAGGAATAGGAATATGTGCAGTCGGAACATAGGGGTGTTGGAACATAGAGGTGTAACCGTATATAAAGGTCATTGACCTCTGAAAGGTAACCAGAGGTCAGGTATGATTTTTTTCACATCTGATCATTATTTCCATTGCCTGGAGACCTATGACATAGACTGGGGTCAAAGGAAAGTGGTGTTTTCAAGAACAATTATTATAAATAGTGTATGTAAAGTTCATTGACCTCTCAAAGGTCACCAGAGGTCAAATATGAAATGTCCTTCATCTGAAAATATTCTTCATGGCATGAAGAACCAACATGCGAAGTTTCATGCTTTAGTCACAAAGTGCACAATTGTATCATATATTTGACCTTAACAGCCCCACTTTAGTCTTGCCCTGTCTTCTACTTGGCTACCAAGAGACTTAAGGGATTATTCTCATATAGTTTACTGAAATACATTTTACTGAAATATCGCGAACCAATGTGATCCGTGGCAACCTTATCAAACTGTGTTTGTATCCATAATTCCATAACTAGAAATGTACTTGAGTGATTTTAATGAATCTTTTACTAAAAGAAAGCTTATTCATTTTGCTTTCAAAACCTAGATCTGGAAAGCGCTACATGCAGAACTTCCTTAAAAAGGTTTTTTTACTCACTCTGTACACTGACAGATACCAGATAAACAATTACCGCATTCTGTCGATACACTGCTTTTTAACTGGCACAATTATGTTTTAACTGGCACAACCATTAACATGAACTCATGTTTAGCGAATATCTTACAAAAGTAGCTCAATGTGTCTTTGTCATGAAACAACACTAGTAACACAAGATTTAATCGTCAGCAAGATGAACAACATGATTTCAGAAGAAAACAGTCGTAATGAAAAAGAAACACGAATTATCACATGCACCAAGCGACACTGTTTAAACATAGTGAGTGCAGTTTTAAAATAATGAGATTTCAAAGAATATATGAATCTTTTTTTCCAGTTGAATCTGTTATCATGTTCTCGCTGAAATTATTTTGTGTTAAAAATATTGTTCAACAGTGTGACAGTTTTAAAGCTGTTATAGTTGTGTTATTTCCGCTTGAATTTAACACTGATGGCAAACTATAAGAAATTTAAACCAAAATTTTCCCGATTTTCTTTTTGTTTTCCAACAAAATGAAAAACTAACTAAAATTCTACAATTTTCGATGCCTTTGATTCCCGAAAGTACTACAATTGCAGGCCTTTCATTCACGTCAGGGAGTGAAAGTTCCACAATAGCTGGCCTTCCATTCTCGTCAAGGAATGGAATTCCTACAATTCAGGCGCGGATTGGGGGGGGGGGGGAGGTGTTCAAAATCCCCCAGCTCTGTCAAACACTTTTTTTCAACACCCCCCCCCCACTCTGACACCCCAACACAATAATTTACGCCTATGCCCAAAATACGGACATAGCCTGCTAGGTTACAGTGGTATTTGTGCACTATCCTGCAATATAGTGTTAATAATCGTCGGATTTGAACAGCGCCTCCACTGAAAGTACGGTAGAGAGAATGAAGTTTGAAAGGTATATTGGGATGTAAACCTTTTAGCGACAAGGTTTAACGCAAGCCATTTATCCCTACACAGTTTATGAAGGAATAACAAGAAATTATTTACAGTTAATTCAATTAATCGAATAATCTTCCTTGTATCTTTTTTTTCTGATCTGACTTAACACTCAACCACAAAATATCGTAAAACCAACAGTTACTGCATTACCTTATAAATACATGCCTAAACACTATTTTTTAGGCCTAAACATTACTGATGTTAGCATATGTACAAACTATATTTTAGAAATACTTGTCTTCGGAAGTTGCAAAATATTCTCTCTCCCTGAATCATATACGTTGTACATTTGTTTTCGAATGAAATTACTTCAAAACAACATAGATTTAAATAATAACTGTTCTCAAATTCCGAACTGTTTTAACACAAGTGTTTTCATCAAGTTCTGAGTATTTGTTTTGCTTACGATTTTAATCAAGAAAGAAAGATCGCTTTCGTGAATACTTAAAGTAAGATATTAGGCAGATTATAAACACTTTCTTCTGATTTTGGCCAGCTAGATACAAGTATATAATAACTATATATACTGAGGTCTAGGTGTTTGCTTCAGTCAACTTTTGGCCACTTGATAACGTCAGCTGTTTAGATATAGCACAGTGGACGTCACAGCCAAACAGTAACATTGTCCCATCTATAGTTAGGATTGTCCCAACTTTTGAGATCGTCCAAAAAAGGTTCCCTTCTACTTTTAACCATTGACGGCAAAGCGTGCAGTGTGACTTTTTTCTGTGGGGAGTATTGTGTTGTTTGTTTGTTGTGTTTGTTTTTGTCTTGTTTGTTCACAGATTTATTTGTTTTCAGATTACCGTGCTGTATTATGCGGCGCACTATAATCAGTGTAGATTTGTATAAAAACGAAAACTAGGAAATAGTTGATGCATTTGCAAGTGATTATGAAAGAAAGAAAAAACAAATATAACAATGGTTTAGTTGGAGCTGGGAAGGGTTAGGCCAGTCAGTCTCATGCTGGACAGCTGGATGACATCACACCTTGTGATATATCTTGACCGAGTACAGGTCAGCCACTGCCAGCTGCTGCCCATTTGCTGTGAATGTGATTCCGTTAGGGGTGTACAGACCCTGGGCAACGCAGCTGACAAACTGACCTGTAATGTCATAGTGATGTATGTGACCGCCGTTGCTTTCGTTTGTGTCCATTACAATGAAGATACCCGAGTTGTTACTACATATACCCCGGCAGAATTTCACCGGTTTACTGTCGATTGATGGTAGGATAGTGGTAACTTTAACAGCTTTGCCATCAGAAACATCAAATGTCTCCACATTTCCCTTGTTAGAGTCACTGGTCACAATCCAACCATTGCTCAGTACAGCCAAGAAGTCAGGTGGAATCGGCAGTTTTATGGTGCGTACATGTAAGGCGTGATCATCATGGAGTGTGTGCTCAGTCAACAAATTCCTCACACCATCACCCACTATGATGTTACCATTCGGCATGACAGCTACGCTCGCGAGCCACACGTCTGTCCTGTCAATCTCACTCTCATGCACTGTATGAAACTCATATGCTGGCCTATTGTCCCTATGGTAAACCATTATCTTGTCGGAGTTAGCACATACCCACAGATTCGATACAGCAACAACATCCTCTGGAAAACAAAATAAACCATTGAATACAATAATTTAATTTTAAAGATTTTTATAGATACCAATTATGGAAATGGTCACATCTTTCACCTTTTTTTGAAGAATTAAGTTATTCTATAATGAAGTATAGAACTTTGCATGTCCAATCACACGTACCTATTTTGCATTCTTACGAATTATGGAGAAATGCAGATGTACATGCAAAGAACTTTTTTTGGGGGGGGGCTACACTTTTGTTTAATTGGACTTGTAGAAACATGCCCTGCAAAATCACCGGAGTTGGAATGTGTTGTAAGGGCACAGTGTGTAAATAGGCCGATTTAAATGAATCAGAAATGTTATGCTATCACGTGGTTTCCTAAGATTCAAATCGCACTAAAGCTTATTTGAGGAAGTGAACTAGGAATCGAGGCAACGCACATAATTTCGCTGGTATTTCCTAGCAATTCAAGTTATGAGTAACAACTAAGTCTGCCATTCTTTCTTTTATTTTATTGGCGACAACTTAGGTATTGTATGTAAATGAACGTGTAATAAATACGAACGTGCATATACAGGAATCGTGCTACTTAGTTGTCCCTGGTTGTCGTAGATTACCACCCGCTCGTTCTTCTGGTCTGCCACTGCAATCTCGTCAGGGTCAGCAGCAGCAGCGATTCCTCTGGCTGATTGAAACCTCCCTTTATCTTTTCCTCGTTTGCCAAAAGTAAGAACAAGCTCCCACTCGTCTCCTTCCTCCTCCACCACGCCTAGATCGATGTCACGAAGGGTCTGACCTTTCGTGAACCTCAGACACCAAATTTTGTGGTGAATCTTGGGAATCCGATGAAGTTGACTGCTCAGCCCGTCCAGCTGTTTGTGTATGTCAGGGTAGCGGACAAGGAAATTATTGGCTGATTTTTCCTGCATGACATCCTTTCCTACACCCACCGTTTGCGATGTCTGACACTGCAGTTCAGTCAGTGTTTTCCTTTTCTCATCCAGAGTTTGCTTTTGATTCTTTTCTAGTTGTTTCAGTTTAAGAACCACTCGATTCCCTTCTGCGTCGACTTCTTCCTTTGCCCGAGCAACCCTATCTTGCACATCTTGCAGTGCCTGAATAAGACTGGAGCGGAGTGTATCCTCAGCTTCAGATATAGACATCAAAGCGTGGTCGATTTTAGCCAAGTCAACCTTGAAGCCTTGCAGCTGATCTTTCAAGGCTTGTTTATAGTTTGCCGAAGCATCTTCAACAGTTAAGTGCTGATGAAATGAATGATCTTTGCTGCCACTGCAGGAGTTGCAGATCAAACTTTGACATGGCTCACAGTAGAATGTTTTCTTAAAGTTATGCTTAATGCATAACATAGTCTCCGCACAGCTTTGTTGTTTTGTCGCATCTTTCCCCTGGGCTATTCCTGTGAAGGATATACACACGTACTATATTTACATTAGATACCACCCTTTAAAATTTGCCATTAAAACGGAACTAGAGATAGTGGCTGTTAGTGAACAATCACATAGCTATTCTCAAAATGTTTCGATTGTCTATAATGAAAAGTACAAAATAAGAAATGAATAATCAAAATAATTGTCGCCTTATGCATTCTTAAAATTGAAATTAAAATCTGTAATAATCTCACTTCCAGGCCTACCAGAGGAAAAGGTCACATGACCCTAAAATAAAAGCAGGCAAACCTCGTAATGACGTCATATAAATTTCATCTATAAAGTACCGAAGTGTGACATCATTAAGAACCGGAAAATGTAGTGCAAGCGAATGGAATACGCGCCCGTGTTGGTTCACTATAGATAGACTATATCTATGGTTCACGGGCTGAATCACGCGCTAACTTCTTTTACACACATTTTGTGCGCGTGAAGTATTCACTTCGGAACTCTTTATAACATCTCTGTCTATGGACTCATCGACGGTTGATGACAATCGTTCAATTTTATGGTTCATGCAATAGTACTGTAAACATTGAACCTTAAAATTGACGTCACATGACCCCCGGTGACGTCTTGATGCAGACATTGCTTGGCACACATCTTCAGATGATGATTAATGGATTTTGATCTAATCAAACAAAGTTCCCAAAATGGCTTGTATAATGAAAACGTGTACAACCACAAAGCTGTTCCAAAAATGTTTTTGATTGCGTATAATTGAAAGTTCAAAATGGTTTACTGAGTTATCCACAATTAAGTCACTTTATGCATTCTTAACATTAAAATTCTAAACTAGTAAGGGCTACACGACCTTTTTTTCCCCTTCAAAATTTATTTCCATTAATAACAATATTGCAAATCTAGTTATGACAATGTTTAGAAAGTACATCAATCATAAATGATATACACAACATTAGTTTTGATGTACTTCATGTATATAAATGTATGTAGGAACCATAGGTTATAGTATATGGTGTTATCATTTCGAATATACTTAATTATATAAGTGTGAACAGCAGTAAGCAAATTAATAAAATAAATATATACAGTTAAGTCATAAAATGTTGCCAGAAGTCCTTGTTTCTCTTTTGAAACTTTGCTCTGAATAAAAGCTCTGAATTGAACACATTAAAAATAGTTATCCTCTTATTTTCTATACCCATTTTGATTCTTGCTTTATGTATGGAAAAATTTGCTGTCGCAATTATTAAGGTAAGGTGTTTTACTTCTTTCGTTTTTCGTGTTATAAATATTTTTTTAGTTGTAATGTTTTCTGGATTACCTAGACTAGGATTAACATGAAGTTTAATATCAACACCGATCTTTTCTTTACTGTCTACTATAATTGATAACCAGTCTTTTGTAAGGCCCTTTTTAACATGAATATTTCAACTAACCAATCCTGTTTTGTGATCAGTTTTGTTTTAACATAAATAATTTATTTACATAAATAATGTTAGATTTTATCCAATTACGGAAAAATAGTATTTTACCATTGAAAGTTATAAGTTGGTTACCCCATAGCAGTTGTGTTTTTATATCAGTGGGACGTAATTGTTTCTGCACATTATGTTGTGGATGTAGCTCCTGCCAACACAGAATTAGTTCTTTGTAAAATTGTGGTAACGACTGTGTTATATTTGACCCATATTTTGTGTTCCCAAAATTCATTTTCTAAACTGTAAGGTTGGGACTACAGCAATCTAGTCTACACGACCTTGACATTTGAGCAGGCACGCCTTCAGGCCAAATGCAATTTGTAAAAGAACTGGTATCATACCATGCCATCTCGCATAAAGCCTAAAAGTAAAATGTCACGCAGCGAGCTTCCGAAACCCTCGCGAGGCCTGCCTATCGGCATTTTATAATAGGGTGCCCTTTTGCTTGCTATAATGTTTGACAGAATGATTTCTAATCGCAATTACCCCAAGAAACATTTATGTTGGAATTTAATCTTGGACTCCAAAAAAAAAAAAAAAATCAATAGGAGCAATCACTTTGACATGGGTAACAAACACATTTTAGTTACAACCTTTCACATCTAGCATTTTCGTTCCTATTGTCGTATGTTCATGCATTTATGATCAATACCCCAGCAGCCAGGAATGCAGGCCCGTTTGGATGGAAATATACCGCCCTATACGCGTAGCAGCACTCACCCACGCCCCTCAACCTCCAAGATGGACAAGGACAAACAATAAAGTACACAACAGCCAATGACCTCAATTACTGATTGATTTATTTACACCAAATCATGTCATATGATGGACCTCTCGTTAAATTAGCCTCTAATAAGTGATTGGTCTCTGAGCCTCTCAATTATCTCTATGGGTAGCCTCGCATTATCCGCTACAAGTGCTGGGTAGCACGGCGATGCCTGGCTGGGGATAGCCTCTGAATCCCGTGAACCGTACGCCTCTAGATAGCGTTCCTGTGCGTATTCCACCTCCACTATCCCGCCCTCGACCGCACCACCCGGCGTTTCCAGGCTCGATCCTTCCTTGAGGCGGCAGGTAGGTGAGCGCACACTCCCAGCCCCATCCTACAATCGGCAGATAGCTGTACATCGCTCCGCCTCCAGTAGCCTCCGCGGACTCCGTGCCTCCTTATGCCAGCCTGACTCCACCGCACCATCCAGCACGCCGTCTATTGGCTATTTTACATGACTCGAAATGTTCCTTGTAGTCCATCCACGGTTGTTTTCCTCCGAAGCGGTCTGGGACAATCCTTGGGCGACCTGAGCTCTTAGTCAGCCTCTCCTGTAACTGCTTCTCCCCGATTATTTTTTGATCTCGTTTGAGAGGTTATGGTGTCTCCTTATTAGAGGCTCCTGCGCCTCCTATTTCACGAGCTGGCTCCTCACTTTTCTCTAGTTCACTTATGACCTCCACTGGCTTCGGTAACTCCATGATTGCCTCCACAGGTGGCGTTGTGTCTCCTCTAATGCTAACAGATTGTGCCTGTGGCATCAAAGACTTATTGTTCTTCATGATACTCCTCGGAGGCGTCCAGTTACCTCCAGTAGCCTCCTGCCCTATGTCCTGCACCTGGGAAATGGAGGCAAGTCTAGTGTGTACACCTGAATCCAGCGAAGTCCCCTGACCTATGCTCTTCCAAGCATCCTCTAGTCGAGATATCCTACTCATTAGTTTCTCTATTGTAGCCTCCTGGCGTGAACTCTCCTCCATTGAACGCTGGAGCTCATCCTCCCTTCCCTGGAGGTCCACTCGGAGACTGTCCACCTCCTTCTGAAGTTCCTTAGCAGTCTGGTCTGTCATTATTAGTTTGTGTCTTCGTCTTAGTTAATTTAAGGGTCCTATTTATTCAATAATGATTGCCCTCGCCTCCCCAAGGATGAGAACGTGGGCAAATACGGTAGCTAGGCGTACAATCCCACTTCTGACACCATTTGTGGCGGGAATATTTGTGACCCGATCCGTAGTCCCTTTACCCAGACAGCCTAGCTTAGGATCAATACCCCAGCAGCCGGGAATGCAGGCCCGTTTGGATGGAAATATACCGCCCTATACGCGTAGCAGGACTCACCCACGCCCCTCAACCTCCAAGATGGACACGTACAAACAATTAAGTACACAACAGTCAATGACCTCAATTACTGATTGATTTATTTACACCAAATCATGTCATATGATGGACCTCTCGTTAAATTAGCCTCTAATAAGTGATTGGTCTCTGAGCCCCTCAATTATCTCTATGGGTAGCCTCGCATTATCCGCTACAGTAAGGCAGTGCTGGGTAGCTGGGGATAGCCTCTGTATCCCGTGAACCGTACCTCTAGATAGCGTTCCTGTGCGTATTCCACCTCCACTATCCCGCCCTCGACCGCGTCACCCGGCGTTTCCAGTCTCGATCCTTCCTTGAGGCGGCAGGTAGGTGAGCGCACACTCCCAGCCCCATCCTACAATCGGCAGATAGCTGTACATCGCTCCGCCTCCAGTAGCCTCCGCGGACTCCGTGCCTCCTTATGCCAGCCTGACTCCGCCGCACCACCCAGCACGCCGTCAGCGCGCGTAACAGCGTGAGCTCTGATGAGGGCTGTGTCTCCGTCTGCGTCTACATGTACGTCTCCTTCTAGCAACTGTCCCGCGGCCTCTTATATAGGGGCCTGCAGCCGCTAGCGCGCCCTCTTTGGACTCTGCCGCTATAGTAATTTTCGCCACAATACCAACTACACTTTAAATGAGTTACAGTGTGTATTAAAATGGCGGCGCCCATGCCACAAGTTCGTGTGAAGACTCGGTGAGTTCGTTCCATTATTTACTGGTTTGAAAGGACCCATAAACACAATATGGTGGTAGCGGTGGGATCAGTAAATGTTTGCGTACATAATCAGTGACATTTTGAGACTGTATCACGTCAGGTAGTTTGACATTTTGCAAAACAAACCATTAATTTCGTCCAATTCGCCACGTACGTACGTACGTATACGTACATCGATCATGTCGCAGTCACAGGGGGTGCCCTGTAGCTCAGCTTTGAATGGACGACTCGATCCCTACGACCAAGTAGAGGAAATTATCAACTACCTCGAACGATTGGACCTTTATTTCAAGGCCAATGACCTTTCTCCAGATGCGAGCAGTTCTCCAGACAGATCCAGAACAGGAGGATGAAACCTGTACTTTTGCAGAGAATGAGTTCTTTGTCGGTGCCATCCGCCGACAGCAACTGCCCATCGATGACGTTTGGAGACAGGACCTCCATGTACATGGACAGACTGTGTCATTCCCACTTCACACGGGCTCTGAGGTCAATATCCTCCCGCTTGACATCTTCAACGCGCTGAATGTCCCCGATAAGACCCTACAGCCGTCCTCAACTCGCCTTACATGATTCTTTGGGGAAAAAGCCACACCAATCTGCCAGACCAGACTCATTTGCAAAGTCAAGGCCTCAGGGAGAACCAGTCATAGGCAAGCATGCCTGTGATTTACTTGGATTGGTCCACAGAGTCTACACTCTTCTCAGCTATGAGAGTGTTTTTAAAGAGGGTGGATGTCTGCATGGACAAGCAGTTAGCATCAAGGTAGTTCGAAGCCACCACCCCTTACTGTGCCATGACTCCTCGTCGTATCCCCATTCCTCTCATGCCCAAACTGACAGAGGAGCTGGAGAGGATGGAGCAACAGAACATCATTCAGCGTATCACTGACCCCACAGATTGCTGCTCGCCTATTGTGATAGCGCCGAAAAAGAATGGTGACATTCGCCTATGCGTAGACCTCAGACGACTGAACAAAGCAGTTGTCAGGGAGAGGTTACCATACCAACCGTCGAATTAGTCCTCGGCAAAGTCGCTGGCGCCCAGATATTCTCCCTGCTGGATGCCAAGCATGGCTTCTGGAAAGTACCACTGACAGAGGAAAGCCAGAAGTTCACTACCTTCATTACACCATTCGGGCGTTACAGCTTTAAACGCCTTCCATTTGGCATCACATCGGCACCAGAAATATATCAACGCATCATGTGCGACCTTCTAACTGACATACCCGGGGTCGTGGTGTACATAAGAGACATGGTGTACTAATGGGAATGATCAATTGGCTTGCCCGGTTCATTCCCCATGTCTCTTCAGCCGCTGCACCAATAAATGACCTACTGAAGAGTGATGTCAGCTGGGTGTGGGATCACCACAGCAGTCAGATTTTTGCAGCATTAAGACACTTCAGCTCCTGCACTCGCTTTCTATGATCCAAATAAGCCGACCATGGTTAGCGCTGATGCAAGCGAATACGGACTGGGTGGATGTATTCTGCAGCAACAAGATGACAAACAGTGGAAGCCAGTGGCGTACTGCTTAAGAAGCCTCACTCCATCTGAACGACGCTACGCGCAGATAGAGAAAGAGCTGTTGGCCTCAGTGTGGTCGTGCGAAAGGTTTTACGTGTACCTTCGAGGCCTTCACGTCACCATACAGACTGACCATAAACCGCTAGTTCCACTCATCAACATTAAGGATCTGTGGGACGCTCCGCTGAGGTGTCAACGACTTCTTATGCGTCTCATGAAGTACCACTGCACCGCAGAGTACGTACCTGGCAAACTCCTCACTGTGGCCGATACCCTGTCTCGCGCACCCTTAAAGTCATCGGTCACTGAAAGTGACAATTTTCCAGACAAAGTTGAAGCACATGTCCATATGGTCACAAGCCACTGGCCAGTCTCCCAAGGGGAATTTGGACGAGATCAAGCGTGAAACTGCCCTCGATGAAGTGCTGGTGCAAGTCGCATCACACATTCGCAGTGGCTGGCCAAAATACTCTCGCGACATTGAATCAACAACAGTGAAGCTCTGCTGGGAGAACCAAGACAACCTCAGCTTAGTCCAGGGGATCCTCACCCATGGCAACCGCATCGTCATCCCGGCAAAGATGCGCCAAGATATGCTGTTGAGGATCCACGAATGTCACCAGGGAATATCAAAGTCCAGATTCCGAGCTGCTCAAGCCGTTTGGTGGCCAGGTATTGGGAGCGACATTGCCCAGTACATAGAGAAATGCTCCTTCTGTCAGACCAAGCAGTCAGCACGGCGAGCGGAACCCCTAATCTTGACTCCGCTTCCTGAACGACCCTGGCAACGTCTTGCCTGTGATCTGGCAGAGGTCAGTGGGAGACACTACATTGTCCTAGTCGACTACTTTTCGCAATGGATTGAGGTCCATCATTTCCAGACAACAACGTCGTTGGCCGTCATTTACTTGTTGAAAGCCACTTTCGCCTGTTTTGGCATACCTGAGGTTATTGTCACCGATAATGGGCCACAGTTCCTGACCGAGTTCAACCAATTTGCAAGTGAGTATGACATCCAACATCTTACTTCTAGCCCAAACTAGCATTGCTGACCTACCGATCCACACCAATCTCAGGCCTCAACCTTAGTCCTGCACGCCTGCTGATGGGTCGCGAACTACGCACCACATTGCCAACACTCCCTCGCAATCTCCGTCCCAGGGTAATCAACACGCACCAGCCGAAGGCAGCCGAAAAGTAACGTAAGGCCAAGAGCGAGTCTTACTTCAACGAGAAGCATGGCGTCCGTCAGCTGTGTGAGCTGAAACCACGTGACACGGTGCGGATCCGCAACAAAACACGTCTGAGTCCGGTGGGTGAGGTGGTTCGAAAAGCAGGTCCCCCACGCTCCCACATTGTCAACGTTCAGGGCGTCGAGTATCGTCGTAACTGTCGCCACTTGCTGCTTATCCCAGAACCAGAACCAGTTCTTGAAGTCCAGACCCCACCTGACCCAATTCACCCACAGAATCCCAAGCCAACAACAACAGTCAGACCACGACGCACAGGAAAACCTCCACGCTGGCACCAGGATTATGTGGTGTACTAAACCTGGCACTAAACTGGAACATTGAACTCTACACTCCACAGAACTGAACTCTAGATTGCTCACAAATCTGGACAATTTCAGGATTTTGGCACTTGAATAATCTCACATATTTTCAGACCAAAACAACCTTAACTGAAGTACACTTTTCCACCAGCATTCACAACATATGTTTGAATGCCAGAGAGCATTGCCATTTTTTTACTGTTAATTATTGTTCATTGTTAATGTGTTTAACCAGTTTTGTTTGTTGACAGCTTAAAGGGGGAGATGTCGTATGTCCATGCATTTATGATACGTTCTGTGAGGGACACCAACTACACGTTCCATGAGTTACAGTGTGTATTAAAATGGCGGCGCCCATGCCACAAGTTCGTGTGAAGACTCGGTGAGTTCGTTCCATTATTTACTGGTTTGAAAGGACCCATAAACACAACACCTTTATAGGTCTCTTTGTTCGTTAACGTTTGTTTTCACATCGGGTCCCTTTTTTCAAAAATCGAAAGAGATCATAAAAGAGCCCACGGAGGTTTTGGATCTAATTGATTGGTCAATGCTATTCCGAAGACTGGGACCGAAGAAGTGAAGTGTGTTCTTGTACTGAGATGGGCGCGTGAAAGGTTTGTATAGGTTGCTGTGTGATCTAGTGTGATAGTATTGAAAGACGTTAACTGGAGTAAAAAAAGAAGAAAATGTATCAGGAAGGAGATCATTAGTAAACTTGATCAATATCAGACACGGTGACAGAGTGTTGTTTGACAAAAAGAGGTGCAGTATGATCACGTGGTAGGGAGTAAGTACAGATCCGAATGACCCTTTCTTGAATGACAATGAGTGAGTGGAGTGGAGAGGAAGAAGTGTGATCCCAAACGATACTGCAGTAGTTTAAGCAAGGACGAATAAGGGTATCGTAAAGTGAGAAAAGAAAGTCGCATGGAAGAAGGTGACGCATTTTAGAAATATCGCCAGTTTTCCGGGAAATAACGTTTGAGATGTGTGAGATGTGAGCTGACCAGGAGAGTTTTTCGTCGATACCGTGTCATCATCCTCATCATCCCTCGGCTGCGGATCAGTCGACTACAAGCTACTTCCATTTACTGTGATCATGGGCAAGTGTTGCAATTTGGTCTGGTCGCAGCATGCCATCACTATCTCCAAGCACGCGTTGAATATCAGTTTGGTATGATGTGCGTTGTCTTCCTGGTCTCCTCCCCTGGGGTGGTGTATAAAGGGCATACACTTTTGCAGGCTCATCGTCTGACATGCAGAGTATGTACCAAAGGAACTTGAGCTGCCGAGTTCTTACACGCTCCACAAGAGGGTTTGAGTTTGTCATAGTATAGATGGTGGCATTGGGGACATTGTCGGTGCGCTTGATGCTCAGCATAATGCGGTAGCAAGAGGTGACAATAGCGTTTATTTTACTTTCCATGTCTTTGGAGATTACCCATGTCTCACATCGATAGAGGAGAACTGTGATGCATGTTGTGTTAAACAACTTCATTTTGGTGATAATTGGTAAGGAGGGGCTTCTCCACAGCTGTTCCAACTTCCAAAAAGTTGTCCAAGCAAGTGCCTTGCGTCTTTCGAGGTCGGTTGCGCTGGATGCTACCATGGATCCGAGATATTTGAAATCAGTCACATGTTTAAATGGACTGCCGTGGACATGAAGTGAGGGGGAAGGCTCGCAATGCGACGTAATGTACTCCGTCTTGGGTACATTGATTATGAGGCCAACGCCTTCTGCTACAGAAGCTGTCTTGGATAACTGTGCCTGGGCCCGTGGTAACGTAGACTCAAAAAGGGCGATGTCGTCAGCAAAGTCTAGGTCATTAAGCTGCTTTGCCAGATATCTCCTAGATCGACGTGGGTGAGTTACGACTCCAAAATCCAAACCAGCGGTGGCTTTCTTTAGAAGGTAGTCAACAACTATGATGAGCACAAAAGGAGCAAGCACATCTCCTTGCAGAACTCCAGTGGATAAATCAAAAGGCTCTGCGATACTTCCGCCACCATAACAGCATGATGCCGTGTACGTTAGAACGAAAATGTACTGGGTGTCCCCCCCCCCCCACAAAAAAGGTCCCTCTGGAGGATGTAACGAATTTTCAAAGTTCATTAAGAAAATTTCAAATTCAATGATATAATTATATAATTGATAAGCCCAAACATGGACTGGTGTTACATTAAGGCCTTTTTTTTACAAAAACCTCTGCACCGAATTCAACACAAACTTTACACAATAAAGACAAATGTTTGGGCTCATCAATTCTATATTTGAATTTGAAATTTTCTTCATAAATTACGATAATTCTGTACATCCTCCAGAGGGACATTTTTTGGGGGGACACCCTGTATGACGACGCGAATAGTTACCTACCTATAGCCGATAGGTTCAAGATTTAGCCAGATTGGTTTGAAGGCAGTCCTTATCGGAAGTTATTCTAGATTTTGTTTGCAAGTGCCAATGAGTCATTCAAGTTTATTTAAAAAAAATTGTATATCCTTAAAAACATTTTAGTCTCATCTCTAAGTTTTAGTTTTCACCCAATGACCGCTACAAAATTATTTCGTACGTTTTAAACTTTGCAGGAGAACACCGAGTTCCAGTAGTACACGTACATGTTAGATTTTCGGAAGTGAGCGGTCGACTTTTGGCACGATATTTCTCTTTCAAGTCAGGCAATTGTTCAGTTTCCAAAAATTGAGGTGCTATTATCACTTTACAAATTCTTTTTGTTAGATGGTGACTTTTCTTTTAAAAATTAGTGTACCAAAAATAATTGCAAATTTTAGAATTGTTTGACGTTAATATAGGTTTTCCCGGCTTATTTTCTGAAATGTTCTTTCACGTCTGAAAATCGGTCATTCGTTTTCCTCTGAATTTGAATGCACGCCTTTAATCCCTTTTCAATTCAACGAAAGTTCAATCTTTTTATTGTCCGTGCATTCGGTTACCGGTACATTACCTGTGCTTTCATTTATGCAAGCATACCTTTTCTAAATTGATTTCAGGTATATCTATTTTGATTGACGGTTAATGAAAAAGAAACCTCTAATTGTATCTGGTGCCGAATGCATTAAACTAAAAGTGAAATAGAATGGTGAATGTTTGAAATCGCCCTTTAAAAGCGAAAAAGAAGTCTGTACACAAATCTGAATGGACATAAACGAAAAGTGCTGCTCAGTCACTTAATTGATTGAACTTAATGGAATCGAATGCTCTGGTAGCGAAACTTAAACGCGTGTTCAGAGCGATTCTCAAATTTAGACGAAAATGAATGACCGATTTTTATAAGGGAATGAACATTTTAGGAAATTGGCCGGGAAAACCAATATATAATAGTAATATTTTTTCTCTTCGAGGGTTCCAGAAGCACGCCGCCATGGGTGAACGTTCAGCCTATTGTTGAGAATGGTTGCGGAAAATTAAATATTCATGACATCATAATTCTAGAACAATAAACTAGAAGGTAATAATAATGTAATATATTTATCTTTGAATGTTGCTGCATGATCATATGAAGTATCAACCCTATCATATTAATATTTTGTGGGATATGATAATTAGGGTGTAAAATAAAAAGTTCAGGGAATACCGGAATTATAAGGGACACATGATCTTGACATTCCAGCAATGACAACTTTTGGCCAATTTGTGTACTGGAAAGGCTGAATTTTGATCCTTTATCTGTTCTGACGTAACAATATTCAAAACTTAAAACTGGGCAATGCAAATGAACAAAATGTCTTTCCGATCAACCTGCGTTTTTAACTCGACAAACGCAAATCTCTAGTTATTTCTTTCTTTCCGTCCCTTCAATAATTCTCCGCGGATTTTCTCTTTAACAGTTTTTGGTATGTAATTTTGAATCAACATCATCCCGATCAAAAGGTGTGTATTTTCCTCTGACGTCATGATGACATCATAAGGTATCAATTACAAGCGATTTGAGTTGAACAAGAGACTAACTTCTTTCATTTTTAACTCTTGAGCAAAATAATCAATGATGATTGTATTTTGTGTCATAGATCATTCATTAATCAACATTTTTTGGTCGCGCACGTGAAGTCGCTTGACTGTTACTTCCGGGGCTACCGGAAGGTCAAAGTTAGGTGAATTAAGAACACCCACTTGAGGCTCAAATCAAACAATCCAATTTTTTTCCAAACGAATCATGGGATGAAGATCAAACCTGGTATGAACTTGAACTTGGATCCGAAGATGTCAAAACTTACCATGACGTTATCAGATATCATAATTACAAGCGATTTAAGGTCATATTTGAATAATTATTTTGAACTATAACTTTTCGAGAGATTGGAGTTCCGTTCTCACTGTTTGTGATCAGTTATACATTGCAATATTTTACACTCCTGGGCACAAAGCCGCTTGACTTTACTTCCAGTGTTACCGGAAGTGCAATGAAAATAAATTGAATATAACTAGAAAATGGAAGCATTTTACGACAGATATGGAAGTGTTTAGTGAGAATGTAAACCATAAAAACAACATGATTACGTCATCATCCGAAAGGGCGGTCTCTAGCGGCACATCAAAGACGGTTTTTTAATTTAAAAACCATTCATCAAAACTGTACCCAATTGCCCCTAGATATTCTTTGGACAACCGCAAATTTATTTGCAAGTTTTCAGAATCATGACGTTAGGAGACAGAAAAATAAAGTAGGGAGAATTTGAAAATGATCAGCTTATTTTAATATCAAATCAATCATTCGATTCGTGTCGAATGAATATGTTCGTAGCATAAATAATATCAATATGCCTTACGATGTTCACCTTGGGCTTTCAAATGCTGTGACGTCGTCAAACCGGACTTAATGCACTTTACCATCCATCATAAGATCTTTTCACATGACGAGCATGTATCCTCTCCGAACTAAATGAATATTTATTTGCACATTGTAACTGATGACCTCGTTAACCCTGAAATAAGGTGTCCGTTTTAATGAAATGTATACTGAAATTTATCAAACCCCAAGAGATGCATCTTATTTTCAAATTAATAGAAATGGTTCCACTGAAAGGCTGATATTCGTGATCCTTTTTCTGTCCTGACATAAAAAAAAAATATCACAAGTTAACTGTTAATAACAAGTTATTTTCAGAGGTTGAAAACGTGCAAATAAGAAAACAATGCAGATTGTGTTTTCTGTTGAAAAAAAAAAGCACGTACTTAAAACTTCGTAGGGAAAAAAGAATTTGAAACATGATTAAAGCAACTTGAACTGTTGTTTCAAATTGATCAAACCAAAAGTTGTTATTGTTTCCCAATGGATTCAAGTACATTTTGAAAAGGAAAACAATCATGGCCATAGACAATGCTCCTCTGGTGATACAGTTTTAAGACACACCTACCTAACCACTCATCAGCAAGATCCACTCTGCGAGCTTCTCTCAGTTTGTTACTCAATGTTTCAACCTGGTCATGGGAGCTTGAGGTATTTTGTTGTTTCCACTCGACGAGCATGCTAAAGATTTGTTCTTCTGTCTCATGTGGATTGTCTTCCCTGAACCTGGAGATTTGCACTTTGCTGAAACCGAGGAATGTAGCCAAGGATTTCCATTCCTGACCAAGTTTACGAGCCAGGTGACGCAAGTGTTCCTCGTTTAATTTTAGCTCTAAATCAAATACAAGGCAAGTCTGGTAAATATGACAGTAGAGCATACACAACTCCTAACAATGTATTCACATTGGCCAAGCACTGGAAGTCTTTTCATGTTTCTTGTGCTTACAATGGACCGGATTTATTCCATAAGGGGTTATCATAGATGAAAGGCCGGTATCATAAAAATCGGACTCCAATCGGACTCTGGACAAACCCTCTCAGAGTGACCGGTCACTCTTCTAATTATCTATACTTGTGCATGCGCAATACTACCAACGAGAGTCCTAAATTTTCTAAATTCACGCTACACTGGCTCGCAATTTTGTTATTGGCTGGCAAGTTAAGTCATTCACGTTAATACGCATGTGTCAAACATATCTCGTTATTGAACAAATTATATCATGTGGTTTGAAAGAAGTTCATATAGTTTAGAATCCACGGCAGAAAGCGTAGCATCACTTTGGCCTGATATTAATAATAATTAAAAAAAAGGTTCTTATCTAGCACATCACACAGCGTCTCAGAAAATAATTAAATTTTAAATATGTACGTCTTAAGTCTGATGTTTTAGTTCGTCTAGTCACAATGCTACAGATTGCGCCTTTGAGTCACACTGGAATTATATGTTTTACTTTATTTTCTACCTGAAAGTTAGATTTCTTTATCTAAGTCATACTGATCGAAAACGGATCCAAGCATTTATTTAACGAACAAGCATTTATTACCAACTTACGCATGCGCATTGTGGCCAATGACTATACTAGGTTGAAGCATAAAAAAAAAAGAAATAAATAAATGGGCACGCCCGGTTCTGTTCACTGGCCAACAATTATATGTCAAGTCAAAAGTGGCAGTCAGTCAGTAATTCAATCTGGCTGTAATATTCACTCTGTACGGCTCCTTTAATAGGGTAGTTTTGTTTTATAGCTGATACTTTGTTTTCGTTATTGAAAATCTCAAAATAGCGCCTTCCATCGTTTGTTGTCAAATGTGTGCGCCTGCGCTTTACATTCCACGACAGTGTTTTTTTTCAGGGGGGCGGGACCTGGGGGGCAGGGGCAGCGTTTCAAAAGGGGTCAGCAATGGCGGTTCCGCAACAAATGCGCCCAAAATCTGAATAGGGCCGATGGACCGTCGTCTGATCACAGCAATGTCGAGCGGACAAGGTGGGGGGGGGGGGGGGGGGGGGTAATTTGGGGTTGGAAGGAGCAAAATCTCAATTAACTGCCGTTGGGGGGCGCTCTACAGCAAGGTACCCGCAAACAGATGGCTTGTTTTCAGGCCAGAAATCGCAGACAGAGATTTCTTTTCTGATTTTTTTTGATTAAACATGAGTCATCCATCCTTCCTCGTGCCGTACAAGTGGTTTGGGGGAATTTTTCAAAACCTCGCAAATTTATAATTTCAAAATGGCACCTTCCATCGTTTGTTGTCAAATGTGTGCGCCTGCGCTTTACATTCCACGACAGTGTTTTTTTTTCAGGGGCGCGGGACGAGGGGGCAGCGTTTCAAAAGGGGTCACCAATGGCGGTTCCGCAACAAATGCGCCAAAAATCTGAATTGGGCTAATGGACCGTCGTCCGATCACAGCAATGTCGAGCGGACAAGGGGGGAGGGGCATTTGGGGTTGGAAGGAGCAAAAACTCAATTAACTGCCGTTGGGGGCGCCCTACTGCAAGGTAGCCGCAAACAGAGGGCTTGTTTTCAGGCCAGAAATCGCCGTCAGAGATTTTTTTTCTCGCAATTTTTTGATGAGATATGAGTCATCCATCCTTCCTCGTGCCGTACAACTGGTTTGGGGGAATTTTTCAAAACCTCGCTTCTTTATAGGTTGCAGACCAGTAAATCGGTCCAAAATTGCCTACGCCGGCCAAATCATGATTTGCAAGCCCTCAAAATCTTCAGTATTTGAGCATGCTGTGGGCCATGAACTTGAAGGTTTGTAAAAAAATATGGGTGGAAGCCGTGCACGGGACTGTAAACTTGTAGTTCCGTTCAATTCGGATGAAATTGGGGCCTTAAAGCGCTCTATTTTGCAATGGAGTGTAGGCATCGTTTTTCAAAATGGCGATGGGCTTCAGGACTATTTTCAGGGGTGATCATCTTCGGATGGAAATTTCTCCTAAAAGTCATCAGTTGACCCCCAAAAATTGAAAAGAAAAGAAAAGATGATGAAATAAGCTTTAATTTGATGTGTGTCTCGAACACCTTGGAGCGTTATGAGTATTTTTCCCGAATTTCTGAAGTGGGAGCATTTACCATTGGGGTCTATGGAAGTTTATTTACTGGTCTGTAACCATAGGCGTGCCCTACAATAGCATGCTTTGACTGGTTTAGAGGCTGCCCCCTGGGACCAGTAAAACACTAGTCTTGTCAGAGGAAGATTGGCATTAGGTTAGGAATTAAACCTCTTAAAAAGTTGATTATAAACTGACTGTTTAACACCTTATCAGTCTTTCTTCATTTGTACCTGTCACGCGTAGTTCCTTTACACCAGTCTTCATTGTCTTGTCATCTCTGACTCGTGTACTCTTGTCTGCCCACATTCTCTTGGCGGGATGATTTCTTCAGTTGACTGAAAAGAAAATGTTAGTTCTAATTTAGATTGAGATGTGTGGAACATTATTTATCCATGACAGTCGTTCAGTCGTGTACGCCTTTGCTACTTCAAATTATTATTCATGAGACATTCCTTGAGTCATAGGAGATGTACCGTCTTATACAGTGGGTCGTAACTATGAATAAAAACTAGCAGATGCTAGGAAGTTTAAGCAAAATTTAAAAGAATTTACTAGGGATTAAAGGCATTGACTTGGGATTAAAAGCATTAAGGAAAAGCAAATGCTTGATTCTGTATGAATAAAAGTTGTCCTTCAATGTTCAGCATTCACTAGACAACAGGTAGCAAACGCTTTTTACTGTTGGATTGTTTTCATGGACGAATGGTTGTCAACAAAAGGACCTCTTTTGTGTGTACGAGCTGCCACACATACGTAGGGTGTACACATAGGGAAATAGTCCAAATCAAGGTGATGCATACATTACATTTGATCCTCAAATCCAGCAAAAATAATGAAGACACTTTCACCACTTGCAGAATACAGAAAGTATACTTTCATCATAGATGAACATTGTAAATGACCACAGTGTTCTGTAGATGTCACAATTGCATCAAAAATCACAGACACGTTTTTGAGCGGGTAAAAAAGGTTTTTGATTATTGAAATATAAAAAAACATAGTGGCAAAGATTGGTGACCTGATAAACTAAACAATGATTTCATTTTGTTCGGTCCCCAGGGTCTCGTTTGATAACATTTCTCCCTAATCATTCTATGCGGTAATGAACTTTACGCTTAAAATACTTTGCACATATTTTGAACAAAATGCGAAATTATTGTTTCTTCTAGTAATGGACTTAATAATAATAAACAATTTTTTTCGCACATTATGTTACTCAAAATAAAGTGAAGGCCTATGGTATTAATATAATTATGAAGGTTTTTTTATTTTTGTGTTAATTTTAGCGTAAATATTATTGATAAATGCAGCAATTTTATTTTCTCAAAGTAGCCACAACCCAGCCTTGATAAATGACCAGTAAAAACTTGAAATCGGAAGCATTTACTCCTTTTTATTTAAACGAAATAAAGTAAACACTTCTCATCTAGCAAAAGCTAAAAAGTAAAATGTAAACGCGTTTAGCTTTTAGCAAATGCATTCCAGTGAAAGCATTTGCTTCATTTTTATTCATACAAATGCAATTAAATGCTTAAAAAATAGATAGTAAAAGCAAATGCTAGTTTTTATGCATACGACCCAATATCTCGTTTCTGAGAGTGATTCAAGCTCCGGTTTTTACACAACGTCCAAGGGCTAACCCTTATATGGAAGAAGTTTTTGTGGGGTTCCCGTCAAAACGATGAACAAACCTTAGACCCAGTGCTAACCACCGTCATACATCGTCTGCATAAACCCGAGCCGTGTCTGCGAGGAGAGGGGGATGGAGGGAGTCGGGGGTAATAACCCCATCATTTTTTTCCAGTCGGCATTCAAACCCTCAATCGGCAAACAAATTGTCAAATTAATATCATGGGGATTCCCCAATTAGTACAAAAGAATTATTACCATTATTTGGTAAGGGCACTTGAACGGTTATCCGGAGTTCTCAGGTTGAAGCCCCGCACCAGTAAATTTCGCTTTGAATTTGTAATGCATGAAATCACCAGAAAGAGCGATGAAACAAAAACAACGAACAATTAAACCAACCTGTGGGTAACGTTAATAGCTGCCAATGAATTGCAGTTCATCGTGTGATGATTTTGATTCTAAGGTAAATACTTAATTGCTTTTGACAAATAAAGCTTGTACCCACAAGAAGTCATACTTTTAATTTTTAACTCAAAATTTGTAATCACCTATGTTGTTAATAGGTTACCATTGTAACCATAGATACACCACAGTAGTCATCATTGTATCAATTTAAACTTTGATCAAAATAGGAAAGGTTCATGCCAAACGAAGAAAGATCTCGGAGGTTTTGGGAAAGTTCCGTAGATAAGAGGAGCATCCTCCTGCATGATAGAAGTAATTCTATCATGCATTCGAATATCTGGTTGGAGATAATGTCTTATCGGAATTTGCCAACGTGAAAGACACACGTGAGAACATCTGCATTAAGATTAGTTAAAGTGCCATCTTGGTTTTGGAAACTTATGAGTTTTGAACATTAAAAATAATGATTTTATTATATTCATTATGCCTTAAAGCATATGTTTAGCCACTTTATTTGTATAGGTTTTCCCAGCTATTTTAAAACATTTTTCACTCCAATTCACCAACTCTAACATTCAACTTCGTCCGAAAAAAGTTTCACACGCATTTAACAAAACCAATTTTCCATTCAATTTCATAGTTTGGTCACCCTCACAAGATATCGAATTCGTCTTATATAAATAAATTAGACGAATTTGATTTCTGAATAACAAGGTTTGGCGTAAACGAGATGAAATCAAATACTCCGGGACGAAAAACGTGTGTTCATCGTTTGAATTATTTTGCTTGAACTGAATTTGAAATTTTCTTGACAAAGGACGAAATTAAACATTGGAAGTGCACTAAATCAATGTTGTTTTTGTGTGTGTTTTTGGTAATTTATCTCATTTCTCCCACGATTTGACCTTGGTGGTGTGTATGTGGCCTATTGTCGAGTATAATAGGGGGATGTAATTGGCGCCACCAACGTCAAAATATTCCGCCCCCCCCCAAAAAAAAAAAAAAATTCTGCAACCCCCAAAAAAAACGTTTTGGGCAAAATGTTTTGAAAAAAAATACTTCTAAAAAAAAAATTGTGAGCCCCCCCCCCAAGCTAAATCCTGGGTGCGCCACTGTTGATGGACGAGTTTGAATATTAAAAACGTTGAATTCGAATGATAAATGTTTTAAAATAGCCGGGAAAACCTATATTTACAACTTTTCTGGTTGCAAAGTTATAATAAAATTGAAAATGGCGGCCAGTTTGGATGCCATCTTGGTTCTGGATACTTATAAGTTTTGGACATTAAAAATATTGATTTTATTAGATTCATTGTGCCTTAAAACATATGTTTTGACACTTTATTTGTATTTACAACTTGTCTGGTTGCAAAGTTATAATAAAATTAGAAAATTGCGGCCATTTTGGACGCCATCTTGAATTTTGGAGAGAGCTCCAGCAGGATTTCCAGGGAACTTTAATATGTTATTTTATTCATATTCCTGGACCTATCCTGACGTATTCAGCTTGAGCTATTTCCAGGTTGTGGCCTATATGATCTTATGATCTTGGCCTTTTTTAAACTCATCTGTCATTTACGCCTGTGGGCCTAGCCCATCTTACGTTACACTGCGGTATGTCATGTGTGTGTAAATCAAGTACACACACGTGCAACATCGATGAATCGAGGACAGAAACCACTTCGAGGACTCCTCGGTTAAAAAACGTGTACTAAACC
Organism: Patiria miniata; assembly: GCF_015706575.1. NCBI lineage: Eukaryota > Metazoa > Echinodermata > Asteroidea > Valvatida > Asterinidae > Patiria > Patiria miniata. Next base: position 24,234,106 of record NW_024037068.1, read on the forward strand.
AATGAGAGCTCATGCAAAAAAAGTTAAAGGGGCACTAGGTCCTGAAATCCCCGGAAATGTCATGTTTTGGATTGTTTACTTATCCTATTTCAAACATCTGGTTGAAAGAAAACCAGCCGAATGTCTTACCGTTCCGACGAAAGACGAAAAAAAACCCGGTTGTTTTCATCGAACACGACGGATTACGAATACTTTGTTCCTGTCGTTTTCAGTCAATGTACGATATTCGCGTTGTATGTGTCTATTATAACGCACGTATACAGCACCGTGCTCGCGAACAGCGGTGACTAGTACCAATGCACAAATTGCGGTTTCTTACACGTCCTCAAAAGGCGCACTAGTGATTGCCTTTCCATGCAGTACGCCAATGTAAACAATGTAATTTGAGTGACCAAAATCCCCACCCTGGGGCATGAAAAACGTGACCAAATCCCGACATCGGTCCTGGGGTAGCGCGGGGGGGGGGAGGAGGGGGGGGGAACATTTGATAGGCGCATAATACATGAATAACACAAAAACGGGTGGATGTTTATATCCTACTTTTAAATGATCTTTCCGATTAACATTAATTTGTTCAAAGCGCGTTTTGTAATTGGGCTGTTCCAGGACGCAGTGTCCCGTTAAGAGTATAAACAAAGGAAAAGGGAAAAGGAACACTAGAAAATCCTCGATTTACACAATAAAACAAAAATGTATTTACATACATGCGCAGAAAGTTTCCTGGGTTAGCTTGCACGTAAACGCCGAACAAATTAACTGTTTACATCACTCTATCAAAATATCTTCTACCCGGCAACTGTCAATCTGTGCATTTATGTTAAAGTCGCCAGATCACAAAATAATATTACATTACTAATTAAATCGTGCAGAAACTTGGCCCTTCAATTGGTAAGAATCCCGTCTGTTTCGCAATATCTAAGGAAAGCAATTAAGATAGCGGCGAATAGGTTGCTGACATGCGCGTCCAATCCCATAGTCAACTGCGAGCGGCCTTTAACGGGTTTGTCCGTAAAATGTAACGCGTAGTTCATTTACGGTTACTCACAGTGATCCTTTACATAACTTTCACCTTAAGAAATACGTTTTTACAGTCTGCCATGTACCATTCAGATGGTAGTACCCTCTTTCCTACCACATCAGGAGTCCGGCAGGGATGCATCCTCTTATTCTGTTGTGCCATGGACTGGATCCTAAAGACGCTGCCACCCTGACCACCGAATCCAGATCGTGACACACTCTTCACTGACCTGGACTACGCCGAATATGCTGCCTTGTTCTTGGGAAAACTAGAAAATGGCAAACCACCCTCCACAGGTTTAAAGTAGCGGCCGGGACAATGGGAATGTACACGTTATGGGCCAAAACTTATATCCAGAATTGCGCCAGTCTCAGCCCGTCTCCACCTCTTTGCACCGTCCTCGGTCAGCCAGTTGAAATCTCTTCTCCTGGCATCTTCCGACGAATAGGACTTGCATTTTCAACCTTCAGCCAACTGGACGGCGTGTGGCGGAATAAATGCCTCAACTTAACACAAAACTGAGGATATACACCACCTGTGTCTTCCCTGTGCTACTCCAACGATCGGAAACGTGGTGCCTCCTGAAAGAGGATGGAAGGAGGATCCAAGCCTTCAACGTCCGGTGTCAATAACATCCGCACCAGCATTGCTCAGAGCTAGAGACGCCACGCCCTCTTCCTTCCGAGGGCTCTCCGAAGATGCGCCCGCACACGACGCTCTTAACCTGTGCACCAACGTGCGCAGAGGGGTGCACACCTGTAAATCGGCCAAAACCCATCCGCCGAGCTCATGAATAAACATTATACCCTGAAAATATTTTATATAAGGAATTAAAAAGATATGGCAATGAACCTCTGGCCCGGACTTGGTGTTTACAATTCTGACCATTTTGGATGCAATTGGGCTCGAAAGTGGCGCTATTTTGCCAGGTTGCGAGGGGATCGTTTTTTCAAGATGGCTATTTTTATGCTTTGGGGAAAATTATTATTCTTATTATTATTCTTATTATTTATTCGGCCAAATTACAAGTAACAACAAGCAATCCACAAAAGTAAACAAAACTAAACAAAAACAATCCAATCCAAGCTGGCCAGGATTGACAAAAGTATTGTGGCGTCCGTGCCGGTCGGCCGCCAGCGCGGTTCCACGGTGGAGCCGCGCAGTGGAGCCCCTGGTGGCCGGCCGGGGAGGCCCGTTCTTCCGGGCTGCGCATGCGCAGTAGTACTGTTGTTGCCTCGTTGCTGAAGAGAATAGTTGTGTTTTGCGGTGTACGTTTTTGTGAGGAATAAACAGCCTAGAGCCAGCAGAAATGAGTATACCTGTGTTGGAGTCCTTTTGGAGTGCGTGTGAGGAACCCCACAATTGTTCTACGCTACATTGCTCTGCTGAAGACTTTGTGAGTTTTGTGCAGTTTTGTGAAGTTTTTGATGTTATACGCCGGGATTGTTCAAATTTTTTGTGGGTTGCACCATTTCATTATCGGCAGCCATGACTCTTCGTTTAGTATTCTCCAGTCAACTACTCGCACTTGGCTTTTACAGTACAAGTACTGACATTGGACTGCCAGCATACCATCCAGAATGTCATTCATGTGGGATTCTACAGGAGGTATGGTTTGGATATGACTTAGTGCGATATTCCCGATTTCCTGCACGCATACTCGTGTTAAATTGTACCAAGTCTACTTTAATACGAACTCCCTCATCTAGCTGGGGAAAGCATGGCTATACTAGCTTAGCCATACCTGGATATGACCCTCGAATTGATGTGACTATATGCAACGACATCTCCAAAAACCCAGGCCCAAGTTCTGTTGAGCAACACACACTGTGCGAGAGCAGAGACTTGGAATCACCTAACCCTAGTTTGGCGAAAGTTAAATATTCACGCACTCAGTTATTGAGTATGCGACGCACAAGACACTCCATTGATTCCCACACCCTTCACTTACTTAAGATGTGTGGTATTCTACGATACAGAGGAAAACGTGCTAGTAGACGGAACATAACTCTTGTTATCAACCAATTTCCACGTCACCCAAGGGATCTAGAAGAAAGACATACATGTATACGTCTGCAGTCTCAGAAGAAACGCATAATAACCCCTGTTCCATTTATGCGTTTTTTAACTCATCAAACGACGACTTCACATACTTCATCGTCCCTGAAACTTTGTACCATGAACACAAGGTCAGTAAAGAGTAAGTCTGCTGATTTTCTGGATTATGCTTCAACCAACGGGGCTGACATCTTTGCACTGACTGAAACCTGGTTTACCAACTCGGATACAGCTCACAAACTTGAAATAACTCCACCGGGATTCCAGCTGAAAGACCGTCCTCGCATTGGACGGATTGGAGGTGGCACAGCGGTACTCTTTAGAGACAACATGCACGTCGTTGAAATAACTGAAACGAATTTCCAGTCATTTGAACACTCCGAATGGATTGTTAAGTACGGTGGTCATACCCTGAAACTTGTCATTGTTTATAGACCACCGTATTCCGCTAATCATCCGATTAGTACTGCTCTATTTTTAGCCGAATTCAGCACCTATCTTGAATCCATTGTATTGGCTTCAGAACCACTTCTCATCACTGGAGATTTTAACATACATGTGGACGTATCTAACAACTCTGATGCAGTTCAACTATTGGAGCTATTTGAGACAATGGGTCTACAACAGCATGTCAAACAACCAACACATGAAAAAGGACACGTATTGGATCTTGTCATCACACGTGGCTGTGACGATATAGTAGATGGTCTACCAATCTCTGACTATTTGTTTTCCGATCATTTTTCTGTTTTGTATAACTTGAAAATAGGTAAACCTGCTTTACCAGTCAGACATGTGACTTTTAGGAAAACTAAATCTGTGAACATGAATTCATTGAAAACTGATCTTGCCAATACATTTGTGTGTTCACACCAAACAGGGGACTTGAATGAACTGGTGCATTGTTATAACCAAACTCTTTCGAATGTATTTAATTGTCACGCTCCTCTTCAAACTAAGAACATCATAGTTAGACCACTTGTGCCTTGGTTTAATCCCGACATTAAAACTGCCAAGAGGTTGCGTCGAAAGGCAGAGAAGAAATGGTTAAATACTGGTAACATTATGGATCTGGAGACTTATAAGACACACAGAAGCCATACCACTTACCTAATGAACAAAGCTCGTCAAGAATTTTATACTAATTTTATTGAGGAGAACAGTTGTAATTCTAGACATCTTTTTAACGCTGTAAATAAACTTTTGAAACCACAAGCTAATATTGTTTCATCTAACTGTAACAATCCCTGTAATTTGGCTAATGCCATGGGCCGGTTCTTCATTCAGAAGATAACTGACATTCATGCAAAGCTTGATTCTTGTAACTTACACTCTGTGCCTGATAACAATGATTCTTACACACCTGGGCAGACACATGTAACACTTGACCAATTCTCACCACTTACTGAGTACAATGTGCGAGCTCTCATTGATAAAGGCTCAAAAAAGTCTTGTTCTTTGGACCCTATGCCTACTCAGTTGGTTGTCGATTGTTTGGATGTTCTTGTGCCTGTTATTACCAGGATCATCAATTTGTCTTTAGAAACAGGAGTATTCGCAATTGATTGGAAGGAAGCCCTTGTTCGTCCTATATTGAAAAGAGACAATTTAGATTCCACAAACTTACAGAATTTTCGGCCTATTAGTAATCTCCAGTATATATCAAAGTTAACTGAAAGGGCTGTGTTTGAACAAATCCATGACCATATGACTGTTAACTCATTGTATCCACCACTTCAGTCAGCCTACAGGAAATATCATAGCACCGAATCTGCCTTACTGAAAGTGAAGAATGATATTTTAATGAAGATGAATAATCAACATGTTACTTTACTTGTACTTTTAGATCTTAGCGCTGCTTTTGACACGGTTGACCAAAAAATCTTACTCAACCGCCTTCAGTCTAAAATTGGAATATCTGGTGCAGCTTTAAACTGGTTTAATTCTTATTTAAGCGGTAGGAGTCAACGTGTTTTATTGGACGGACAATTGTCGGATAAATTCAACTTGAATTGTGGAGTCCCACAGGGATCATGTTTGGGACCACTCCTTTTTAGTATTTATTCATCTAAACTATTCGACATAGTAGAACAACATCTTCCTAACACTCACTGCTATGCCGACGACACCCAATTATACTTGTCATTTAAACCTTGTAGTTCAGACAACCAAGAGCAAGCGGTGACTGCCATGGAAAACTGTGTAAGGGATATACGACTATGGATGCTACAAGATAAACTTATGATAAACGATGCCAAAACTGAATTTATCATTATTGGTAGTCAACAGCAATTATCTAAACTGACTATATCTGGTATCAATGTGGGAGACTGTACTATATCACCTTCATTACAAGTTCGTAACTTAGGTTGCTGGTTCGACTCAAAATTGAGTATGCATAAGCAGATTACTACCACATGCTGCACTACTTTTTATCACATTCACAATATCAGAAGAATCAAGAAATACTTGTCAAGAGATGCATTGATTACTTTAGCGCATGCTTTCATAACCAGTCGCCTTGATTATTGCAACGGCCTATATTATGGCTTACCAAATTCACAATTAGTTAAGCTTCAACGGGTTCAGAATGCTGCAGCAAGGCTTGTTTGTGGCAAACCATCGTGGAACCATGTTACTCCTCTACTTTATCAGTTACATTTGTTGCCTATACAATCTCGCATACACTTTAAAATCCTTCTGTTGACCTTCAAGGCTCTTCATGATCTTGCTCCCAGATACATTATAGATATGTTGAAAGTTAAGGTCCATTCCAAGTATTCCCTGCGATCCAATGGGCGCTTGCTTTTAGATTATCCATCTGGGAGAATGCAAAAGACTATGGGGGATCGTGCATTTGCACAAGCCGCTCCCCGCTTATGGAACCAGCTACCGCTTGAATTTCAGTCTGTTCAGTCTCTAACAGTTTTTAAGACTAAGCTTAAGACTTTTCTTTTTACAAAGGCATTCGTATAAGGTTTTACTATATCTATTTTTAATGTAGGTCTTGTTTTTGTAATTTTAAGTTTCATTGCTATGACAGTGTTTTCTAAAATATCTAGTGTTTTTTACATTTAAGATTAATGTTTAATTCGAATTTGTATTTTTAATATCTTAGCTAAACAATTTTTGTAATGCGCATTTGAACATTTTCTGGTATATGCGCATAATAAATGCAATTTTATTATTATTATTACATTGGTAGCAGCAGCGGCACGCAGAAGGCGGAAAAACAGGTATTTTTTCAGAGATTTTCTGCAATGAAATCAGGAGTTCACGGAAGTCTGGCACCTAACTCGCAACACGGCGTGGAGGCAGGCTGGAGTGCGGGCTCACGGAGTGGGGGCCCGTCTAGTGGATCAGCCGGCAGTACCTTCGTCACGGTGGACGAGTTGGAATCCTTTTTGAGGGATAGTCCGGGGAATTTTGGTGGGAGGAAAGGGGAAACAAGGGGGTTTCTGGGGACGGATTTTCTCATGAGGGAGGATGTGGGGGTGGTAATGTGGAATTTCGGGACTTGGGCGGGGGTTAAGTCATTGCAGTACGTCTACCCCTGCGGGGGATGGGCATGCTCATTACCATAAATTATCAATGACTGGTACCCTGTCCCACGAGGGGCCGCCTCGTGCTGTAGACGGCGGCGCAGTAGACAGTTCGTTCCATGCGAAGCGATCCCGATTTGTGCTGTCCGATGCAGCGGGGGCGGGGCTTCGTCGGGACATACCCCAGATATTCTGTAATAACACAGTACAGGCCAGGTCCCACGAGGGGCTGCCCCGTGCTGTAGACGATGGCGCAATAGATGGTTCGTTCCACTCGGAGCGATCCCGATTTGTGCTGTCCGATGCAGCGGGGGCGGGGCTTCGTCGGGACATACCCCAGTTTGCTGGTAATAACACAGTACATGCCAGGTCCCGCGAGGGGCCGCCCCGTGCTGTAGACGCTGGCGCAGCAGACGTCTTGTTCCATTCGGAGCGATTCCGAGCTGTGCTGGTTGATGCAGCGGGGGCGGGTTTTCGTCCTGGGGCAACCCACAACCCCTACGCTCATGAAAATAGTGCTAGGCCCCACATCTAAGCACCACTCAGTGCTAACATGGATACGACTGTTGCGGCCTCCCATTCGGGGCGCCCCCAGGTTGGATTTGCCCATATAATGGGGGCGGGAAACCGTCCGAGCGCGCCTCAGGCGGCACGACCGGTAGTGGATCTCCCCCAGCAGTACTGTAACGGGACCTTATTGGGTTCTTGTCCTCCGAGTCTGGCCAAACGCAAGGAAAGGGGACAAACACACAGGATTTCCAACTTCTGAAGAAACTCTCATTTATTCAGCACAACAACTCTGTGGTCAACCTGCCACACTGCTACCAGTACCACGACTGCTGATTCCCAGCATAGAAATACACACAGTCTGAACACATGTATACAATTGTAACAACTTGCAATGACCCCGGCATCTTGCCAGACCTTTCCCGCGTCCCCCATTAAAAGAAACCCACTTAAGCAACCTATTTCCGGAGCCTATTTCCGGAGCGCGCGCCAGCCAGACCCAAAACCAGGTCAGGCTTGCGCCGCCGGAGCCCCTCCGCCGGAGCACCAGCGCTAGAAAGCAATGACAACAAAAAATGTGCATAGACTGTCCGTTACAGTACGTTCGTCCCCACTATCGCAGTATGGCGAGTCCTGACCTCCACTCGGAGCAGGCTCGCACTGCACGAGTCAATGGAGTGGAGCCCGTGGAGTTGCTCCGCGCACAAGTCAATGGACGGGAGCCCGTAGAGTTGCTCCGCACACGAGTCAATGGGGCGGAGCCGACGGAGTTGCTCCGCACGGGAGTCTATGGGGCAGAGCCGACAGAGTTGCTCCGCGCACGAGTCAATGGAGTGGAGCCTGTGGAGTTGCTCCGCACACGAGTCAATGGACGGGAGCCCGCAGAGTTGCTCCGCACACGAGTCAATGGACAGGAGCCCGTAGAGTTGCTCCGTGCACGGACCAATGGAGGGGAGCCGGCAGGGGTGCTCCGCACACAAGCCAATGGGGCGGAGCCGGCAAGGTTGCTCCGCAGGACGTCTATGGCGCGGAGCCGATAGAGCTGCTCCGCACGGGAGTCAATGGGGCAGAGCTGCCCCGCACACAGGCCAATGGGGCGGAGCCGGCAAGGTTGCTCCGCGCACAAACCAATGGGACGAGATTACTCCGCACGGGAGTCAATGGAGCGGAACCGACCCGGCTGCTCGGCCTTACACCACTGCAATTGGGGGATCCCATGGGATGTCACCACCCGGTAATCCCAGGGGGAACCGACCCAGTTTCTGCTGTTACGGGACGGCAGGCTGTAGGCGATGTTTGGGCGGCCCCTAAACAGACAGGGGACAGCGCTACCCCAGTGCCAGTCAAGCGGGGTCGGAGACCACTGATGCTCCCCAACAGGTTTGACAGGATCTCATCGTGGTCGGACTACTTGATCCATTTCGAGAGTGTGGCAGCAGTCAATCAGTGGAGTGAGGCGGGGAAGGCGATGTTCCTTGCATCTCACCTAAAGGGTGCGGCTCAGGAGGCATTGGCGGATATGACACCAGAGGCACGGAAGGAATATTACTCCATCTTGGAAAACTTCGAGCAACGGTTTGGCGAGACAGCACAGATTCCGCTACACCGGGCACAGCTGTCTATGCGTACGAGGGGCCCGGACGAGTCACTTGGTAGCCTAGGACAATCAATCCGACGGTTGGTCTTGAAGAGCTACCCGAAGTGGCCCACGCAGGCCCGTGAGGATTTGGCGGTTGAGGCTTTCCTCAATGCCCTGGGAGAAGAACAGCTGCAGCGTCACATCTTCTCCGGGAAAGCGACGACTTTGACCGAGGCAGTCACTCTGGCGACCGAAATGGAAGTATTTCTGGAGTCGCAAGCGCAGAACAGAAAAAAAACCCCGATGGCTAGGGACGTGAGGTCGGTAGCCCAGCCTCCTCCAACCCCTGCCGAGGAGCCCAAATCGGCCCCCGGGCCATGTATACACCAGGTGCGCGTGCCCAGGTGGAGTGCTATGGGTGCCACGAATTTGGACACATCAGACGGTACTGCCCCCATCAGAAACGGCAGTCTGCCTTCTTCCAGCCACGACCACAGAAAGAGGAAACACCGAAACTTCCTGTGCCGGAGCCTGTTCGGGCCAGACCGGCCTCGGGTGGGACGTCTAAGGCGAACTACGTGGTGGGGAGGATCGCGGGGAAACCAGTGCGTTTCCTCCTAGACACCGGAGCAACAGTGAGTCTGATCTCGGAGCGAATCTACAACGCCTGGTCCGGTGCCGAGAGACCGAACCTCCTTCCGTCATCTCCAGCTCTGAGGATGGCGGACGGCAGCCCCATGCCGACAAGAGGAGGGGGCAATTTCGATTTACAAGTGGGGGATCTGTGCGCAAACCACACCTTTACTGTGGCCGATATCGAGCCAGACGTGATACTCGGAATTGATTTCTTGTCAAAGTATCACTGCGAATGGCGATGGGGAGACAACGCTGTCATCATTAACGGGAAGGCGGTCCCCTTGGGAAGTGTTATGCACAAATCCATGGTGGCGAGAGTGCAGGTGACGGAGAACATGATAATCCCAGCTGGTCACGAGGCGATCCTCGGATGGGAGTCGGGATGGTTTACCCCAGCTTGGAGGCTACGGACAATTGCTGGGTCACGGTCGCTACGGTCTACAAAGGCAGCCGCTTGGCTCTCTTCTCACCGATGGAGGGTCTGGATGTGTTTGAGCTGGAGGACGGGCAACAAGGATCTGCCGTCAACCACCTCCCTTTGGATGACACCGGACAGAGGACGGATGCCCAGGGAGAGGTACCGCCCCATCTGCAAGACCTCCTGGAGCGAGGAGCCGCGAACCTTGACTGTGTTGAACGTTCCCGACTGGCTGAATTGCTGACGGAATTCGCTGGAGCATTCACCGGCCCGGACGGCAAACTTGGTCAGACCGAACTGACCCGACACACAATAAATACAGGGACAGCAACGCCTATACGTCAACCGCCGAGGAGATTGACGATACATAAACGGCAAGAGGCTGACCGACAGGTAAAACAGATGCTGCAGGACGGCGTGGTCGAGCCCTCCCACAGCCCTTGGTCATCCCCGGTGGTGCTGGTCCGGAAGAAGGATGGGTCTCGGCGGTATATTTCCACCAAAAAAGTGACTTGCATCCCTCAGCCTTGAGACTGCTTGTTAAAGATATAGTCCATCATTTGTAATTTGTGCAGTTTGTTCGTTTGAAGCAACACAAGTGTTCAAAATCTAATGAAGGATACTGAACAATTCACCTGATGAAGTTTCAGCTCAGCTTCAGCTGTGTATTCCGAGAAAAACAGCATTCTAGGATCTCAATTTTAAATCAAAAGTTGCTGAATTGTGTTTGAATTCAGCGTCCGAGACGCGTTCTCACTGAGCCGATTGCAGCTATACGCGATGTCGCGCACTGATCCGACGAATTAGGGACCATTAGAAATCGATGCAGATACGGGATGCTTGTGCAGCTCGGAAAAACTGTGGATGACGTCATCAAGTTGTGCGGTAAATTTCAACGCACTCGCACGGCGTTTCTGCATCGCACGGCAAAAATACTTATCTTATGAACTCCCAAATTTTACAACTTTCAATTATAGTGTGCAGATAATGTTAACAGTTTTATTAAAAGAAAAATTACAAAGATGTGATGGGGATTTTATTATATTATTGAGCCTTTACTTTTCAGCTAAAAAAATCGGCGAAAGTTTATTTTGTTTAACCATGGAGGTATGGTTTAACGTTGCATCCTTATCGTGATAAAATATAGGCGATCGTGATAAAATAAGGGAACAAAATCCACTTTAAAATTATTAGACCTACCAAACTGTTAGACCTACCAAAATCGTGATTTCTACCCCAAGAATCTTTTCAAATTGCAAAATGGGTGTCATTAGAATTGAGAAAGTCTGCTTTTGATTGTAAAGGTGATTTTTGAGCAATAAAAAATATTTTTGACCCTTATTTGATCAAAACAAAACAGGGGCCCTACACTTCATGATCGCCGTGTTAGATAGCTTCATGATGATGATATAACTAACCGGCATATCCTGCTTCGTCGTGAACTATAAATTATGGTCCACTCTGTGTGTGAAAAAACCCACATATATCTGAAGTGCCTGTGTAAGCTCATGACATGTTACAAAGGCAAAGGGCTTCTGTCACTAAACATGCTAAAGTAAAATATAGGCCCCCTATTTAAAAAAAAAATGCGAATGTGTAGTGTAGGGCCCCTGTTTATACAAACTGTCTGGACATGCTGAAGTCAAATTATTTGTAAAAAAAATGTTGCAACCTGACGGTCACTTCCGCGATTTGCAACTTATACACACCTACATCATGTAGGTAGTAGTATGTATTATTTGACAAGTGGCTGGGATAACCTATGTCATGTATGTGGCAGTAGGCTAACTCAACTTTTTTTTCAGTTGGGTCTGTTGGCATGGTAGAGGATATGGATGGAAATACCAAATTTAGTGGCGGGAGGAAAACCCCGGAATGACATTCTAGGGAAAACCCGTGGAATCAAGCAGGGACTTAATACCCTGATCCACATAATGGGGTAACGAATATTTCTAATTACTTCTCTATGTACAATTGAATAGTTGTGTTTGTTTAGTGTGTCGTCAATCCAGAGGGTGTATGGATGGCCAAAAGAATTAAATAAAAACAAAATCAGTGTATAAATATCCATTTTAATTAATTAATCAATTAGTTAATAATTAAGTGGACAAGAAGGCTTGTTTTAATGTTTGTTTAACCATGGAGATAGGAATACCTCCATGGTTTAACAATGTGCATTTTAGCAAGAATCTTAATTGGCTCCTTTATGATGTTGTGTCTCTATAAAAAAAACTCTGTGGCTAGTATTGTTTTCAGATAAATCATATATTGAATGCTGTGGTCCTTATGGCATTCACCCAAATGTTTTTTTTTTCATTACTTGAAAGGTTGAGGCAAGGAAGAAGAAAAGCTGGTGCCGAAAGAGTGGCTGGTGGTCCACAGGCCAGATAATGGACTGACATACGTCAGGTGCAAGCAAAGAAAATGGCTACAGGTAAAGCTAAGACTTTTGACTCTAAGTCAGTTTTAAACTGATTTAGAGTCAAAAGTCTTAGCTTTTAGAATACCTCTAATTCTGTTGTAAACTGCCAAACAATTCTGTGCCAGACTGTAAAAATCTTATATCCTGATTCCATGTCTGAATATAACTGCACGTACAGAATGCTTTGTGTTCCTTGAAAATGTATTTAGAAAAAGTAGGACCAGAAATGTGTTGGGTTGGGAGGCTGTCTCTCCCAGCATATGGGACTACATGTGGCATAATTATGTTAAACAATGTAATGAACATGATGGCAGGTTGAATGAATCAGTTAAAAAAAAACAGTGTAGAGTGCCAGAAACAACAATAGGCCACAAATATACAACTCTATGAATGTTCCCTCACGACTCAAAATGTTAAATTGCAATATTGCATGGCAAAAAATGTTTCTGGTATTTACAGTACGAGATCTTGAGCAGATTATATTTGATATTTGTATTGCTCTTTTACTGCAACACATGCCAAAAATAGCTGAAGTAGTATGGTTATTAATCAGGTTGAAACTAGGAGCAAAATCGCTGTAAGCAGCCAAGTTGATCAGAGTAGCCAGAGGACCACCGACAAGAGACTGGATGGCTGTTAGAAAGAAATGGAATGATTTGAAGGTCCAGACTCAGGCTGCAGGTAATCCAAGACCCCAAACTGGTTTTCTTCTGCCTGACAATAGACAGGATTTTCTTAATTAGGCTTTGATAAAATGTGGTGATTAAATGTCGGCGCCATATGTTTTCATTTCTTTTAGGTTCGTGGCTCTTACAAGAAGGTTTGAAATCACTTAGTGAAAAAAATCACCTTTCTTTTTGTTGTAATTGTGTAACCTCTACAAATAAATTGTACGTTTGGTCAACTGTTACTCAATAGAGACCCATGCCTTTCTCCAGAAATCCATCTCATTTCCTATTCTGAACTTGTCTCTTACCAGGATAGGAGGATCCATACCAGCATAGGAAACATTTGAACTAGTCATAGATGCCTTGGCACTGCAGACAAAGTATGGAGTCTGAGGACAAGAGACGGAGACGGGTCTCTTTTGCAGTTGGTTGGTGACAAAGAAGTTGCATGTAGGCCTATTGACTTTATTGGACACCTTGTGCGTTACTTTAATGTACAAGAAAATTAGTTTGTTGAGGCTACAAAATAAGAACTCGAAGTGGAGGAGGAGCTGTTGCAAATTAAGAAGTCCAAGTTGCACTAATGAAACCAAATTGGGCTGTTCAGAAAGACATCTTGGAGTGTCTTCCATCTATGCAAATTAACTTTGTCTTTATTTATTTAAATGAATAACTTAAATTCACGAACAAAATCAAAGACATTGAATGGAATTCGAATAATATTTGAAGTGGCAAGCATGTTTCAAACAATAATTGTCCCTGCACATTTGTACATTTAATGTTAATTTCTTCATTAAAAGTTTGTTCATTTTCAAAAGGTGGTTGTGGAAGTTGTGTTTACATTGGGCATTATGGGCCTTATTCACGAGTCGGCCATATTGCATTGAAAATTAGGTAAAATCTAAATTTTTGGAATTTGTAATTAAACATTCCCCTATATTTAAAGTCATATTTTGTGCCTGCATAATTAGTCTGGCGCCATCCCATTCAACTGTTAACAATTGATGAAATACAATCAGGGAACTCGACAATAGTTGCCAACTCGTAAATAAGGCCCACATTGTCTGCAAAACTCAAATTCGGCAACATTTTACCAAAAATCAAGTACCTGTAAGTGTATGAAATGTTTATTTTAAAAAAAAAATACCTTTTTGCATCAGTTCAGTTCAATGAGTATTGAAGTGTTGTCTTCGTGAAATATACATGTCATTGTATTTTTAGTTGTGTAGATTATTTTCATGTTTTAAATAATAAAATTGCAGAGGTCTCATCCATACATGAGGTCAAACGTTCACTGAAATGTGATGAATTATTTTGGCCCCTGGCAGCGCCCCCGTGAAGTGCTTCAGTAGCATCATTTTCACCTTCATTGTCATCCTATGCATCAAAATAGTTCTTCCTGTCCTTAAAGACTCTCTCCCTTTGCAAAGCACAAGGATTCTGCATCAAAAGCAGCAGAAAAATCCATGATAAGTCGCAGCGATTTAACTCATTCTGGCAGAATGTTAATTTTTAAAACATTTTCCCCACCAAAAATTACATTTAAGATTGATTGTTTTACTGCTACAATTGATTCGGATCAAGTGTAAAGTTAAGTTTGATTCGGACTAAAATTTCTTTTTGCAAGGGACATAAGTTTTATTGTAAATTTCAGGGTTTGCTTTGAAGATAAGATTGATTTTGGCAGGATAAGATTATTCGGGAAGTTTTATGAAACGCACCACAGCTGTTCGTCATCAACAGAGGAGGACGCCCTCCTGTATGTCCGTTCGTCACAAAAATCTAATCCTCTCAGCAACGATGCACGTACGCGATACGTAAACGTCGCATGACGTCATAATACGCACACGCATCCCGTACACTGATCTCTATATAAAGACTGGATAGCTAATAAAGAGCCGCACAATGAATGAATTTGACGCCATATTGGTGAGACCGGTGAGACCGGCTGGTGATCTACAAAGGACAAAGTGCCGTATTTATAGACAGCATGATTTCTTTTGTAACATCGCGGTTCACTTGACTTATATTTTGACCACCACCACTGACCAAGGTTTACTACAATTTTCTAACGTCGTGGTTACTTTTATAATGCTGCAGATCACTTTTTTGGCGTTTTTGAAATAATAATCACTACGGAAATGTGTCCCTTTTAGAACATCATAATATGTGTACGTGACCAAAATGCGCGTCAATAGTTAATACAACGCGCGCGTATTTACGCGGAAAACGTCCGTACTATACGCAGCCATCTTCGTGAGACCGGGGGCGAATTGGTCAATATGCAAAGTCTTCTGTGTGAATGTTGTATGCATATTCGCTATTCAGTCTTTATATAGAGATCAGTGATCCCGTACCTGCACGGTTTTCTAATGGTCCCTATTATAGCAACTGCGCGCGCGTGTGCGTCGTGCCAATGCTTCCGCGCGCTTCACCGAATAACAAATTGAACTACTAATTTAAATTTTCCTGCGGTGCGGCATAAGACGCACCGTTGGAAAGGCCTTCTTTCGTTGATTACTTCAAAATGACAGCTTGCCAGAAAGAATAATTTCACAGGGAGTTTAGTCCCCTTACTATCTTTCAACCAAGTATGTTTTTCAACAATAATTACGCCAGTTACTTCTCGGATGGCTGCAACTGATGGACTATAACTTTAAGTATCCGGTCCGAGGAAGTAACTGGGTTCAGGAGAATTCCGCCACAATATGTCACGTTCCTGTTTTCTGGTAGAAATTAATTGAGCTTTTTCGCAACTGTCTGAGATATTTCTTTGTGGGATTTCTTTAGGTTTGATATGGCAGACGATCGGGCATATTTTTAAATCACTTTTGATATATTAGATCATATATTAGGTTTTCCCGGCTACTTTAAAACGTTTATCAACGAATTCATCGTCTCTAGTACTTAAATCCGTCCATCAACATCGATTTAGTGCACTTCCAATGTTTAATTATGTCATTTGTCCGACAATTTTAAATTCAGTTCAAGCAAATTCAAGCAAAGAGCAAACGTGTTTGTTCCGATGCACCTGGCGATCACACATTTTTCAAGGGGCACCTTTTCGATCCAAGATTTCAAATGAGGGTCACACGCGAGGCCCATGGACATCCGTTGCCCCTCCCCCCCCACCCCTCGTGGCCCCCGTAAATATGCCACAGCCACCTAAATATTCAATTCATATAAGTGTCCATGCTCAAAAAATCGATATTTTGCCCGTTGCCATGGTTACGGGCCATTATGTGTTTTGGCCATTTTGGGGCAATTTTGAGGCTGCACAAAGTCATTTTTTGCGTTATTTTCAAAGGTCATCAAGCCAAACTGCAAAGTAATGTCACAGAAGTAACTATATCACGACAAAGTATCATCCTTACCCTAACAAGAAAAAAATAGAAACACTTCTGAAAAATCTCCTTTATATTTTTTTAGGCCCTATAATACAGTATGTTTTTACAACTAGCAAAATTGCATGTTTTACCCCATTTTTATCCCTCCAAAATGGAACTTGCCAAGGCACTCAGAATAATTTTCCTTCGGATATGGTTAGTTAAGACATTGGTCTTTTCATATCTGGTAAGAAAATTGTCGGTTATTGTATTGACTTTGTGCAGAAGCACTCCAAAAATGGTAAATTTCACAAAAACCTTAAAAAGTGTATTTTCAGTGTTTTCCTTTGTTTTGAGTAATAACTTGTATAATCGGTATTGTTCATGAATCTAGCAAATTTTCACAAACAGAATCAGACTGTTTATCATTTTTAGACCATTGGATGAACAGTAGGTCGTGTACTCCCCCCCCCCCCCCACACACACACACCTAGTTAGGCCCCGCCCACTCCCCCTGTGGCACTGAATTTTGAACTTGTATGTTGCATAACGAAACAATTATAAGATGGAATTTTGCGTCGGGGTGATTTAAATCAAATTAGGTTTTGCCCTTCAACGACGTTTAAACACTGTATACTCAGTTTGTTACCTCCCCAGTGAAAGTTGGAAAAAAATCACTCGGGTGGGACTCGAACCCACGACCTCCTGCTTTCTGCACTAGAAAGCTTTCTGCACTAGACGTCTGCACTAGAAAGCAGGAGGTCGTGGGTTCGACTCCCACCCGAGTGATTTTTTCCAACTTTCACTGGGGAGGTAACAAACTGAGTATACAGTGTTTAAACGTCGTTGAAGGGCAAAACCTAATTTGATTTAAATCACCCCGACGCAAAATTCCATCTTATAATAGTTTATGCGGTACCCGCTGCTATGTACATCAGATTCGAACCAGCCAACCGATCCCGTTAGCTCGGTGGTAGAGTGGTAAGACGTCTGCACTAGAAAGCAGGAGGTAGTGGGTTCGAGTCCCACCCGAGTGATTTTTTTCCAACTTTCACTGGGGAGGTAACAAACTGAGTATACAGTGTTTAAACGCCGTTGAAGGGCAAAACCTAATTTGATAACGAAACAAATGTAAATAAATAATATACAAGTGAACACCTTAGAAATAACATAGAGTTCCTTTTCACAGCCTCCCCTTCCCCCACCCCAGGGGCATTGCTTGGGGTTGAGGGTGGGGTGTGACCACCCACCAATAACTTGGCATTGTCGGTACAATAATTGTCACATGTGTAAAACTCATGTGATTGCAAGCCGCGCGCAATGAATAATAATGGCCATATTTATTGTCCTCTGATTGAAGTGCACCATTATTCAAATGATGTCCAAACCTCCCCTCCCAGCTAGGTCCCGCCCCTTCCCTTGCCACCAAATTCAAATTTTGATTTCTGCATGTATTTGCCTAAATTAAATTGTAAATACTAGATATCAATTTGCAAGTGAACCTTTTACGATCTACACCAACAGCCGTCTCACGGCTAGCCCCTTCCCCTGCTACCCCCCACTCCCAAAGCTCAAAGAGAACCACGCCCTCCCCAACAAGTCAACAAGTACAATTTTGTTCAGATTACATACATGCATATGGCCTTGGGGAAAGTCTGAATTATGTAAGGTGGCATTCTTACCAAACTGGGCAGCTTGAAATATCCGAAAAGCGAGGAGAAGAAGGGGTGTGTATGTCGCGGGGGTGGGTGGGGGGTGGGAAGGGTGATCTGGACACACGCATGTACGTTGTACACATTTGTTTATATTGCAAGTAGCCTTGGTCAAAGCTCTCGTCGTTATTCGTCCCGTACGCGGTCAATCGTAATGTACAGTATATCCTCACGCGCTATGTACATGCATGTAAAAATACAGCGCGAACAGCGACCTCACGCGGCCACTATTTTTATATGCAAATCAGTTGGGGACATCGTCGTCCCCAACTGATTTGAATAAAAAAATAGTGGCCGCATGAGGTCGCTGTTCGCGCTGTATTTTTACATGCATGTGCATAGCGCTAGCTCGTGAGGATATAATTGCCGACGATTGACCGCGTACGGGACGAATAACGACGAGTGCATTGACCAAGGCTATATTGCAAGTTACTTTAGAATTACTGTTAAAAGGTGTGGTTAACAAAATGACGTTTGTTTTATTATTTTCAAAACGGAAAAGATCTGGCCATTTAGAGAGCAACTAACTTTTATTTGTTTATATTGAAATACATGTACTTTAAAACAACGATCACTCCAGTGAAAGCTCCGAGAGAACACAACATCAATTTGATTGCATGAATTTCACTCTGACTTGACTTGGCTATATACATGTACTTAGGGTCGAAAGTATTTTTTTAGTGGAAGTGTCCTCCACATTTGTATTTGCCTAATCATCATGAAATTTTGTGACTTAGCAGTAGTCACCGTGGCACCAAATACACTTCTGTAATGTGTTCATTATTACCATGACAACCATTGTAAAGACATCGGTGCTCATAAACTAAAGTCAAAAATACTTCCATTTTCAAAACCTATCACGGAAGTGTATTATCTTAAGACTGAAATTCATGGCTATATAATTAACAACAATACATGCTCAGTTTGTAACGTGGCCGCTATTGGTGCAAGAAGCGCATGTAATTTTCACCTTTCAATCTGTAACATATCTTTTGTTTTGATGTACGTTTCTGATAGTTATTTCATGAATCAATTGCAGAACATTAAATAACATCACCACAATTGTGTAAATTTACTTTAGTTTTGCCAAGGGCGGATCCAGAACACAATTTTTTGGGGGGCCCAAAAAAAATTTGGTCCCCCCAAAAAGTGGGTAAAAAAAATTACGGCGTGGGGTTCGGGGCCCGCTTAAGGGTCCCGACAATTTTTTGGATTCTAGATGCTCTGTTGTGCGATCTGAGGCAATTTCTTACCACTTTAACCAATGTTTTTTTGAGGAAAAGATGGTGGTGTACTCATTGCCTGCCTTTAATGCGATGTCTCATGAAAAAAAATAATAAAAAATTGGTTTCGTTTTTTTTTCTTGGGGGGGGGGGCATGGCCCCCTTTGGCCCCCCCCCCCCGGATCCGCCCTTGAGTTTTGCCCATTCGGGTGGAAAACCCACACATTTTTGGAATAAAATCAGTAAGTATAAGTCCCTATGGCAGTGACAATGGATGCATACAATTGCTTGACTGGGATGAATGTTTGCACAAAAATACAGAAATTATGCCCAAAATGTTATCTAGACAAGAGTTTGGAAAAATATATAAAAAACACTTCTAGAGGTAACAGCAATAGAACCAAGAATGTCATATTATAGAGTAATGGACAACAAATATTTCCCTGCCAAATCGGTTGTAGGAAAATCGGTCAAAAATGAAAATCAACATTGGATCACAGTGTGCTGTACCCCTCCCTTCCAGAAAATACCCCCAAATACCCGCCAGAAAGGGTTAAAATCTGTAAGCACTTGTGGTTCGATGGGGAAGTTGCTATTTTTTTAATTGACACATTAACAAAACATTCCCTATACGGATTTATAAGCATCAATACATTTAAATTGCTTGCCATGCAACAATGGATGCACCACAGAAGTGTGGCTATGTTGACTACTGATGACAGTTTGGAAGAGACTCAAAATGTCATGCTGATTACGAAATTACGATTTAGCATAGCAGCACCCACAATTTTACTTTATTCGACTTCATATGTGCTTGATCAGACACGTAGGGCCAAGACAATTCAATCAATCAAAATAGAGGCCATTTTGAGTTTTCACTAGAGTGATAGTTGTTTTAATTTAGAGTACATGTATTGTAATATAAAAATATGAGTTATTTGCTCTTGTAATAGCCATATCACTTCTCTGTATTGAAAATAAAAAAAATAAATGCAATTTTGTTTCAAACATTACAGCATTATGTACATGTACCAAGTACATGTATCGATATTACAACCAACCCTCCCCCCCCCCCGCGCGCTTTTCAGATATTCCTAACCACTCCCAAGTTGACAAAAAAATAGGCAAACCTACATAGTGCATATAAATATGTGGACTTTCGCATAACCTTAACAATAATACATGTTCTGTACAATTCTTTGGGAGGGGGAGGGGTAGTTGCTCATAATGAGCACTGGAGTAGGAAGAAGGATGGCAGGGGGTTGGCTGTGAGACGGGTACGCCTGTTAGTGTAGATTATAAAAGCTTCACTTGCAAATTGATATCTATTTACAATATTAATTTAGGCAAATACATGCAGAAATCAAAATCTGAATTTGGTGGTATGGGAAGGGGCGGGTCCTAGCTGGAAGAGGAGGACTGGACATCATTTGAATAATGGTGCACTTCAATCAGAGGACAATGGATATGGCCATTATTATTCGTTGCGGCTTGCAAACACATGAGCTTTGCCCATGTGACAATGATTTTACCGACAATGCCAAGTTATTGGTGGGTGGTTACACCCCACCCTCAACCCCAAGCAATTCCCCCGGGTGGGGGAAGGGGAGGCTGTGAAAAGGAACTCTATGTTATTTCTAAAGTGTTCACTTGCATATTATTTATTGACATTTGTTTCGTTATGCAACGTACAAGTTCAAAATTCGGTGGCACAGGGGGAGCGGGCGGAGCCTAGCCAGGTGTGTGGAGGGGGGGGGGGGGAGTACACGACCAACTATTCATCCAATGGTCTAAAATTGATACACAGTCTGATTCTGTTTGTGAAAATGTGCTAGATTCATGAACAATGCCAATTATACAAGTTATTACTCAAAACAAGGGAAAACACTGAAAATACACTTTTTAAGGTTTTTGTGAAATTTACCATTTTTGGAGCGCTACTGCACAAAGGCTATACAATAACCCAAAGTGTTCTTACCAGATATGAAAAGACCAATGTCCGAACTAACCATAGCCGAAGGGAAATTATTCTGAGTGCCCTGGCAAGTGCCATTTTGGAGGGATAAAAATGGGGGGGAAATGCAATTTTGCTATTTGTAAAAACATGCTGTATTATAGGGTCTAAAAATTATATAAAGGAGATTTTTCAGAAGCGTTTCTATTTTTTTTTGTTAGGCTTAGGATGATACTTTGTCGTGATATAGTTACTTTTGTGACATTACTTTGCAGTTTGGCTTGATGATCTTTGAAAATAACGCAAAAAATGAATTTGTGCAGCCTCAAAATTGCCCAAAAATTGCCAAAACACATAATGGCCCGTAACCATGGCAACGGGCAAAATAAAAGTTTAAAAAGTCTAGTTTGGTAACTTGCTCCCTAAGTCCTTTCATCCCACAAAGTTTAAAAAAAAATCGATTTTTGAGCATGGACACTTATAGGAAGTATTTACACGAAATTACCCTTAAATATTCAATAAAGTACAAGTAAAAATTGTTACACACATTAGATTAAGCTCACCTTTGGAGTGCTGGAACTGCAAGTCGCAAGGTTGCTCAGTTGAATGTTCTCTTGCCGATAAATTGGATAATCATTTTACATTCAGACAAATTACCGCAATTCCTGACGTACAGACCGTAAATGTGCAGTGGCCTAAGTTCCCAAGAACACAAACTTTCCCTCCAAGAAATGAAGGGCGAAAATACACGGGGATCTCAAAGCTACGCAAGAGCTCGAACAGAAATTCAATCGTCTGATACGCGAACTACTGACTATTGTACCAACCGCACCCTATATGACGTACATGTAGCTAGGACGCTGTAACTAAGTACTTCCTTCAATCATAAAAAAAGCCAAGTTCAACGGTCACGATAGTCTTGGTTCAAAATTTCGAAAGTGCAGCAAAAACGTCTCGAAAAGAGACTTCGGTCACGACTCATTACGCACAGCACAACGTTTAACAAAAGCCTATACTAGTCCAAAAGGGGCTGAGGGCTAAAAAAACACTTTTTTTTGGTGGGGACACACATGCATCATAGTGGGTGTGTGTGACCAACAACGTTTGTTAAATCTTACTTGTTAGACAAAGCAACAACAAAAACCTAACTGAATGCTCAAATATAACACCGATTTCTCTCTCCCTTGGGTATAACTGAAAAACAGAGTCGCTGCCTAAAATATACCCTTTTCGTGGTAGACATTTTTGCAGTCAGTGCACATAATAATTGTGACAGGGAAATAAATGGTTGACTTGGACTTTCATTCCCGAAGCACTGATCTAGCACTTAATGCTAGTCATGTTTGGCTGTTGTTTTCTATTCTAATATGATTGGACTTTATATAACTGTGTAATTTGCCTTTCTATATTTCGTTAAACCCAAGTGATCATAAGTTTAAAAAAAATGAGAATTAGCTCTGCCTATCCAGAAATTCACTAATTGAAAACCTTAAACTCGTGAGTTCCTGCGTGGTGCGCATAATTCAGTAGGCCTATCAAACTAATTGTGACGCCAGTAAAATTGAAATCTTACAAATTTACACAAGACTTACCTGAGGAGATGAAAGGCTTGTTTCAAATTTAATCCAAAGGTCATGAAAATGAGCCAAAAATGTAAGATTAACACACATTTTGTTTTCATTATTTTCTCTATGCCGGACTTATGAATGCTTAATGCAAAATCCAGATGTGGCTCAAGGAGGGAGGAGGAGGGGGACTCAGGTTTGGGGGGGGGGTAGCTCTCAAGGGGATGGTTATAAGGCATCTCCTACTTTTTATTCCTGAATCTATTTTTTAAGGCCTGAGATAGAGGGTTAACCTTACAAGGGGGGGGGGGCTCCCCGTACAGATCCACCACCGATGCAAAACTATTAAGAACAACAATGGCTCGACTGAAATCGTAAACAAAATTCTAAATGGTACTCAGATGTTCAGATATAAGCTACCTTTGCTGCAATAGTGTATTAATACTTCCTTCTGGAATCCAACTCTTTGGTCACGGGCTACCGATTACATGGCGATGCTCAACAAAAGATTGATGCCGATTTTAGAACGCAGAGATCACGAAAAGGTCATCATATCTATTGTACTGGCACGTATCCATGGAGCTAATGCGTGTGTTTGTGTTCGAGTTGTGAAATACAAGCAAAGCAGTATTTGAGCCTATACTGCAGACAAAGTTTGGTTACTCTGATAAATTCCCGTTTTCACGAAGCGCCACATATGTCAAAAATCACAATTTTTTTCGATTTTGATTTTTTGCAATATTTTGCTTTAAAACAATGTACTTAACCATTTTGACATGTTTTTGTAAGCAAAACATCATTAATTTCCAAGTAAGGGCCCTGTCACACTTCTGCGTATCCTAATTCCTTATGAGTTGCGCATTGACATTTTTTTCATACGCAGTCGTACGCACAATACGCACCTCATATGTATCTCGATCGTTTTGTGTGGGTTTTATGTACGCAGATATACGCATGGTACGGCCCAGTACGCAGGATAGTTTTGGGCATGCACAAAACTACGCTGCGTACGCTGTTACGCAGGTCATAAGTTATAAATACGCAGCGCATCGGTCCCGCATCGGTCGAGTGCGTTACGAGTACGCTATGTGTTCGTGATGCACCCCGTCAGCATGTGAGCCGCCTGTATTGGACGTATACATAGCGTACTTGCAGCGCAGATGCAACGCACGCTGAACGGCGAGCGGCGGGAATGCGGCGGGAATACGCCCAGAAGTGCGTCAAGCCTGCGGTCGGCATAAGTCGGGTGCATCCGGAATACGCTCGGCATGCGCACTGCATACTGACCTATTCGCAGCCCGAAAAATAATGTTATACACTGCATACGCAACTCATACGCATCTCATTCGCAATGGATGCGCTGAATTCGTTACTTGTACGCTAGATGTGGGTGCGTCACGGGGTGCGTTACGAACACATAGCGTACTCGTAACGCACTCGACCGATGCGGGACCGATGTGCTGCGTATTTATAACTTATGACCTGCGTAACAGCGTACGCAGCGTAGTTTTGTGCATGCCCAAAACTATCCTGCGAACTGGGCCGTACCATGCGTATATCTGCGTACATAAAACCTACACAAAACGATAGAGATGCTTATGAGGTGCGTATTGTGCGTACGACTGCGTATGAAAAAAATTTCAATGCGCAACTCATAAGGAAGTAGGATACGCAGAAGTGTGACAGGGCCCTAAAGGGAATGTACAACATTTGCTTTTGCTGCAATTTTCAGAAATAAATGAATTTGGAGGATAAGTATGTTATAGCAAATATTGTTACACGGACTTGTTTCACGTTTTGGGCTCGTAGATGCTGGAAAAACAAACAAAACCAATCATATGCTTATAGTCTGGTTCCCTGACCCCACTTAAGATAAAACGGTGCAATTTACAGATTTTGGGGGAATTATAAGATCAGAGAATCAGTCTAGCAGGCTTGTAGTCTTCACAGGTGTGTAATCCATTGCAAAGAAAATGCAGACGAACTAAATATGAAAAATTAGGAGCACTTTTGGAAGAAAAAAATCCAGCTTTCTCCAACGCTGGTCGGCAAACCAGAGTTGGAAAAATACAGTTTTTCTTGAAAATGTCAGGGCACCAGGAGCCACAACTTTATGAATGCTTTAAATTGTCATTCCCTAACAATCCCGTAAGATATTTCGTGATAATTTGATCATTTCGTTTTTTGATGTTTGCAAATGTTGTATCTTCATTTTAAGGATGCGCACAGAGCGTTCCCGCATAACTTAAGTGTGTAATGCCGTATATGGAGTATATAATGGTAGTCCGTGACAAACAAACAGAACCCAAACAAAATTATACGACTTGAAATCAAGTCTAGTGTTTCCATATATCCATATATATCTGCAAAATGGAAGCAAAAAAACACAAGAGATTGTCAACGAATTACACAGCAATCCACACTGAAATTGTTGCTTTATTCCAGCAATTATTTTGTGGTCAGTAATGGACAAGTTTAACAAGGTACCGATTAATCTGTTGTTAAGATTTTAATTAAGAAAGAGAGATTGTTATCTTTATGCTTAAATTAAGACATTTAATCGTACGCCATTTATGAACATTCTCTCTGATTTTTAGCCAGCTAGATACAAACAAATGTATACATGTACTCATGTATTAGTTTAGTGGGCTACATGTAATATACTCGACAGAATTATGTTGTTTCTGTGAGTGAGACGTTATAAAACAAATGTGACCTGCTAAGGCTAAATGAGGAATGTCCCCAAAAACTTTGTTTTGAGTTATCGGCGTCTGAATTTGCCTATTTGTGGAAAATCATGTCAAAATCGATTTTGGAATTTTCCAAATTTTTGAGTACCCAGGGTATCTAAGATTCACATTGTGCAACAATCAACTTTATTTCATAAGTGTTTTTCTCGAAGTGAGGTCGCAGGAGTTTGGCAACGCACTACCGACTTCCCGTATCATATCACTGGTATCATTACGAAGCTAAAGAGTTGTCCCTTTACATGGTAAATAAAACTCAAAAAGTCAAGGATGGCGGTTATTCCTCATTTTGACATAGCAGGTCACAAATATTGACTGCTTTAAATCGGTGATCTTTGGAGGGTTTCATTTACCTCGAGAGGCTATAAAAGACTACCCTTTTTGAAGCAGTCAATATTTGTATAATTATGGACTGCCTTTTAACTTTAATGAATCATAATCACTTACTTAACCGCTGACACAAGCCGTTTATAACTAGTGTTAAGTTAGCAGCATGTTGGATTACACCAAGTTGATAAGAAAGATTGAAGCGACGCTTTCGATGTCATCGCGACACCTTCATTCAGCGTAGTGAATTAAACCATTTCTTAGTATTAAGATGTCTTGAGCCATAGGGCCCAATTTCATAGCACTGCTAGGCACACGAGTTTCTGTGAACAGAGACTCTGCCTATTTCATGGAAACTGTAAGCAGAAAGCACAGCAAAAGGCACGCTAACCCCTGAGGAAACTTTGCTTAAATCAGTGACGTAACGATAACAAAATCTCCATACGCGCGCAACTGTTAGCACGCCATGAAAAAGGTTAGCACAATTTTCTGATAAAGTAAGCAAAACTTTTCTGCTTACTGTTAAGCAGCATCTTGAAATTGGGCTCAGGTAGGCTAGCAAAGTGTGCATGAAGTAGTAGGATGTGTGTACATGTCCGTACAACCGCGTAGCAAACAAAAGGATACAGAAACAATAATTAAGAAATTCTTAAAATAAACATGCTTTATACAAGCAAATTGCTGCTTTAAAAGTTAATGAACCCAGTGCGTTTTAAAGACAGTGTGCTGTACATTAAAACAAAATTTAAACATACGTTATATGGACACCAGTAGTTTCGTTTTTCTTCATAACTGCCTCCAAAACTACAGTATGGATCGTCCTAAAACTCGAACAATATTATAAAATTGAAATGTCTTAAGGCAACCACACATACGCCGCTTTGTGCAGTTACGTTTTTGGGTTGTTCGATATCTGAAGTTTGTACTTATAATTTTCTTTATACAACACTGCTGTGTACATTAATTTTTTAACAAATGTTGTATCTTAGGCCTTAGTGTAACACTTTCGCAGTAGTGGTTCTATATAGAAAACGCTGGTGTTAAATTAAACATCGCTTTCTACAGTGAATGAAGTTCGAAAGATATTTAAGCATAAAATTTTGCGGCAATGTTTATCGCAAGCCGTTTCTTTCTTGAAAATTGATGACAGAAATAGAAAAAATACATTTAATTCAATTCATCAAATAAGCTCATGTTCCTTGTTTTCAAATGCAAAGTGAAACTTAACCATAAAATAATTGGAATTTGTACAGCAGTTTAAACATCAGCAACAATGTGAGATAAACAATTACTGCATTCTTTCGATACACTGATTTTTTAACTGGCAACATTATGTAATTGCCCATTAACATGAATTCATGTTTTAGCGAATACCGCTTGACAACTTCAGCATTTCACAGTACTGATTGAAGTGAGTACGTCACGCCCACACAGTAACATCGTCCCAGATATAGTTGGGATCGTCCCGATTATAAAGTTGGGATCGTCCCAACCGTAGTTGGGATCGTCCCAACTATAGTTAGGGTCGTCTGCCAGTAACCGTTGACGACAATGCGTGATTTTTGATGTTGGGGTGTTTGAATGTTTGTTTCGTTTTGTCTTGTTTGTTCACACTCGTGTGTTTCAGATTACCGCGCTATAGCCTATTATGCAGCGCACCATAATCAGTGTAGTTTGTGTATAAAATTGTTGCTGCATATGCAAGTGATTATTGAAGAACAAACATAACGAATACTGGCACACGGAGTCGTCGACGGTATGATACTTGGAGCTGGGAAGGGTTATGCCAGTCAGCGTTATGCTGGATGACATCACAGCTTGTGATATATCTTAACTGAGTAGGCCTATTGGTCAGCCACTGTCAGCTGCTGCCCGTTTGCCGTGAATTCGATTCCACGGGGAGCGAGGGGATCATGCGCCACACAGCAGACACACTGACCTGTGCAGTCATATACTGGTGAATGTGACCAGTGTTGAGTTTGTCTGTGTCCATTGCAATGTAGATACCCGAGCTGTTGCTTCTGTTTAAGAAGTGCATTGCGACGATATAGGGGAAAATGTACATGGAGGGGGTTGCGGCCCCGGCGCCTCCGTGCTCTTCGCGCCGCTCTTAAGTGTATGGTTTGATAAAACGTGCTAAGAAGAATTATTTGCACCACAAATCTAATAGTGAAAGGAATAATATCAAAGGCACATGGAGACTTATTAATTCTTTATTGAATAAATCTAAGTCCAACACTAATCCATCTTATTTTGTGCATAATGGTGAAAATATTGATGATGCATATAGTATTATAAGATTTGAGGCTTTGCATGGTGGGGTATCGGTATCGTTTCGGTTTTGCGGTAACACCATGTGGTAATAACTACTGCTTAGAAGATATTAGTTCTGAGAAGAACTTGTCCTGCTTATTATCAACTTGCTAAGTAGTTTTTGTTCTGTTTAGAACAGTCCTGCTGTAAGTTCTAAAAGAACTTGTCTTTGGTCTCAACGTTTCGACTAGCCTGCTCTAGTCATCGTCAGGAGACTGAAGATAGTTGGAGATGCTACTCCTTAAGTAGGATTTGTTAGGATTAGGAGTGCTTGCTGGGCATGCCCTGCTCGCTCGGGTGTGTCAGTTGGTTGTGAGCCATGGGCATTGTGTTGAGGGATGCCCGCTGAGCGTCCTGCTCGCTCGACTGTGTCGGTTGGCTGTGAGCCTTGGGCATTGTGTTGAGGGATGCCCGCTGAGCGTCCTGCTCGCTCGACTGTGTCAGTTGGCTGTGAGCCTTGGGCATTGTGTTGAGGGATGCCCGCTGAGCGTCCTGCTCGCTCAGGTGTGTCAGTTGGCTGTGAGCCACGGGTGTTGCAACTTGGAATAACTGAATGCCATATGTGGCTTATGAAGTAGCCGATATCTTGTGGGACAGTGTCATGTTTGTGGATCTCAATAGCTTCTCTGATACGACGGGTGTACCAGTGTTTCTCTGGGGCTATGATTTCCGCTTGTTCCCAATCAACAACATGATCCAGATCAGCAGAGTGTTTGACAATTGCCGATTTGTCAAGTTCCCCTCTGCGGCCGTGAGCTATGTGTTCGTTAAGCCTGGTAGTGAGGTCTCTGCCAGTCTCGCCAATGTACACTTTGCCACATGAGCAAGGAATTCGGTAAACTCCTGCTTGACTTCTCGGGTTGTGCTTGTCTTTGTGGGTGTACAATTTAGTTTCGAGTTTATTGCGAGTTCGGTAGTAGACCTTAATATTGGCTTCACGGAGGATTCGCTGGATCTTGTGTGATGCATGGCCAATATACGGAAGGACTGCAACCGGCATATCGGGTGTGTTCAGGGTCTGAGACATGCTCGAATCCGGTGCGAGGCTGTGATTCTTAGGTCTGTACCCATTGTCTCTTAGCACTTTATTGAGGTGCTTCAGTTCGGATTGTAGGTGTTCATCATCACTGATGATATGTGCCCTTCGAAGTAGGGTGCGGTTCACCGAGGTTTTCCCTGATGGTGGGTGGAATGAACGAGCATTGAGGTATCGGTCTGTATGTGTAGGTTTCCTGTACACAGAGTGTCCAAGTGAACCATCGACCCGTTTGGAAATGAGTACATCAAGGAAAGGCAATGAATCGGATGTCTCAGTTTCCATGGTGAATTGTATACTCGGGTGTTGTTGGTTGAGATGGCGGAGGAAACCATCAAGCTTGTCCGGGCCATGTGGCCATATGATGAATGTATCATCTACGTATCGAAGCCATAACTTAGGTTGGAATTGAGCTGTTGCCAAAGCTTTTTGCTCGAAATCTTCCATGAAGATGTTAGCCAGGACTGGGGAAATTGGAGACCCCATAGGAGTGCCTGAAGCCTGTTGGTAGTAATTGTCTCTCCATTGGAAGTACGTAGACTTTACGCAAGTCAGGAGAAGATCATAGATTTGATCTGGCGTTAAGGTGGTTCTTTCCGTGAGTGTGCCATCTTGTTCGAGTATCGACTTGGTTACGAGGCATGCTTCTTCAGTCGGTACATTAGTGAATACAGATTTGACATCAAAACTCACTAGCATGTCTGCGGATTGTAATTTAATTCCCTTTATGGTGTTGATGAACCCTGCTGAATTGGGTACATGGTGAGGCGTTTTTCCCACGAGTGGGTGTAGGAGCTTTGTTAAGTGTTGTGCGAGGTTGTAGGTTGGGGAACCTCTTGACGACACAATAGGTCGGAGCGGTTTGTCCGGTTTGTGAATCTTCGGTTAGCCAAAGAATCTTGGGCATTTCGAGCTGGATGGACGAAGATGCCTGTATAATGGAGTCGGTAAGGCTGAGCTACGATTTAAGGAGAGTAGTTTGGCAGCAACTTTCCTTTCGACTGCTGGAATGGGATTTTTCTTGAGGCAGGTATAGGTATCTGTGTTGAGGATATCCTGAACCTTATGGTCATACTCCGTGCGGTCCATTATGACAATTGCATTACCCTTGTCTGCCTTTAGGATGTGTATCGAAGAATCATTGCGGAGGCTGTTGATAGCCTGGTGTTCAAGTCTTGTTATATTGGATTTGGGTGGCTTTGAGTGCTTCAAGACTTGGTGTATTTGGATACGGATGTTGTCTGCCTTTTCTTTATCCATCTTGTGGATAGAAGGTTCAATCGATTGTATGAACTCTTCCACCGGGATCTTGCTAGGGGTAGTGGCAAAATTCATACCCAAGGCTAGGACATTCGATTCCGTTTTAGATAGCTGGCGTTGGCTGAGGTTTACGACTGAGTTCGCTTTTTTCATGTCATCATTGTTCCCTTTGTTTGTGGACGTGTTACGTGAGGCTCTGTCCATTCTCTTCTTGCCAAAAGAAATGAGGCGTTGGAATTTTCGGATCTGTTTTCTTTGGGTGGCATGAAAAGTGGGGGATACAGATTTATCCGTGAGAGCGGATATCTTGTCATAATCTGGGGGCTGCATAGTCGTGCGGAGACTATCCTTGCTACTCTTTATTTCTTGATCGGTTCGGTATAGGCAGCATCGGGTGGAGGCAATTTGTGATCGAAGTAGGGCTTTATTGGCAGTATGTATGATTCGAGCAGAATTGTTTCCTTTGATAGGGTCTCGTAGGCGGAGACTCTTTGGGACTACGTTCGCATCTCTACATCTCTTCAGAAATGTCAGGTTATTGATCATTTTGCAACGTCTTGTACAAGAGCGTTGGTATAACTTGAAAAGGGTTCTCGTGCGCTCCCCGTAGAGCATACTGATATAAGATTTGAGGCTTAAACAGAACAAAAACTACTTAGCAAGTTGATAATAAGCAGGACAAGTTCTTCTCAGAACTAATATCTTCTAAGCAGTAGTTATTACCACATGGTGTTACCGCAAAACCGAAACGATGCATATAGTATTGCTAACCATCGTTCTTATCATTCCTTTCTTGAAGACAGGTGTTCTCATTCTATATTTTTGAATCCTGTTACGCAAGCAGAAATTGTGAATGTGATTAACAAATTTCCTAATGGTAAAGCCCCAGGCTGGGATGGTTTGAGTTCCTTTGTTGTTAAAAAGGCCAGGAATGCTTTAGCTATACCACTTGCTCTGCTCTTTAATCAGTCCATCTCTAAGGGAGTCTTTCCTGACGAATTGAAAATTGGTAAAGTGGTTCCCATACACAAAGGCGGTAGTAGACACGAGTTCACTAATTATAGACCTATTTCTATTTTACCTGTTTTTTCCAAATTATTTGAAAAACTTGTGTTCAGTCGCATGATTGCATTTATTAATAAGTATGGCCTTTTGTCTCAATCTCAATACGGCTTTAGAGCAAACCGCTCTACAGAGTTGGCTAAACTTGATGTGTTAAGTAAAATCATCGATGCCTTTGAGAACAAGCAGTTTTCTGTCGGTATTTTCCTGGACCTGTCCAAGGCCTTCGACACTGTTAACCATGACATCCTTTTAAATAAATTGGAGCATTTTGGTGTCCGAGGGTTGGCCTTGGACTGGTTCAGAAGTTATGTATCAAATAGAAGGCAGTTTGTTTCTTATAATTTACATCACTCTTTAGAACAGTCCATCACTTGTGGAGTCCCTCAAGGAAGTGTGTTAGGTCCATTACTATTTATTATTTATATCAATGATATTTGTAGATCTTCTGATGTCATGTCTTTCTGTTTATTTGCAGATGATACTAATTTAATTTACAATCACCATAATGTGGATACAGCCATCCAAACTGTTAATGTTGAACTTGTTAAAATAAGTAGATGGCTCATTTCGAACAAATTATCAATTAATTTGCTTAAGACTAATTACATTATTTTTTGTCCACGCCAACATAAATACCACGCCACAGTTTCTCTTAGTTTTGATGGTACTGTAATCAATCAAGTCAAGACTACTAAATTTCTTGGACTTTGTATAGACGAAAATCTCACTTGGAATCGCCACATTGATGTTTTATGTAGTAAAATTTCTAAAAATGTTGGGGTTATGAATCGTCTGAAGAATTTTGTACCTACAAATATTCTTTTAACATTATATAATTCCTTTATTCTTTCATACTTGAATTATGGCCTACTTTCTTTTGGAGGATCTTCAACTGTACATGGCTCCAACAAACTTTTTAAGTTGCAGAAGAAAGCTGTTCGTACGGTAAATAATGCAGGTTACCTTGATCATACCACTCCTTTATTTGCCAAACTTAATATTCTGAAACTGAATGATCTCTACCACCACCGACTGGGTATACTTATGTTTAAATATACTCACAACATGCTCCCTCCAATTTTTAATCATCTATTCTCATTTACTTCTTCTGAAGTGTTTCATTCATATGAAACACGTAGTTCATCGAAAGGTGATCTGTTTGTGAGAAAAAAATAGAACTTCCTTTTTTAGAAACAGTCCATTTCAACGTGGTGTCATATACTGGAACGAACTCAACATTGGTTTAAAAGAGTGTACTACTGTAGTTTCATTTGCTAAAAAATTGAAAAAATCGATCATCAATACTTATACTTTTACTTAAAAAACATTTTCTTCTCTGCTTTGCTTAGTCATTATTTTATATATTGTACCGGGTCTCACTCTTAAACCTATTGTCCTGTCTTAGTCCGTGTGTGGTTAGTTGTTTAAGTTTTGTCCTGTCCCAGGGAAAGGTACAACAACAGTGCTTCACCTTTTTCCTTTATGTTGACATCATTTAATATTTACACTTAATTACATACTGTCTGTGAAGAATGTTTTGTTTATACATATATATACTGTTTTCTGTCTGAATTGTTACCGAGGATGTCAATGTGAAAATAAATGTCGAATTGATAACAATTAGTCTTACCTAAAATCACTCTTAAGTCATATTTTCATGTACCACAAGTGCCAAGGCATCAATACAAACTGGTTTCATTTTCTCCTCTACCGTTGCGTTGCAGCGGTACAGTATGAGCGAAAAGGAAAAGGAGGGGTGTCGACCACGCCCCTCCGCGCTTTTCGCGTCGCTCTTAAGCTAACTAGTCCGATCTAAAATCACTCTTAAGTTATTTCCATAATCTACAAGTTCCAAGTTTTCAAATGATACTGGTTTTGATCTTGTTCTCAAAATGTGATAAAATGTAAAATTTGACCCAGTTGGCATGGCGCAAATGAGCCTTGGTCTGATCTAGCGAAACTTAAGACTTGCCATTCTTTGATCAGGGTCGATGATACTATGATTTAAGACAATAAGGGGATTTGTTCCCAAAATTGTGATTAAAACCCTATCCAACTCTCAGTGCATTCTGATCACGTGCTCTCCGCATTTGAATATCAGATTTAATTCGTAATTAACGAGCGAATAATTCGTAATAACGAATTAATAATCCGTAATAACGAATTATGTAATCCGTAATAACGAATAAATAATGCATAATAACGAATTAGTAATCCGTAATAACGAAGAATTACTAACATAATACTTGCAGTTTCTGTGGCTCTTACGGGCTTTCGTTGTTCATAAGATCATTATTGACTGCTTCTCGTGAAGAGATTTGCGGGAGGTTTTCAGGGTTCATGATGATCCTTGTGATCATCCATATAATCATTGTAATCCTTGTAATCCTTTAAATTTGAAATAAAAGAGCCCAACCTGCTTTGAAGACAAAAGCTTGGCGAAATGGTGAATCAGGTTGGCGTATAGTGGTACGTACCTTCCTCGCCTTCCACCGCTGTGACCCGTGTTCAAATCCCGCCTGGGTCAATATGTGGATATGCGGAGATCCCGGGGGATGGGGATATATCCCCCCCCCCTCTTTTTGGGCAGGGGGGATGGTGTATACAATCATCCTCCCCTGAATTTCCAACACCCTTTAATAAATAGCGCCCTCAATATGCGATTAGCCCCCCCCCCCCCCGTTTTTCATTTTTTTTGCAGACGCACATTTTTCAGGGTCACTTTTTGGGGGATTTCAATTAAAATTGTGATCACCCCCCCCCCCCCCCCCCACCCCACACTTTGTGACACAAGTCTCCGCTAATTTTTCAATCCATGCCTGAATTCTGTGGAATGACGATATCCTGAGATAAATTATCACGGGATGAAGACTTCTTCTTGAAAGTAAGATGACGATCGACGTCCTGACAAAAACAAATTATCAAGGGAAGCTTGCCTATAATGTCGTCATCCTGATAAAATATGTCAGGATCTCAACAAGTCGGATGGCACTTCCAGAGCTCCGTAGTTGTTGTGCACATGAAAATACGAGCGACAGTGCAAACCGGCCGATTTCGCAATATACCTTTCTGCGCTTGGTTGGCAAACTGCATTTTTGCCAACCACGGCCTGCAAAAGTATGGAAGGTCCAACACTGCAAAAATGAAGAAAAGTTATTACACATCACCAAAATTTTATTTGATACTTGAAAATACAACATTTTCAGCAAAGCTACAAAACAATTCCTACATATGCCTTTTTACTATGTGTTGATGGCGTTATGAGGACTTTTTTGGAAAAATATGTTGCCAACCACGGCTTCAATTTATGCGCTTACGGCAGCCCATACAAAATGGCGCCAATGTTTACAAACAAAAGAAAGGCCTATAGCTAGGAAAGAGCATGCGCAGAATGTGCCCTCTGTAGCGCATGATGAAATGGGGATTCCCCGAGCTTTGCAACGACTGTGAAAAGCTCGCCATTTTCTCATTGCTGTGAAATCCCGGAAGTGTGCAATAACATACAGCACACACATTCACGATAGTGTATTGCCTACATTGCATGCATGCAATATGACACGTATATATGACACACACAGCATAATCACAACACGTCTACGTAACAAAACACTGGTTTAGTCCGTACTTCGACAGGCAACCAAAGACTTGCATTTCTATACCGGGTAAATCCCTGCATTTTTTACAAAGTGTTTCAGTATTTCGATTTTTGTCGCCGTGGTCTTACGGTCGGTCGCACTGCCTTATTCACCGTTATGTCTTCATCGATGAGTCGCCGGGAATGCTTCCATATCCTGGGTTTACCTCTCGAATCTAGTTCAGGTAAGATGGACTTTCGCTCCATTTACTTTCTGTCAGACCGTTGATTAATATTGTACACAATTCGGCTGAAGTTTCTTTAGGGAGGGGGGGGGGGGGGCGGCAGGGGAGGGGTTAGATACGTGTACGGTTTTACACACCCTTCCTCCGCCAACTAGACCCAAAATCTTGATTGCACCGACTGGGGGCAACATTAAGCCTGTAAGGGGTGTCCCCTCAGAGTTTGAAGAGCCGATGAAATCGCCTCCACGCAAAGTAAGTCTATAATCACTGGTAACATTTATTGTTAATTTGGGGCGTTTCGTAGACGCTGCATGAAGCTCGTCTGTACACATTATTACAGTAGCGCAACATCTCTCACGTCATATCATTAGCGATTGAGAAAGGTCAACGTAATACATAAACTGGTTCACAGTCCCTCCGTCATTCTTACTTTGAATGTAGCGAACGGTACTGCCCTATAGAATTAACATAGGCCTCCTCCCGGGGTATGCTCATTAGCTATTAGCATATTCGTATTCCTACAATGTAATGAGCCTTGTGTGTCCTCTCGGTCTCTTGCCGGGATGATTGGGGTAGGGACCGTTGGATCATTCCAACCTCCAAAATTGCTGTATTTTCTAATTCCTTGGGTGTAAATCAAAGGAATATTGCACATCATTTACATTTTAAAGTGGCAGCACAAGCCGGCATCACGTGGCCCAAACTCCCGCACGGTCTTCACATTTAGTGTGACTAGCTAATACGCTTTAATACAATTGCATGACAAATGTACGTCACCCCTAAAAATAAAACTTCGTGTTTACGCGCGCGGTCGAAATGGTATTCAGTCGGAAATATTACAATGCGAGATAGCCACCGATCTCTATATTTTAGATTTGGAGTGCAAGTGGGAACCGGTGTAGCATGAATTTAGGTTTTATGAAATACGGACTCATTGGTGGTTTTGCGCATGCTCATGCATAGATAATTAGGAGAGGGACCGGTCACGTGAGAGGGTTTATCCAATAAAGGGGCAAAATAGTCCGATTTTCATACAAGTCCGATTTTCATACGACACCGGTCTACTTAAAGATCCGCACGCATGCGCAAAGGGGTTGCGCTGCGCGTGGTACTAGCTAAGCCAAAAGTATGCTTTGAGCCATCTTGACTGTACGTCCTCATATGCAACATGTAAAGTATGAGACTGGGTCAGCTCTCCAGTCGAGGAAGAGGCATGCTTGCATGGATACACACTAGAAAGTCTCGGGTCAGAGGTGACCCGGATACCGGGTACTTTTCCGGGTCAAAATGGTATGTTCCGGGTCAAAACGACACTTTTTTTTGATCATTTTCTGGGTCGTTTTGAACCAGAAAGTATCAGGTCAAATATGACCCGAATTCAGGGTCAGATATGACCAATGACTCGTATTAAATACTTCTTTTTTGCAAAGATTGCCGTGCATCGAAATCAGTCAATAATTTTCTAATAAAATGAATAGTAATACTATGGCTATAAAGCACTTTCCATCATATCAACAGTTTCAAAGCGATTTACATAGGCGTTGCAAAATATATTTTTAAAAAACAGGGGATAAAAAAAGAAAAAGAGGCGCAAAGTCATACAACTGTTAATTTAATGGGTGTGGGGGGTGGGGCTAATGTCCCTGCCCTTCCTCGAAATAATAACACGCTGGAAAAGTACAGGGACAAATTGTGCTTTGCCCCCTCTGGAAAAATCCTGGCGACGCCCATGGCGCTTTACAATTATTCTCCCGTTCCTCAGACTTCGAGAATCGCGGCAGCCGATATCAGCGCACATTCGGTCCTC
Organism: Patiria miniata; assembly: GCF_015706575.1. Lineage (NCBI taxonomy): Eukaryota > Metazoa > Echinodermata > Asteroidea > Valvatida > Asterinidae > Patiria > Patiria miniata. The sequence goes on from NW_024037068.1 coordinate 24,271,108, forward strand.
TACCCTCACAGGTACTCATCATACCCCTTGGGTTCAGAGAGCCATACCATACGTATTGTCACCAAACTTAATAGCAATCCCAACATGTCCTCCAGTTAAATATTGGTACATTTTCTCTGAAACCTTGTTGAAAAACAAGGCATGTATTGAAAATAACACGGGTGCATTTGATAACTTCAATTATCGATCAATGTAGATTTTATTATTATTATTTTTTCGAAGAGGATATCAAGCAGGCCTACCGAACAAAAGCAAAGGACTGTCACCCGGACAAGAACCCAGACGACCCCGAGGCCACGGCGAGATTTCAGAAGATAAGCCAAGCATATCAAATACTACAAAAAGGTAGAATACTGTGACATTCTCGTAAACTGCGGAAAAAAATATATGTAATGAACAATTCGGATAACGACAATCACTTCGATAATAACTTTTTGTATCCTACTAAATTATAGTTGGATTTAGTTCGCGGGAATTACCTTTTGCAGTCGAGTAAAAGTCCTTAAAACACTGAGGACACGTACACATGGTAATTGTGTTCCAAATTCTGATCGATTATAAAAGACATGCGAAGGTATTTAAAACTTTCAATTTGTATCAAACTTACAACTAATTTAGGTACAGCGATTGAAAGAGCTTCTTTCTATTGAGTGGAGCGCTACTCTTCGAACATTCTTGCTGATGTTTCGATGGGCTTGTGTTGGTTACGTTTCTCTAATCTTACATACTCTTGGTGGACCTGTGAACAAAAGAGGTCCACAAGATGTAGGAAGCGTGGCCGTTTTGTGGACTCGCACATGTTCACACTTATACAGGTTTAATCCCCCTCTCTGGAAAACAAGTTAGAGGCATTTTGGGGTTAGGTTTATCCGTCGCAAAATGAAGTGAAACACTGAAGGAAATCATGATACACAATTGGGTTGAAAGAGTGATTTGGTTCACAGTGCAAGTAATATGAGGGTTTTTTTCTCCGGTTTTTCTTAACTTCACAAATACAAAGGAATATTCCACAGTAGGTATGTAAGGTAAAACTGTGTGGGTTGAGCTGGGTTTGATTTGGTTTGGTTGGTGTGGGCTGCGTTAGTCGGATTGAGTAAGGTTGGGAGAGTTGGGCTGGGTGTGTGTACAAGCATTACATTCACTGTGCGGACTTCCGAACAAAATATGTCCACATAGCCAGGTTGCAGCGACGTTGTGTGGACTTGCACACTTCCACTCTGGAAAACAGGTTTAGAGGCATTTGGGGGTTAGGTTTATTCGTCGCAAAATGAAGGGGAACAGTCAAGGAAATCATTACAAAAAATATTGGGTTGAAAAAGTGTTCACAGTGCAATTAAAATCATTTTTTTTCCTCCGGTTTTTCTTAATTGCGCGAATACAAAGGAACGTCCACAGTAGGTATATGTAAGGCTGGTGTGTTTGTGTGGGTTCCGGTGTATTGAATTGATTTTGGGTTGGATTAGGTTGGGCTGGGTTGGGTTTGTGTGGAATGGAGTCTGGTTGGTCAATTGTTTCGGTTGAGAGTAATTGTAATTGTCAGGATTCGGGCCTATAAAGGGTCTGGGATTACCCAGATTAAGTTGTAAAGGGCCGTTTTTGCCATCATTATAGCTGGGCGGATTTGAAACATTATGCAAAACCGATTCGTTTCAAAAGTTCATGATATGGTAGAAACTTTCGCGGAATAAAAGCGAAAGCGTGCAAGTGTGGTCATTAAAATCACATGCTTCCATCCGTACATAAACGCGTTTTCCCATACGGTTGATGAAAAACGAAACATATTTTGGCACCCTGCGTCAAAAATAAGGCATATCGCGAGAATCATTCATCCTTTTTTTTTATAAATATGTAAAATTGGTGTCGATACATCTGCAGGACATCCATCTACAAAAAAAAATTCTACCCCGTATTTTAAGAGTGATTGTAATTGTAGTCAGGCATTTATCTAATGTACATAACAATGCCACTGATGTCATTTTGCAGAGTAGTACCCACAAAAATAATGCTTTTCTTTTCTTCAGATTTTCGTGAATCTTCTTCTTTCAACGATGATAGCGACAGCGATGATGGTGCCGGCTTCTCGTTTTTTGATTTCCTCTTAATTTTCCAACGAGAGGTCAGAACGCATTTCACACATTTTTAAACTTGTCATTTTTTTTGTCAAGAAAAAAAAAGTATAACTTATACATACAGTATAATTCAGATTCTATCTCAAAATAATACAGAGGATGTCTTAGGGGGCATCGCTTTATTGAGTGTTTCCCTTTACTGACGTAGTGTTATAAACACCGTATACTCAGTGTAGTCCCGAATGATTGTGAGAAAAAGTCACTCGTGTGGGACTCGAACCCACGACCTCCTTCTAACTAGTTCTTGCGTCTTCCTATTCGACCACCGAACTTGCAGGCGTCGGCTGGCTGGCTCGAATCCGAAAGTCGACCCCTGGCCTTAGATGCATGCGTTTTGTTAGCTAAATCAAGCAGAATAAGCACGATCAAAATGTCCCTTGCACAGTTTCTATCTATCCATTTCTTGCTTACACAAAATACGTCACCGTCAGTGACTGAAGTCCTAGTCCACTAGATGGCAAGCTCACAGCAGCACGTGGATTTGTTCTTGCTGTCTCACAATTCAGTGCTCACACAAGATGTCGATTTGGTTTTTTTTTTTTTAGAAATGGTTAAATCTAACCCATTGATAGTTGCTCAGTGGGTATTCCAGTATACTTCAAAACATGGTCTATAAGTAGTAATTAGACGTTGCAAAATACATAGATAAATCATTTTATGGAATTTTGTGTGATTCCGTGACTCGAGAATAAAACGCACGACCCTTTTTTTTTTTACTACTGCTGCACTTTCTTTGTTTTTTTAATTTTCACAATTTTGCTTCTCTGCAGATGATGCGTGAAGAATTACGAAGACGGGAGGCTATGAGGAGGCGCGATGTATTCTACAATAGTAGGTCTACCCTTGCAGGACTTTCAGAATGTTTAGCTGCGAATATATTCAGTTTAGTCGTGTAGCAAGCTCATTTTTACGGGGGAGGTGTTTGAAATGAAAAAGTGCATTCGCCTTGGTACACAAAAAATTGTTGGCCGGTCACCCGACGATCATGGGCACTATCGGGCAATAGGTGGCCCTTTTCATGGCGGCACAATTGCCCACGTTAGCGCAATGATCTAAAAGGGATCTCGTTAAAAAAAGGGCGGTCATGATAAAAGGGCACCTAAGACAAGATAAGATAAGACAAGATAAGTTTGCGGTAGCACCAAGAGCCTGGGCACCTGTTCAAAAGGATAGGCCACTGAGAATCTTATTCTTGGTCCAAGATTAGAATTGGATTGTTTCCCTTATACTCCAGCCGATCCGTTACAGGCGAGGTGGCTAGCAACAGGATGAATAAAATCCAGTGTTGACAATATTGGCAGCGCTAACCAGGAAATTCCCAGTATACCTCACACGAGCGGTATTCAAGCTAATGCATGCGTGCGAGGTGTGTTTCATGGGTAGCACTGCCAATATTGCCATCTCTGGATTTAATTGATCGTGTTGGTAGAGACCTCCACCGCGCACTGCCGCGGCAACTTATCCGCGACTTGCTGCTAAAGTGGGGAATAAAAATCGTCTCTTGGAACAAGACTACCATTATCTCTGCTAGCGAACGACAAAATCAGATTTAGATTGCTTGGGAAGAGAATTTCGTGTTAAAATACCACTTCCCAGTTGTTGCTCTTTGAATTATTTGAATCGTTTATTTGAATTATAACTGGCGCTTTTTATTTACAGTGGTTTTTGGCCCATTTGTTTCACCGCACATGCGCCGCTTCGATGATGATGACGATGATTTCTTGTTCGATTACGAATTCAGACAGGTAGGATTGTTTGTTGGGTTCTTGGGTCGTTTTGATTTGTTTGTCTTCAATGATCACGTTGGAAGTTTGGGAATAATCACAAATTAAACATTAAGATTGATCAGCAGATGTTGTGAAAATAGCGATTAATGGTTGCGACAATTGAAACTCCACAAAATTATTGAATTTATATCGTTACAAATATCGTTGACACTTTACATACATCTCCTTACAAATGTTTTGCGTAATATGTATAGAGTAATAAGGTTTGTTGCATCGATGATGTTGGGGTCATTCAGCGGACTATGGGTTCGAATCCAGCCTGTAGCACATTGTGTCCTCGAGAAAGACGATTTGTCACTATGCATTTTCCCAGCCCAAGGGTATATGTATCGATGTGGCTACTGTGTTTTAAAAAGGCCGTTAGCGCCGAAAAACCAGCAACGAACTCATATTATCAATTCAGTTGCCCATCGTAGTAATGACGAACGCTCTAAGCCTTCATATTAAATTGGGAATAATGCAAACAATGTGCAGTTTTATTTCTGAGATATATTGTAATATAAATGACTTCAGGGATATTGTATGGCCTAATAGCAATTCGAGATTGAGCAATATGAGTAATTATGGAAACTGAAGGTTGATCATTTTTTATCCATGTGGTGTCAAGGTCGCTTCCAATTCACATGAGCCAAATGACATTGGTATAGCGAACTGTCACAAAACGTAACAGGCCTCGATACTTACTTAATCGATATTTTACCATGCGAGTGTCTTGCATCAAAAGTGGTGATAGCTACCTCGACTGAGGTCTTAATGATCTGATGATTTTTTTTTCTCAGAGGTATCGCAGTTCTGACAATCGGGAACGATACAGCGAGCGGGCACAGCCTGCGAGCAACCGCGGTACCACAGGAGGGCGCTACCAACAGACTCGTCCCCAAGTACACACTCCGGTAAGAATCCCAGAAATAAAATCCACTGGACAAAATCTTTCAACTTGGCCACGGAAACCTGTACATGCATAGCATTTTTCTTATTTCTTACGGAATTGTATGTAAATTTTAAAGACCCATTAGAAACTTAAGCCATCACACTGAAAAATTGCCTGGGTTAATTTTACCAAAGCAAGGTGAAAAGTGCAACTACCCAAAATTGGGTTGTCCTTTACCCAATTGCGTGGGTTAGAATTTCTCTTACATTCAACCAAAACTTGTGGTTATACCAGACTAGATGTAATTTGGTCTTGTATGACCACATGTTTTTGTTGAGTTTAACAGAAATTCTAACCCAAAACAATTCGGTAAAGGACAGCCCAATTTTGGGTAGTTGCATCACCCTTGCTGGGGTAAAATTAACCCAGGCAAATTTTTCAGTGGCATTTGGACATTGCAGGACCTAAAAAGGCAATGCCATAAAAAAAGTCACTATTCTGGAAGTCGTACATCCAGTCTACACGTATATGATTAGATTAGATTAGGTTAGATTTCTTTATTGTCATGCTCAAAATTACATGAAAATTAATCCTATACGATAACACTGCCCACAGCTCACACGAGACATTAAGTTAGTCACTCATTGAGATAGGTACAAAAATGATATTAGGCTGGCCCACTGGGACCAGCACGAAATAATAACTACCTTTAAGAAGAAATGTACGTTTCTTTGCGCCACAAAAGGTTCGCCTTTATACTTACGACCTGCCGGCCGGCCTTTATTCTTTGAGTGTGGTACCCAGACTCACAATAATATTGCTTTCACAAACCTCGTGATTAAAGGTAACTGTATTCACAGTTTCGGGTGGAACTGTTTACCGCACGTACACTTTGAGACCAACTCTGTCTCATTGGAAGTTATAGACATCAACAATAGTCCGCCAGCTCCTTTCAATTGGGTTGCAGACCAGTAAATATACTGCCATAGACCTCAGTGATAATTACGAGCACTTCCAAAAAATCATTATAAATGCTCACAACTCTCCAAGGTGTTTTGAGACACAAATAAAATTAAAGGTTATTTCATCATGTTTCATTTTCTGTTAAATTTGTTGTAGTTAAATAATATTTTGGGGGGAAAAATCCGTCCAAAGATGATAACCATTAAAAGTAGTCCTGAAAAAGGACGCCTACGCTCCATTGCAAAATAAAGCAATTTTAGGGCTTAATTTCATCCGAATTCACAGAAATACGATCTCACAGTCCCCTGCATGGCTTTCACCCCTCTGTTTTCCTTTCGTTCACAAACCCTCAAGTTCATGCCCCCAAAATGGTCTAATACCGGAGGATTTCAGGGCATGCAAATCGTGATTTTCCTGGCGTTGTCAATTTTGGGCCTATTTACTGGCCTGCACCGCGCGATGGATATGATGGATGGGATCGACAAGCTTGGTTTGTTCCTGAATCGAATGCTTCTTTCATATCCAGTCGGGTGGTCGCCAAAGACGGGATCGTCCACAGAGCGCTTCCGCCGCGTCATATACGCCCCAGCGACCCCGCTATCAGTCACAGGAGACCTCGTCCAGGGGGAGGTCGGATCACAAACCTGGATCAGACTGGGGCCAAACCGGAGCAGCAAGCCGAGACACGCCGAGAAAGGACGGCGGAAATCCTGGGAAGCGTAACGACTTCTCATCCCGAGCCTTCAAATCAGACCAGGTATGTATTCCACGACTATAATTACCCAAACAAAGTGGACTGATAGAGGGCGCTGTCTATACTATTGTGTTGGTACACGCCGAAGTAAGCTGTGCTGTATTATATGAATTTGATGGAACATCGTGTCACGGTAATAATATTTTTATGTACAGTTTTAAGAGAAAGTCAACAGCCTCTTTCAATTGAAAAAAAAAATTGTCCATAAGCTATAGTGGTGGTATGCTGCTTCTACCTCATCTTTGGATTAAAACTGCTAATGTCCATTCTAAACTTGCGTTGTATTTCGCTGGAGATCGTCATGCAGGCGTCATAATACTTTTACCATTAAACCACATGATTGTGTGTCTTGAGTTTTATTTTTTCCGGAACAAATTGCTATTCGTTTATTTTCGGTCGATTAATTGAAAAATTGGCCCGATAAACCGCTTGCGCTGTTGTAACACCAAAAAATTAAGGTTTTTATGTTAATTTAATGCTCATTTTTACGTTCATTTGTAAGTTCCATTTCGTCAAACTTTTAAGTCTTAACCACCTTCACAGGAGAAGCAAGGCACTCGGCCAAAAAGCGAAAGCCGACCCGACAGGAGTGCAGCGGAGAGCGACACAGCAGCGGCTGATGGCGAAGGCGAAAAATGTTCCAGCGGGTTTGTCTCATCGTCAGAGAAGGTAAACAAGATAAAACTGTCATATAGCGAGATTCGTTGAAACCTGGGGTTCAACCTCGGTAGATTTCAGTACCCAAATCTTTGAGGAATTCGAGCTAAAAGGCTCGCTAAAAGACAAAATTTCCCAAAAAAGTGTCCGTCTGACTGTTTTGAAAATAACTACAAAACCATGAAGTCAATTTTGAATTTTTTGATCGTGCAGATACTTCTTAAATATCCTTGGCCCCTATGAAATTCATTTAATTTCAGTCACGCATTACTATACACAATGTTGATTGATCACAACAACAGTTTTGACACAGTAACCAAGTTCCTTGTATTAATCAATTTCAGTGCTGTGTTATAAGCTGCATAAAATCCTGCAAAATAGTCAGACGGACACTGTTTCGGGTGGGACATACTTTTTTTGGTTTGGAATACTACAATCTTTTTTAGGTAACAGATACTAGGTCGAAACTCAAACTGGAATCGAGTCCCGGGTTTTTGGAAAATGAAATTCAAATATAGATTTCATGATTGCTGTACAAGGGCACAAAAGTGTGACAATGTCAATCTCGGGAGCTGCTGAGAATAAGAAAGTTTTGCCTTTTCGAAAATTGATACCTATCCATTCAAAGTTCAATGTGCTTATACTAATATTCCGGACCTCCCAACGACAAATCGAAAATAACATAAAGAAACGTTTTCTGTTCTTCCATTCCAGGGCCAACCCATCAGGCAAAAACCTAAAAAGGCGCCCGCTTTTGTCATCCAAAAGGTATGTTTGTGACGCTTAAGTAATCACTTGTAAGGGCAACCACCCGAGAGGCAATTTTTTGCAGGCTTTAAGAGGGTTTTTTTGACAAAAAAGACGTTGCAAGGGGAACAGATAAAAACAACTCATTGCTGATTTTCACTGTTGCATTGTGTCACCTCAATTTGAAGTGAAAAAAAGTTGCTCGTCTGAGACCAATAGAGTGTTTCAGTTGCGCATCAAGCGGTTTTTTCTTTTCTTGGGGGCGGGGAGAAAGGGACAACTTCTCCCAATCACCATGCAGCGACAATTTGCCAACTGGTTATTTTTCTTCTCATCTTTTTTTTTAGGAAATCAAAGCGCCAGCACCTTCTAACTCTTTATAGGAACGATTTTTCCCCCAGAAAAATTACACACGTTTTGCCCATGGACCGCAAACCTTAATACCCCGTTGGATCAGTTGGTGATGTTCTTCAATGTGTGTATTCCATTTTTTTTTCAAGCAAAAGACAATGACTAAGAAGCAGTTGATAGCGCAGCAGAGCAGACGACAGAAAGAAGCCAACGAAATCGGCAAGGAACTGCGCGCTAAGGCCGAAGCCAACTTGAAGCTGAGAGAAGAACTGAAGACCAAGACTAAGTAGCAAAAGAAAACGCTGTTGCCTATAAGTTCCCTCCACACATTGGTGGGCAGTGGGCGAAGACGATTCTTTTTGTGTCCAGTTTCAAGCAAAATCAAGACAACCCTAACCTTGTTACAGCCGGAGACATGGAAGGCCCCCCCCTTCGAAGTATCGCATTCGACTTTTTTTTCACAATAAAACAACGCCCCTTGAACGAAGATTGGAACCGCCAGCTTAGGGCTAGATAACTGGTGGCGCAGCGGAACGGCAATCCGAAGGTTGCAGGTTTGAAACCCCCTTAGTCAATTCCTTTATTCTACTTTAAAATGAAAATACCTTTTGCTGTTGGTGAGGAAAACTAGTACCGGTTTTATTACATTGCGAAAACTCTTTTTAATTTTGTATAACCTTTCCAAATGATCAGCTTTATTAAAGCAGCGCTTCTAGAAAAAAATGATTTTCTTTTACGCTGTACTTACATTAAATTTTTGTTAATGCTACGAGCTGTCGAAGTTTGTTTTGAATCGAGCCTGCCATATTTATATGCTTTATTTGTTTTAGTAAATTGCAATGCAGAAAAAAAACGTCAGGGCAGCAGTGGCATTGCTACCGGGGAGGGGAGGAGGGCACGGGACAAGTGCCGCCAGCGGATGTCCATGCCCCCGGATGCCCCCCTCCTCCAACTGGAATCTTGAATTTAACAAAAAATATGTATTACTTGCTTTCAAGTATTCCCTCGAAAAAAATCGCACCCCCAGGTTCCCCTCAGACTTTTAACCTCGTAGTTAATTATGCCACTTAAGGGCACTAAGAAAAGTTCCTCGATTGCTTATACCAAATCAATCTTTGCAACAGTCTTTAGTTGTCACGTACTTGGTTGTGTTTTAATGTAAACTTAATTTTTATTGTAAATTTAACAATTTATCCATTCATTTCTGGCGCTTGCGTTATTGATGATGTATAAAATAAATGTGAACAAGAAAATCATAATAATATATAATAATAGGAAAACTCCAAAAGGTCCATTTGATACTATGCCTCAATATATAAGTCTATACTTGTCGACTTGATTAATATCTTAAGGATGAATATTTATTTTCTGTGAGGTTGAAGAGGAACCATTAGCCACCCGCTTACAACTCGCTATTGGTTTGACTTTAGTTTTTAGATACCTCATATGCGTTGAAGTATTAAACTGGTATGAAACAGCTTCGTATAGTTGAGCTTATACACCATATTACAACACTAAAATCGCAAGTTATTGGTAATGATATAAGTATAGGTTTTAATGCTATGCAGAACACATCAGGAATTCCCATTGTCATTTGTATTAACTCGGTAAACTGTAGCACTCCTGCGTTATACATTTCACTGTATACGATTTAAGCCGGTTGGTATAGATATACGTGTAGCTTATAAAGTGTTATCCCTGTCCTGTTGAAGAGCTAGATGTCTTATCAGTCATAACTTTGAGGCTCACCATTGTATTGTATCGCTCTGCATATTTATTTACGACATATGTTATTATCCAATGCCTGATAAATCCCCGTCATCTGATTGGTGGGACCTTGATCACATGTCATTGAATAAATCGTACCAACCCACGACCCGGTCGCACTGCAAAAATAGAAGTTCTATTCCACGATAAAAAAAAGTTCCATTTGCACGCTCACACTATTGGTTGCGGCTCTGACCAATCAGGTGACGAAATCTATTTAAGTGTTGTATAAAACAAATAATGTTTCACATTCGTGCAATGGAAAGAATAATTTCATTCGGTGACAGGTGGAATGTTCCATTACACTCTGCTTAGCCTCGTGGTGTGGAACATCCATCTGTCACCTCATGACATTATTCTTACCAGTGCACTCATAAACATTCATTATTTGTATATTGGTAAATTATATCACGTACATGCCTATACGTAAAAGATAATACGAAAGTTATATTTTGTTATGTTATGGGCTGCTGGTGTAAATAAACTTTTGGGTAAATCGAAAAAAAATATTAAAGAGTCATTTGAATGTGATTTTGAGGTCAGCGAGCTTGTAATTACCGGAATAGTTTCTTGTATTTGAACATCAATAAACAGCAGCTCACTAAGAGGACGTTGAGAAAAAAGAGTTTGCACTGGATTTTAAAATCCATATTATTGTGATTGAAATTCGCAAATTGTATTTACCTTTCGAAGGCTAAAAGTCACATGTAAATATATAAACCCTATTTACTGTCCCATGGAAGAGCAAATATGAGAAACAAATTACAAGTGTTCTACTACGGGGCTCGAACAATGGCGTAGGTATGGTAACATTTGGCAGCACTGGGGAGAGAATGCAGGTCTCATTTTGAAGGCGGGCACTCCATTGGTTGCAAAGACCAAAACATCAAATTCTGAGCCGGGGACAATTTATATGTCAAAGGTCAAATAATTATCAACCATTTATTCGAGAATTGTTGCCGATTTATGTCATAATTTAATAGGGATAGGTCCTATACACTTTTACTCAAGTGAAAGGTTATCTGGCTTCACTTCTATCAGTAAAATTAGTAACGTTCAGTGTAAGTAGGCATAACGCCTTTTCTGTTTCATCGCTTTACTGTTCCAATGCCTGATTGGCTAGCTCTAACAAATCAATGCAATCTGATTGGTCAGTGATCGAAGGTGAGTCCGGTACCGTGCAGCTTCTCCTTAATGAGGGCGTCCATGGCTTCGTTCTGCGCCACAGTGAAGTGGGTCTTCCAACTCCCACTTTTACCTAAAATTAAAAAAGGACAACAAAAGTAGAGCTATATGCTGAGAAACGGTGACGTCACATCCTCCCCGGGTCAGGCTCACTTCCTACATCAGTTCACGTGCATTCCTAAACGATACATTACACGAACGGTGTAGTGCACATCCTACTTTGAACAACTTGGCACCTGAAAATGGTTCACTATACCTTTCAGCAGATTGTCACCACACCATTTACAACCACAGTGGTGCTTATTTTCAATTCACAGAGGAGAATCAAACCAATTTTGAAACGGATTCACAACAGCTTTAGCAAAACCACTGTGTTCACTGGTTCTGGCATGTTAACATTAGCGATACACAACCTCTTTTGTTACGCATGCACTAGGTTATTATTCTTTTAAATTATTGTCCAATGGTTGCTTTTTACGTTTTGTCGTATCAAATTGAAAAGAAAAAAATATAATATTCGGTTCCTTCGATCGCATCAATAGATGTTTTTGTTCCTGTTTAGTGTTTGAGGAAACCTGAATAATTTCACTTTTCGAAAACCCTATATTTTTAACACATTTTATTTGATATTTTTGGCGAAGAATAAAAATTACCATGTTGGTACCCCGACCTCTCTATTTTAAAATAAATTAATGTTTATGACTGAGGGGCTTGGTTGTTTTTGTTTGGACCTTTCTACTTTGTGTGACTGTTTTGATCGCTTTTTGGGGCTAGGGAGAACTTTTGGAAAATTCACCTTTCCGCATAAAGGAACAGCCAGGTCTCTCGTCGGTTGAAAGTAAGTAGTCAGGATTGGTCATAGGGTTGCTCTTCATGTTGTCGAATGAGCAATGCTCCGTGATGTCATCCAGTGTCTTGGCAGACAGAGCCTTGCCCAGAAACCGACTGATTATCTCCACGTTTCCTCGCAGATCCTGCATTCAAAATGGATATTACACGTCCGTTGATTAGTCACAGTTTGGAAGTCGAGAGGTGGTTGTCTTGCACAAGTGGCAGATCAAGGATTTGCTCATGAGAAGATTTGTTTCTGGCTGCTAGGCCTGGAGTGGTCACCACTGTCTCTTCCCCGTATAGATCCGCAAATGTTGTGCAAACGCCAGGTCTGAACGCATATCATGGAATAGATATATTACAAACCAGATGCTATTAATGAAGGGTACCAATCCCATCCTAACGTGTGTGTAGAAAAATGCTTTATGCCTCTGGCCCTGCTAAGGAGGTAAGTTTGTGTCACTTCGTGAAAACAGAAAAACACAGATTTTAGGCATTTTGTCAAATGTTTGTTTACGATAATTACAAAAGTAAACAATATTTCGCTTTGAAACTCAGTTATATTCGTCCTTTTTCAAATGCAATAAATTGGTCGGCAAAACTCATTTTCGATTGTGGAGGTTTTTGTCACTTCGTGAAAACATCGTCGAATAATTTCTCGTATGGTGCACTATTAAAGTAAACGTTAGTTATTCCTTAAACATGTAAAAGCAAACACTCACTCTTTTCAAATCTTCAAACCGTAGCAACAGAACGTTGGGTTGGTGCCTTCTCTTCCAAAAGTACAAGTAGTGGTCCCACCATGATCCTTCACTTGCTTTGAACAAACAACCAAACAATGCAATGTCGTAAATGTCGTTTTTTTGTATCTGCCAAGAGAGCGTATTCAGTTCCATGTGCATCCTACTGCAGGTTTATTCGGATTGTTATTATATCATGACACGTAAGGTGTCGGGAGCAATCAATGATATTATTTTAGGTCAACAACATCATCAGCTACGTGTTAACCATGAAACATTATGGAAGCCTTATTGTTTCACCAAATAAATGACTTCAGGGATATTGTATGGCCTAATAGCAATTCGAGATTGAGCAATATGAGTAATTATGGAAACTGAAGGTTGATCATTTTTTATCCATGTGGTGTCAAGGTCGCTTCCAATTCACATGAGCCAAATGACATTGGTATAGCGAACTGTCACAAAACGTAACAGGCCTCGATACTTACTTAATCGATATTTTACCATGCGAGTGTCTTGCATCAAAAGTGGTGATAGCTACCTCGACTGAGGTCTTAATGATCTGATGATTTTTTTTTCTCAGAGGTATCGCAGTTCTGACAATCGGGAACGATACAGCGAGCGGGCACAGCCTGCGAGCAACCGCGGTACCACAGGAGGGCGCTACCAACAGACTCGTCCCCAAGTACACACTCCGGTAAGAATCCCAGAAATAAAATCCACTGGACAAAATCTTTCAACTTGGCCACGGAAACCTGTACATGCATAGCATTTTTCTTATTTCTTACGGAATTGTATGTAAATTTTAAAGACCCATTAGAAACTTAAGCCATCACACTGAAAAATTGCCTGGGTTAATTTTACCAAAGCAAGGTGAAAAGTGCAACTACCCAAAATTGGGTTGTCCTTTACCCAATTGCGTGGGTTAGAATTTCTCTTACATTCAACCAAAACTTGTGGTTATACCAGACTAGATGTAATTTGGTCTTGTATGACCACATGTTTTTGTTGAGTTTAACAGAAATTCTAACCCAAAACAATTCGGTAAAGGACAGCCCAATTTTGGGTAGTTGCATCACCCTTGCTGGGGTAAAATTAACCCAGGCAAATTTTTCAGTGGCATTTGGACATTGCAGGACCTAAAAAGGCAATGCCATAAAAAAAGTCACTATTCTGGAAGTCGTACATCCAGTCTACACGTATATGATTAGATTAGATTAGGTTAGATTTCTTTATTGTCATGCTCAAAATTACATGAAAATTAATCCTATACGATAACACTGCCCACAGCTCACACGAGACATTAAGTTAGTCACTCATTGAGATAGGTACAAAAATGATATTAGGCTGGCCCACTGGGACCAGCACGAAATAATAACTACCTTTAAGAAGAAATGTACGTTTCTTTGCGCCACAAAAGGTTCGCCTTTATACTTACGACCTGCCGGCCGGCCTTTATTCTTTGAGTGTGGTACCCAGACTCACAATAATATTGCTTTCACAAACCTCGTGATTAAAGGTAACTGTATTCACAGTTTCGGGTGGAACTGTTTACCGCACGTACACTTTGAGACCAACTCTGTCTCATTGGAAGTTATAGACATCAACAATAGTCCGCCAGCTCCTTTCAATTGGGTTGCAGACCAGTAAATATACTGCCATAGACCTCAGTGATAATTACGAGCACTTCCAAAAAATCATTATAAATGCTCACAACTCTCCAAGGTGTTTTGAGACACAAATAAAATTAAAGGTTATTTCATCATGTTTCATTTTCTGTTAAATTTGTTGTAGTTAAATAATATTTTGGGGGGAAAAATCCGTCCAAAGATGATAACCATTAAAAGTAGTCCTGAAAAAGGACGCCTACGCTCCATTGCAAAATAAAGCAATTTTAGGGCTTAATTTCATCCGAATTCACAGAAATACGATCTCACAGTCCCCTGCATGGCTTTCACCCCTCTGTTTTCCTTTCGTTCACAAACCCTCAAGTTCATGCCCCCAAAATGGTCTAATACCGGAGGATTTCAGGGCATGCAAATCGTGATTTTCCTGGCGTTGTCAATTTTGGGCCTATTTACTGGCCTGCACCGCGCGATGGATATGATGGATGGGATCGACAAGCTTGGTTTGTTCCTGAATCGAATGCTTCTTTCATATCCAGTCGGGTGGTCGCCAAAGACGGGATCGTCCACAGAGCGCTTCCGCCGCGTCATATACGCCCCAGCGACCCCGCTATCAGTCACAGGAGACCTCGTCCAGGGGGAGGTCGGATCACAAACCTGGATCAGACTGGGGCCAAACCGGAGCAGCAAGCCGAGACACGCCGAGAAAGGACGGCGGAAATCCTGGGAAGCGTAACGACTTCTCATCCCGAGCCTTCAAATCAGACCAGGTATGTATTCCACGACTATAATTACCCAAACAAAGTGGACTGATAGAGGGCGCTGTCTATACTATTGTGTTGGTACACGCCGAAGTAAGCTGTGCTGTATTATATGAATTTGATGGAACATCGTGTCACGGTAATAATATTTTTATGTACAGTTTTAAGAGAAAGTCAACAGCCTCTTTCAATTGAAAAAAAAAATTGTCCATAAGCTATAGTGGTGGTATGCTGCTTCTACCTCATCTTTGGATTAAAACTGCTAATGTCCATTCTAAACTTGCGTTGTATTTCGCTGGAGATCGTCATGCAGGCGTCATAATACTTTTACCATTAAACCACATGATTGTGTGTCTTGAGTTTTATTTTTTCCGGAACAAATTGCTATTCGTTTATTTTCGGTCGATTAATTGAAAAATTGGCCCGATAAACCGCTTGCGCTGTTGTAACACCAAAAAATTAAGGTTTTTATGTTAATTTAATGCTCATTTTTACGTTCATTTGTAAGTTCCATTTCGTCAAACTTTTAAGTCTTAACCACCTTCACAGGAGAAGCAAGGCACTCGGCCAAAAAGCGAAAGCCGACCCGACAGGAGTGCAGCGGAGAGCGACACAGCAGCGGCTGATGGCGAAGGCGAAAAATGTTCCAGCGGGTTTGTCTCATCGTCAGAGAAGGTAAACAAGATAAAACTGTCATATAGCGAGATTCGTTGAAACCTGGGGTTCAACCTCGGTAGATTTCAGTACCCAAATCTTTGAGGAATTCGAGCTAAAAGGCTCGCTAAAAGACAAAATTTCCCAAAAAAGTGTCCGTCTGACTGTTTTGAAAATAACTACAAAACCATGAAGTCAATTTTGAATTTTTTGATCGTGCAGATACTTCTTAAATATCCTTGGCCCCTATGAAATTCATTTAATTTCAGTCACGCATTACTATACACAATGTTGATTGATCACAACAACAGTTTTGACACAGTAACCAAGTTCCTTGTATTAATCAATTTCAGTGCTGTGTTATAAGCTGCATAAAATCCTGCAAAATAGTCAGACGGACACTGTTTCGGGTGGGACATACTTTTTTTGGTTTGGAATACTACAATCTTTTTTAGGTAACAGATACTAGGTCGAAACTCAAACTGGAATCGAGTCCCGGGTTTTTGGAAAATGAAATTCAAATATAGATTTCATGATTGCTGTACAAGGGCACAAAAGTGTGACAATGTCAATCTCGGGAGCTGCTGAGAATAAGAAAGTTTTGCCTTTTCGAAAATTGATACCTATCCATTCAAAGTTCAATGTGCTTATACTAATATTCCGGACCTCCCAACGACAAATCGAAAATAACATAAAGAAACGTTTTCTGTTCTTCCATTCCAGGGCCAACCCATCAGGCAAAAACCTAAAAAGGCGCCCGCTTTTGTCATCCAAAAGGTATGTTTGTGACGCTTAAGTAATCACTTGTAAGGGCAACCACCCGAGAGGCAATTTTTTGCAGGCTTTAAGAGGGTTTTTTTGACAAAAAAGACGTTGCAAGGGGAACAGATAAAAACAACTCATTGCTGATTTTCACTGTTGCATTGTGTCACCTCAATTTGAAGTGAAAAAAAGTTGCTCGTCTGAGACCAATAGAGTGTTTCAGTTGCGCATCAAGCGGTTTTTTCTTTTCTTGGGGGCGGGGAGAAAGGGACAACTTCTCCCAATCACCATGCAGCGACAATTTGCCAACTGGTTATTTTTCTTCTCATCTTTTTTTTTAGGAAATCAAAGCGCCAGCACCTTCTAACTCTTTATAGGAACGATTTTTCCCCCAGAAAAATTACACACGTTTTGCCCATGGACCGCAAACCTTAATACCCCGTTGGATCAGTTGGTGATGTTCTTCAATGTGTGTATTCCATTTTTTTTTCAAGCAAAAGACAATGACTAAGAAGCAGTTGATAGCGCAGCAGAGCAGACGACAGAAAGAAGCCAACGAAATCGGCAAGGAACTGCGCGCTAAGGCCGAAGCCAACTTGAAGCTGAGAGAAGAACTGAAGACCAAGACTAAGTAGCAAAAGAAAACGCTGTTGCCTATAAGTTCCCTCCACACATTGGTGGGCAGTGGGCGAAGACGATTCTTTTTGTGTCCAGTTTCAAGCAAAATCAAGACAACCCTAACCTTGTTACAGCCGGAGACATGGAAGGCCCCCCCCCTTCGAAGTATCGCATTCGACTTTTTTTTCACAATAAAACAACGCCCCTTGAACGAAGATTGGAACCGCCAGCTTAGGGCTAGATAACTGGTGGCGCAGCGGAACGGCAATCCGAAGGTTGCAGGTTTGAAACCCCCTTAGTCAATTCCTTTATTCTACTTTAAAATGAAAATACCTTTTGCTGTTGGTGAGGAAAACTAGTACCGGTTTTATTACATTGCGAAAACTCTTTTTAATTTTGTATAACCTTTCCAAATGATCAGCTTTATTAAAGCAGCGCTTCTAGAAAAAAATGATTTTCTTTTACGCTGTACTTACATTAAATTTTTGTTAATGCTACGAGCTGTCGAAGTTTGTTTTGAATCGAGCCTGCCATATTTATATGCTTTATTTGTTTTAGTAAATTGCAATGCAGAAAAAAAACGTCAGGGCAGCAGTGGCATTGCTACCGGGGAGGGGAGGAGGGCACGGGACAAGTGCCGCCAGCGGATGTCCATGCCCCCGGATGCCCCCCTCCTCCAACTGGAATCTTGAATTTAACAAAAAATATGTATTACTTGCTTTCAAGTATTCCCTCGAAAAAAATCGCACCCCCAGGTTCCCCTCAGACTTTTAACCTCGTAGTTAATTATGCCACTTAAGGGCACTAAGAAAAGTTCCTCGATTGCTTATACCAAATCAATCTTTGCAACAGTCTTTAGTTGTCACGTACTTGGTTGTGTTTTAATGTAAACTTAATTTTTATTGTAAATTTAACAATTTATCCATTCATTTCTGGCGCTTGCGTTATTGATGATGTATAAAATAAATGTGAACAAGAAAATCATAATAATATATAATAATAGGAAAACTCCAAAAGGTCCATTTGATACTATGCCTCAATATATAAGTCTATACTTGTCGACTTGATTAATATCTTAAGGATGAATATTTATTTTCTGTGAGGTTGAAGAGGAACCATTAGCCACCCGCTTACAACTCGCTATTGGTTTGACTTTAGTTTTTAGATACCTCATATGCGTTGAAGTATTAAACTGGTATGAAACAGCTTCGTATAGTTGAGCTTATACACCATATTACAACACTAAAATCGCAAGTTATTGGTAATGATATAAGTATAGGTTTTAATGCTATGCAGAACACATCAGGAATTCCCATTGTCATTTGTATTAACTCGGTAAACTGTAGCACTCCTGCGTTATACATTTCACTGTATACGATTTAAGCCGGTTGGTATAGATATACGTGTAGCTTATAAAGTGTTATCCCTGTCCTGTTGAAGAGCTAGATGTCTTATCAGTCATAACTTTGAGGCTCACCATTGTATTGTATCGCTCTGCATATTTATTTACGACATATGTTATTATCCAATGCCTGATAAATCCCCGTCATCTGATTGGTGGGACCTTGATCACATGTCATTGAATAAATCGTACCAACCCACGACCCGGTCGCACTGCAAAAATAGAAGTTCTATTCCACGATAAAAAAAAGTTCCATTTGCACGCTCACACTATTGGTTGCGGCTCTGACCAATCAGGTGACGAAATCTATTTAAGTGTTGTATAAAACAAATAATGTTTCACATTCGTGCAATGGAAAGAATAATTTCATTCGGTGACAGGTGGAATGTTCCATTACACTCTGCTTAGCCTCGTGGTGTGGAACATCCATCTGTCACCTCATGACATTATTCTTACCAGTGCACTCATAAACATTCATTATTTGTATATTGGTAAATTATATCACGTACATGCCTATACGTAAAAGATAATACGAAAGTTATATTTTGTTATGTTATGGGCTGCTGGTGTAAATAAACTTTTGGGTAAATCGAAAAAAAATATTAAAGAGTCATTTGAATGTGATTTTGAGGTCAGCGAGCTTGTAATTACCGGAATAGTTTCTTGTATTTGAACATCAATAAACAGCAGCTCACTAAGAGGACGTTGAGAAAAAAGAGTTTGCACTGGATTTTAAAATCCATATTATTGTGATTGAAATTCGCAAATTGTATTTACCTTTCGAAGGCTAAAAGTCACATGTAAATATATAAACCCTATTTACTGTCCCATGGAAGAGCAAATATGAGAAACAAATTACAAGTGTTCTACTACGGGGCTCGAACAATGGCGTAGGTATGGTAACATTTGGCAGCACTGGGGAGAGAATGCAGGTCTCATTTTGAAGGCGGGCACTCCATTGGTTGCAAAGACCAAAACATCAAATTCTGAGCCGGGGACAATTTATATGTCAAAGGTCAAATAATTATCAACCATTTATTCGAGAATTGTTGCCGATTTATGTCATAATTTAATAGGGATAGGTCCTATACACTTTTACTCAAGTGAAAGGTTATCTGGCTTCACTTCTATCAGTAAAATTAGTAACGTTCAGTGTAAGTAGGCATAACGCCTTTTCTGTTTCATCGCTTTACTGTTCCAATGCCTGATTGGCTAGCTCTAACAAATCAATGCAATCTGATTGGTCAGTGATCGAAGGTGAGTCCGGTACCGTGCAGCTTCTCCTTAATGAGGGCGTCCATGGCTTCGTTCTGCGCCACAGTGAAGTGGGTCTTCCAACTCCCACTTTTACCTAAAATTAAAAAAGGACAACAAAAGTAGAGCTATATGCTGAGAAACGGTGACGTCACATCCTCCCCGGGTCAGGCTCACTTCCTACATCAGTTCACGTGCATTCCTAAACGATACATTACACGAACGGTGTAGTGCACATCCTACTTTGAACAACTTGGCACCTGAAAATGGTTCACTATACCTTTCAGCAGATTGTCACCACACCATTTACAACCACAGTGGTGCTTATTTTCAATTCACAGAGGAGAATCAAACCAATTTTGAAACGGATTCACAACAGCTTTAGCAAAACCACTGTGTTCACTGGTTCTGGCATGTTAACATTAGCGATACACAACCTCTTTTGTTACGCATGCACTAGGTTATTATTCTTTTAAATTATTGTCCAATGGTTGCTTTTTACGTTTTGTCGTATCAAATTGAAAAGAAAAAAATATAATATTCGGTTCCTTCGATCGCATCAATAGATGTTTTTGTTCCTGTTTAGTGTTTGAGGAAACCTGAATAATTTCACTTTTCGAAAACCCTATATTTTTAACACATTTTATTTGATATTTTTGGCGAAGAATAAAAATTACCATGTTGGTACCCCGACCTCTCTATTTTAAAATAAATTAATGTTTATGACTGAGGGGCTTGGTTGTTTTTGTTTGGACCTTTCTACTTTGTGTGACTGTTTTGATCGCTTTTTGGGGCTAGGGAGAACTTTTGGAAAATTCACCTTTCCGCATAAAGGAACAGCCAGGTCTCTCGTCGGTTGAAAGTAAGTAGTCAGGATTGGTCATAGGGTTGCTCTTCATGTTGTCGAATGAGCAATGCTCCGTGATGTCATCCAGTGTCTTGGCAGACAGAGCCTTGCCCAGAAACCGACTGATTATCTCCACGTTTCCTCGCAGATCCTGCATTCAAAATGGATATTACACGTCCGTTGATTAGTCACAGTTTGGAAGTCGAGAGGTGGTTGTCTTGCACAAGTGGCAGATCAAGGATTTGCTCATGAGAAGATTTGTTTCTGGCTGCTAGGCCTGGAGTGGTCACCACTGTCTCTTCCCCGTATAGATCCGCAAATGTTGTGCAAACGCCAGGTCTGAACGCATATCATGGAATAGATATATTACAAACCAGATGCTATTAATGAAGGGTACCAATCCCATCCTAACGTGTGTGTAGAAAAATGCTTTATGCCTCTGGCCCTGCTAAGGAGGTAAGTTTGTGTCACTTCGTGAAAACAGAAAAACACAGATTTTAGGCATTTTGTCAAATGTTTGTTTACGATAATTACAAAAGTAAACAATATTTCGCTTTGAAACTCAGTTATATTCGTCCTTTTTCAAATGCAATAAATTGGTCGGCAAAACTCATTTTCGATTGTGGAGGTTTTTGTCACTTCGTGAAAACATCGTCGAATAATTTCTCGTATGGTGCACTATTAAAGTAAACGTTAGTTATTCCTTAAACATGTAAAAGCAAACACTCACTCTTTTCAAATCTTCAAACCGTAGCAACAGAACGTTGGGTTGGTGCCTTCTCTTCCAAAAGTACAAGTAGTGGTCCCACCATGATCCTTCACTTGCTTTGAACAAACAACCAAACAATGCAATGTCGTAAATGTCGTTTTTTTGTATCTGCCAAGAGAGCGTATTCAGTTCCATGTGCATCCTACTGCAGGTTTATTCGGATTGTTATTATATCATGACACGTAAGGTGTCGGGAGCAATCAATGATATTATTTTAGGTCAACAACATCATCAGCTACGTGTTAACCATGAAACATTATGGAAGCCTTATTGTTTCACCAAATAACTGAGATAATATTTTACCTTTGTTTGAGTTTCTGTATTCTAAATACTCCTCAAAAGGTAGTCCTGCTCCGTTCAAATTCAACAGGTTCTCGAAGTAGAAATAAGACACCATTAAGTCCTTTGGGTTGCGGATGACGTAGACGATCTTGGCTTTCTTGGTCCAGATTTGTAGAGGCAGGAGCTGGCCAGGAAGGTGGGACTTGATGACTCTGGGAGAAGGCATCTCGTCCGCTATTCTGTGAGTCGGTGGAAGCTGTGGAGAATAGAAATCCATTGAAAGTCTTTTTGTCGATGGCACATTAATTAAGCTACTGAGGCAGGGTGGCTGCTTGGATAAGAGCAAAATTTAATATTCTTCACATAATACTGATTGGCATGCAGTTAATCTGCGTGGAAACCTACATTATTTGCACCTAATAACATCTGCAACGAAGTTAACTTAAAATCTGACGTAATTAGAGGTGTCAGTATTTGGCATTTTGTCCGTGTTATGCAAAGTCCCGAAACAACAACACACTATGAAAGCAGCAATCTATGGATTGGGTTGGAGCCATACACCTACGTTTTTGAGGCGCCTTATTTCCTCGGGCATACTGTGCTCCAGAAACGGCACCTGCATCTTAGTGTGTGTCTTGTTGACTTCCTGCAAGTTCCCATCATGCATTGCGCAAAACACGATCTCCTGGACCCACGTTGTACCTGTGAAATATAAAACAAGGCGAATAAACAATCCATGTCTTTGGTAAAGATGAAAAGGCCAGGAAATTAACAGTATAAGGCCAAAAAAAAAAAGTCGGTCTCTGGTCAGGGCGCGCGTCGATTTGAACCATGCGCGTCAACCTTTTTTTCCCAAAATGTTCCGCGGTAGCTCCAACAGCGCCCTCTATTGCCGCACCTCCTCAATTTTTTTTACCAAGGAGCACCAAAGAATGGGAAATTGCACCAAGGCAAATGATCGAAGGTACCGAGGCTAATTATAGAGGACACCAATGTACATGAGGACACCAAAAAAGCAAAATAGTACCTCACCTTGTCTGTACAATCCAAGCTTGAAAAAAAAAGCCGCGTCGTGGCATTAATTCCGGAACTTTGGTCTGACCAGAGACCGAGTATTTTTTTGACCTAACCTCTCCACCAATGAGCACTATTTCACAATTGTTTTCTGAATCTCCAGCCGAAAAAAAACCCACTTTTTTTTGGAAATCATCCTTCCCTAAAATCATCCTTTATCCAAGGTTACCTCGCTTTCTTATTTTAGATTTTGTTTTACCTGTTTGTTCTCTTAAAGGATGACTTCAAAAATAATCCAACTGAACATGGATACGTGCCTACTGATTCAATTTGAAAAAAACAAAACATTTTCAAAGTGAATAAAAGGATGGTTTTAAATGCCCTCGGAACTGGTGGATTTATTTGACTTCATATGGTATCGATCGGAGATGGTTTTTAAAAAGTGTGCAGCTGATCGCAAATATTCTTTTTTTCCGCAACCAGTAGTCAATTACTATAATACTCATGCGTGGCACATATCAAGAGTCATGAATAAATATTTCACATGATTTGAAATAACTTCTTAATCCGGAATTTCACGTTTTCATTTTTTTTTCTGCAAAATGAAATTTTCTATTGTGTTTAATCAAGTCCGTTTGACAGATAAAATAAAATCAACGGTGTTTTTTTCTCCAATGGCTCTAGATGATTTGTTTCAAGGCCAAGCTAAGTCCGAGAATAATTCCGTTACCAACTGACGCAGTGGCCATTAGATATACAAGCGCGGCCAAGCTGTCACATTGGTGGATAGTGACAAGATAAATCGACTGTCTTATAGGAACTTCGCACCGGCCCAATATTCCGAGCATATATCTCACAAGCTTTCCGGCCGGATTGCGCACGGAGCCGGTGAGGCATATACAGAGTGGCACCACACAAAAGCGGAACTGCATACTTCCACTACCTTGAGACTCAAACCACCCATACCAACGGACGGAGAATCTTTTCAGAAGAAAATTGATACGAAGATATCCCATTCGGTACAGTGTTTTTGCTCCAGAGCAAAACTACTGGACCGAATTGGGCTATCTTGGTATCACTAATTTTCGTTTAACAGAATTACATTGGTATAGTCTGTTTGTATAGCCTTTTGGGGGGGGGGGGCACCCTGTATAAGACTATGCTCGGAATTCCTTGGGTCTCAGGGCAAACATACCCGAAAAATGGATTGGTCTATGATTGTTGATAGTGTTCTCTACCACAGCGGCGGCTTGCCTTGCATGCTATCGGTCGACATCCGGCATTTGGGGAGCAATTAACGTACAAACTACCAGTTTTTGGACCAAGACTGTATAGGCCTAGTTACCCACCTGCTTTTGGGTAAGAGATGATCCAACAGTCGTCGGCTCTGACCTCGAATGACCTGAGCTCATCCATCATTTCACAAATGCCGGAATCTAGCTGCACTCCTTCGTACTCGCCCAACGTGTGCGGATGCTCGTCTGTGAACACTTTCTTTCTCAACTCTCGATCTACAAGCAACGTGGGAAATAATTACGATGTAAATTATGTAGTTGAAAGCCCTCCTCCCTGTGATTTTATGGAGGCTTGGTGACCGGTGGAAAATACCATATCTACCTTTCAGTACAGCTAGATGATTTTGTCGGCAATGTATTATTAATTGTTACACCTCCCCCCCCCCCCCCATTCAAAAATGGTCTAGCGACGCTCAGTGTGCCGCTTAACGAGTCGACCCCACAATCAAAAATGACCTTGCTACCATTATGGTTCTACCTTGACAAACCAGACTGACTGACCGAAAAAGTCAACTATTAAACTGGGTAAGTACGTAAATAGAAAAAAACAAAATGAACGGACAATGAAAGATATCTCAGCCAAGATTCAGTTTGTTTAATTTTCATAAATTATGTATATATTTTTAAAAAAAAAACACACCAAAAACATATCTGCAGTGAAAACCAAATCCAATCGTATATTTGTGGATGATTGTTGTCCACACTATAATTCTAGATGGATCATAAATCTCTGACTCGAGCACAGCTGTCGATCGGATATAATTATAATGAAGAATAATTTCTGCATGTGCTGTAAAAAAAACATGAATAGAGTGTAGAAAATTGCTCGTTACGATGGGAACAAGATCGACTGTACTTACATTCTTCCATGGTGACATACTTGTCCATTATGGCTCAAACTGAACGTATGGACGTGTGGCGATGAAAGATGAGCGTAAGCACAATATTCGTCAAAGGCAGCCCACTTGTGCAACGATAGCCACAATAGGGTTGATCACATATGCTCATCCGTGCGCTATACAAAACAGCGGAATTGCACTGGCAGAGCAATACTCATGCTTTATTGGTGTTTCATTCAGCACAGACCACGGTGAAAGTGCCAGTAAAATATAAACTGTTCATTTTGGTGAACGAAAGCTAAAACAAATGCGTTATGCTGTCATAAGCTTATGCCTAACGATCGTCGATCACGGCCTATACTCAATAATACCAAACACAAGAGGCATTGAAGCTGTTTACATGTATGTCGAATACTGGAATAGGAATAACCCAGCAAATCGCTCTGTCTGCCAAATGTGTTTCGCTCTGATCTTGTATACAATAACACGCCTATACGTGTAGTGTACATGACAACACAGGAACTCAGCACACAGCATAATTTAATGGGCACAGCTCATGGGAGGGCATAATAATAACACGAAGCTTGCCTTTCTACGGAATAACGAGACCGTTCAATTGCACTGGTTTGAGGGTGAATCTGACAATAGACTTTTTTTCAGAGTGAACTATGCACTGAGAAATTGCCTGGGTTAATTTTACCAAAGAAAGTGTGAAAACTGGAACTACCGTACCCAAACTTGGGTTGTTCTATAACTAATATTGTTTGGGTTAGAATTTCTGCTAAATTCAACAAAACTTGTTGTCATTCAAGACCAAATTTAATTTGATTTTGTATGACTACAACTTTTGGTTGAATTTAACATTTATTATAACCCAAACAATTGGTTATAGAACAACCCAAGTTTGGGTAGTTCCAGTTTTCACCCTTTTTTGGTAAAATTAACCCAGTCAATTTTTCAGTGTGGCACCTCCAGAGTGTACCAACCAACAACTCTAACATTATGTCGGAGCACACCACAATATAGGTCGCATATTTATTAAGGTCGAGCATTGTACCGCCAGCACTGAGTGTTGTGTATAAGCTATCACGCAACCCTTGTTACTGCATGCACACTCGAATGTGCATGCAGGCCTACATGTACATGCACATGTGTACATGTAGGCTATATCATTGAGTTGAGGGTTGTGTTCATGTTTTGCCACAGGATTAATATTTCTCTATACATATATACCTTACTTTATGCACAGGCTTTAAACTGACGTATGCTTCCATCGCCATGGACATGAACTGTCGAAGATTGTAAGTACACTTTAATTGTGTATATACATCCACAGAGGTTTGTTTCGAAAGCAGTATCTTAATTGTCAATTCCCTGAAAATCTTGGCCCGTTTTACTGTCTCATAATTTACTCCAGATTCCACGTTTACGTGTCATAATTAATGAAATCTTATTCTGTGTCAAAACCCTATTATATACAATATCGTTAATTCTGTCTGTTGCCTAAGATTTTGATATATTTTGAATGCACTTCCGTGTTTTTGCTATGAAGAATAAGAGTGCTGCATGTTCTTCGATAATCCTTGCGGATCAAAGACGGAGATTTAACGTATTTTTAATAGTCTAGCACGTTTGTTTTGGCTTGCAGTTCGAGAAATGATGAGGGAAATGTACACGGCCCAGCAACCGTACACGCTGGGTGAGTACGAAGGAGTCCCATTAATTCAAACATTTACAAAATCATGGACGAGCTGAGGTCATTTGAGGTCAGAGCCGACGACTGTTGGATCGTTACCTACCCAAAAGCAAGTGAGAACACCATGGGTGCACATTTTTCGGACATGCTATTTGGGTAGGGTGCAGCTATGATATATTTTTCGTATATTTATGTAGCGTTAACATTTATTTATATTGTATACCATGAGCGACATTTTCTAGGGCTGCCACAAGGGCAAACATTTATGCCGTAGTTGGCAATTAACAGATAATACCAGCAGTTTTACGTTACGTCTTTGCTACACAGCGATTGTTGAATATTTTGTACTTCCAGCAATCCAATGATATCATTGGAAACAAGAATATTATTTGTTTTTGCAACGTTGATCTTCAATAATTTGGCCAACCACGGGTAAGCAAGCAAACAGTCAATAAAATGTGTCAAACGGAGTGAATGGGCGGATTTACTTCCTTTGGAAAACCCAGAGCCAGGGAAAGAAAAGATGAATTCCGTCTTCTTCATTGAAAAGTTGGGTTTCATTGAACACAATAAAATGATGAGAGCTACGTGCTGAGCAAAACGTCATTCGAGGCCGTTTGCTCAGCACGTAGCTCGGGTTGACCGCACACGGTGGGTTTTTCACCTCGCTAGGCGAAAGAAATCAAACAGGATACATATTTACTTCACGGCTACGCGAGGCAGAAATCTCAGCAAAAATTCACCGTGCACACAGTCATGTGGTTGCTAAGGCAAAGCGTCTGCCATTGTTAAGCAAGGCTAATCCAATTACGTACTTAGACGCTATAGCAGAGCAGTGAAATTCATGCACCACAAAAACATAGCCTTTTGAACGTTGTGTTTCTCAGAAAATATGTAGAGAATGATTTAAATTTTAAATTATAACGAACGAAGAAATTCTAAACTTTATGTCAGTGAAAAAAAATCGCCGTCATCCATTCCGAAACGGCAGTACTGGTTACTGGTATAGCTGACCTTCAAGTCTGGAGGAAATCGTCCGAAAACTTCCCCAAATCTCTGTATTTATATCGTTTCTAGGAATTTCTCAAAATTGTTATTTCACGAGTAGTTGAACACTTATATCATACTAAGTATATTTCGAATTTTAGCTAAATATAGTTGTTGTAAACGCTAGTGTTACACTTTGAACCGTCTCCATGGAAAATTTCGACGACGATTTCTGCCGTCCCAACCCACATGCATTGTTCAGCAAAGCGTCTTTGGCGGTATGGTCGACCGATTTCGGCCAAGCCACACAATAACGTATTGTATAGTAACATATTCATTAGTGTCACTCAGCGTGTTTTGGCGTGGGTCTCGGTATCGACCAATGGAAGACGGCAAAAAGGGTGACATTTATCAATAAATAACTCGTGAAGGAGGTTTTTTTCAAATTTTTTACTGCACACCATAATGGAAAGGGACTTATTAATATTCGATGAGGCTTGAAAAGATGGACAGATATTGCAAACGTCAGTGTCAAAACTTTCAAAAATGCACGCGTAGCCACTCCTATTTTTCCAATTTCAACGAAAAGTGAAAAACATATCACAACGATTTTCAGCACATACTTGGATCATTAGTAGCGAAATCAATCCTGAAAGTTGCATTAAGATACGGTCTTCCAAACTGGAGAAATACATTTTCAAAGATTTCACCCGCCTACGCGAACGTGTCTGTGCACATGTAGTTTCATTCAAAATAAAGTGTTACGTAACCTTTAGAAATCGCCCTTCGCAACCACTAGACTGCGCAGGGATATTTTGTGAGTTACGTGCTGAACAAACGGTCTCGGATGACTTTTTGCATGCTCATGCAGCACGTATCTTTTTCAAGATTCTGCTAAAAACAGTACATTTAAAGGCAGAAATAGCGGTACACTTGCTATCAAATGATTCTAGGAAGGGACAAAAGAAAGGTATGAGAAGGGACAAAAGAAAGGTATCTTAACTTGCAACCAGGCACTCGAAAACTAATTAGGACGGTGACATTTTGAGCTCTAACATTGACATGATTTTGTTCTCCTTTTCACAGGCACAACTTGGGTTCAGGAGATCATGTCGGCCGTGATGCATGATGGGAACCTTGAAGAGGTCAACAAAAGCCACTCTATGCTCCGTGTGCCATATTTTGAGCAGAATTTCCCCGAGGAAGTAAGGCGGTTCAAAAACGTGAGTGTATACCTGCAAAAATTGAAATCTTGAACAAAAAAATGTATATATCACTTGCTTTTAAGTGTCCCCCTGAAAAAAAAATGTGCACTCCATGTTCCTTCAGCATTTTTAACCCTGTAGCTACGCTACTTCAGACCCCAAAGAAAAGTTCTTCAAATGTTGTATGCCAAATCCATCTTTGCAATAATCTATAGGTGTCACGTAATTGGTTGTGTTTAAATGAAATGTTGTCATTTTATTGTAAATTAATCAATGTATCCATCCGTTTCTGATGCTTGCGCTGTTGGATGGTGGATGAAATAAATGTAAAAAAAACGACAATAATAATAAAAATAGGATAATTTCATCAGGCCCATTTAATACTAGCCTCAATATATAAGTCTATCCTTGCCGATTTGATTAATATCTTAAGGATGAATATTTATTTTCTGTGAGGTTGAAGAGGAACCATTAGCCATCCGCTTACAACTCGCTATTGGTTTGACTTTAGTTTTCAGATACCTCATATGCGTTGAAGTATTAAACTGGTATGAAACAGCTTCGTATAGTTGAGCTTAAACACCATATTACAACACTAAAATCGCAAGTTTTTGGTAATGATATAAGTTTAGGTTTTAATGCTATGCAGAACATATCAGGAATTCCCATTGTCATTTGTATTAACTCAGTAAACTGTAGCACTCCTGCGTTATACATTTCACTGTATACGATTTAAGCTGGTTGGTATAGATATACGTGTAGCTTAAAAAGTGTTATCCCTGTCCTGTTGAAGAGCTAGATGTATTATCATTCATACAGTTTAGGCTCAGCATTGTATTGTATCGTTCTGTATATTCATTCACACTAATGTTATTATACAGGGGGATAAAAAAGCGAAACCGAGATATTATTGCTAATTAGAACTGAAGTAGGACATATATGTGAATCAAAGGGAGATGTCTTCTGTTAGGGTTGAATCTCCCCTTTAAAATGACACCTAGTAGATCATGTTATTACATTCACGGTTGACTGAGCAGTGACCAATTTTATGAAAGGGTCTATTTAGAGAGTTGCGCCACTCTTCTTGGTGAAATCACTTTTCGATTGTGGTTTTTGTGGTGTCCTTTGTTACAGAGTGAAATTAGGCAATGGTTGCAAATCAAGGCAGGTGGCGCAATTCTCTAAATAGATCCTTTCATTAAATTGGTCACTGCTCAGTCGACCGTGAATGTAATGACATGATCAGGGTGTCATTTTAAAGAGGAGAGTCAACCCTAACAGAGGATATCTCCTTTTAGTTCTCATGTGCCCTATTTTTATTCCAATTAGCAATAATATCTCGGTTTCGTTTTTTTATCCACCTGTACAATGCCTGATGAATCCCCGTCATCTGATTGGTTGGACCTTGATCACATGTCATTTAATTATTCGTACCAACCCACGACCCGGCCGCACTGCAGAAATAGAAGTTCTATTCCACGATAAATAAAAGATAAAAAAGGCTCACACTATTGGTGGCGGCTCTGACCAATCAGATGACGAAATGTATTCAGGTGTTGTAAAAAACAAATAATGTTTCACATTCGTGCAATGGAAAGAATAATTTCATTCGGTGACAGGTGGAATGTTCCATTACACTCTGCTTAGCCTCGTGGTGTGGAACATCCATCTGTCACCTCATGAAATTATTCTTACCAGTGCACTCATGAACATTCATTATTTGTATATTGGTAAATTATATCACGTACATGTACATGCCTATAGGTAAAAGTTAATACGAAAGTTATATTTTGTTATGTTATGGGTTTCTGGTGTAAATAAACTTTTGGGTAAATCGAAAAAAAAATGTTGAAGAGTCATTTGAATGTGATTTTGAGGTCAGCGAGCTTGTAATTACCGGAACAGTTTCTTGTATTTGAACATCAATAAACAGCAGCTCACTTAGAGGACGTTGAGAAAAAAAAGGTTGCACTGGATTTTAAATTCCATATTATTGTGATTGAAATTCGCAAATTGTATTTACCTTTCGAAGGCTAAAAGTCACATGTAAACATATAAACACTATTTACTGTCCCGTGAAAGAGCAAATATGAGAAACAAATTACAAGTGTTCTACTACATGACTCGTACAATGGCGTAGGTATGGTAACATTTTGCAGCATTGGGGAGAGAATGCAGGTCTCGTTTTGAAGTCGGGCACTCCATTGGTTCCAAAGACAAAAAGATCAAATTCTGAGCCGGGGACAATTTATATGTCAAAGGTAAAATAATTATCAACCATTTATTCGAGAATTGTTGCCGATTTATGTCATAATTTAATGGGGTAGGTCCTATACACTTTTACTCAAATGAAAGGTTATCTGGCTTCACTTCTATCAGTAAAATTAGTAACGTTCAGAGTAAGTAGGCATAACGCCTTTTCTGTTTCATCGCTGTACTGTTCCAATGCCTGATTGGCTAGCTCTAACAAATCAATGCAATCTGATTGGTCAGTGATCGAAGGTGAGTCCGGTACCGTGCAGCTTCTCCTTAATGAGGGCGTCCATGGCTTCGTTCTGCGCCACAGTGAAGTGGGTCTTCCAACTCCCACTTTTACCTAAAATTAAAAAAGGACAACAAAAGTAGAGCTATATGCTGAGAAACGGTGACGTCACATCCTCCCCGGGTCAGGCTCACTTCCTACATCAGTTCACGTGCATTCCTAAACGATACATTACACGAACGGTGTAGTACACATCCTACTTTGAACAACTTGTCACCTGAAAATGGTTCACTATACCTTTCAGCAGATTGTCACCACACCATTTACAACCACAGTGGAGCTTATTTTCAATTCACAGAGGAGAATCAAACCAATTATGAAACGGATTCACAACAGCTTTAGCAAAACCACTGTGTTCACTGGTTCTGGCATGTTAACATTAGCGATACACAACCTCTTTTGTTACGCATGCACTAGGTTATTATTCTTTTAAATTATTGTCCAATGGTTGCTTTTTACGTTTTGTCGTATCAAATTGAAAAGAAAAAAATATAATATTCGGTTCCTTCGATCGCATCAATAGATGTTCTTCCTGTTTAGTGTTTAAGGAAACCTGAATAATTTCACTTTTCGAAAACCTTATATTTTTAACACATTGTATTTGATATTTTTGGCGAAGAATAAAAATTACCATGTTGGTACCCCAACCCCTCTGTTTTTAAATAAATTAATGTTCATGACTGAGGGGCTTGGTTGTTTTTGTTTGTACCTTTCTACTCTGTGTGACTGTTTTGATCGCTTTTTTGGGGGCTAGGGAAAACTTTAAGAAAATTCACCTTTCCGCATAAAGGAACGGCCAGGTCTCTCGTCGGTTGAAAGTAAGTAGTCAGGGTTGATCATGGGGTTGCTCTTCATGTTGTCGAATGAGCAATGCTCCGTGATGTCATCCAGTGTCTTGGCAGACAGAGCCTTGCCCAGAAACCGACTGATTGTCTCCACGTTTCCTCGCAGATCCTGCATTCAAAATGGACATTACACGTTCGTTGATTAGTCACAGTTTGGACGTCGAGAGGTGGTTGTCTTGCACAAGTGGCAGACTAAGGATTTGCTCATGAGGAGATTTTGTTTCTGGCTGCTGGGCCTGGAGTGGTCACCGCTGCCTCTTCCCCGTATAGATCCGCAAATGTTGTGCAAACGCCAGGTCTGAACGCATATCATGGAATAGATATATTACAAACCAGATGCTATTAATGAAGGGTACCAATCCCATCCTAACGTGTGTGTAGAAAAATGCTTTATTCCTCTGGCCCTGCTAAGGAGGTAAGTTTGTGTCACTTCGTGAAAACAGAAAAACACGGATTTTAGGCATTCTGTCAAATGTTTGTTTATGATAATTACAAAAGTAAACAATAATTCGCTTTGAAACTCAGCGATATTCTTCCTTTTGTCAAATGCAATAAATTGGCCGGCAAAACTCGAAAATGAAAAATTTTCGATTTTGGAGGTTTTTGTCACTTCGTGAAAACATCGTGGAATAATTTCTCGTATGGAGCACTAATAAAGTAAACGTCAGCTATTCCTTAAACATATCAGAGCAAACACTCACTCTTTTCAAATCTTCAAACCGTAGCAACAGAACGTTGGGTTGGTGCCTTCTCTTCCAAAAGTACAAGTAGTGGTCCCACCATGATCCTTCACTTGCTTTGAACAAACAACCAACCAATGCGATGTCGTAAAGGTTTTTTTTAATCTGCCAAGAGAGCGCTTTATTCAGTTCCATGTGCAACCTATACTGCAGGTTCATTCGGATCGTTATTACATCATGACACGTAAGGTGTCGGGAGCAATCAATGATGTTATTTTAGGGCAACGAAATCATCTGCTACGTGTAAACTATTATGGAAGCAACATTGTTTCATCAAATAACCGAGATAATATTTTACCTTTGTTTGAGTTTCTGTATTCTAAATACTCCTCAAACGGTAGCCCTGCGCCCTTCAAATTTAACAGGTTCTCGAAGTAGAAATAAGACACCATCAAGTCCTTTGGGTTGCGGATGACGTAGACGATCTTGGCTTTCTTGGTCCAGATTTGTGGAGGCAGGAGCTGGCCAGGAAGGTGGGACTTGATGACTCTGGGAGAAGGCATCTCGTCCGCTATTCTGTGAGTCGGTGGAAGCTGTGGAGAATAGAAATCCATTGAAAGTCTTTCTGTCGATGGCACATTAATTAAGCTACTGTGGCAGGGTGGCTGCTTGGATAAGAGCAAAATTTAATATTCTTCACATAATACTGATTGGCATGCAGTTAATCTGCGTGGAAACCTACATTATTTGCACCTAATAACATCTGCAACGAAGTTAACTTAAAATCTGACGTAATTAGAGGTGTCAGTATTTGGCATTTTGTCCGTGTTATGCAAAGTCCCGAAACAACAACACACTATGAAAGCAGCAATCTATGGATTGGGTTGTAGCCATACACCTACGTTTTTGAGCCGCCTTACTTCCTCGGGCATACTGTGCTCCAGAAACGGCACCTGCAACTTAGTGTGTGTCTTGTTGACTTCCTGCAGGTTCCCATCATGCATTGCGCAAAACACGATCTCCTGGACCCACGTTGTACCTGTGAAATATAAAACAAGGCGAATAAACAATCCATGTCTTTGGTAAAGCTGAAAAGGCCAGGAAATTAACAGTGTAAGGACAAAAGAAATAGTCGGTCTCTGGTCAGCGCGCGCGTCGATTTTAATCATGCGTGTCAACCTTTGTTTTTCCAAAATGTTCCGCGGTAGCTCCAACAGCGCCCTCTACTGCCGCACCTCCTCAATTTTTTTTACCAAGGAGCACCAAGGAATAGGAAATTGCACCGAGGCAAATGATTGAAGGCACCGAGGCAAATTATAGAGGACACCAACGTACATGAGGACACTAAACAAGCAAAATAGTACCTCACCTTGTCTGTACAATCCAAGCTTGAAAAAAAAGCCGAGACCGAGTATTTTTTTGGCCTAACCTCTCCACCAATGAGCACTATTTCACAATTGTTTTCTGAATCTCCAGCCGAAAAAAACCCACATTTTTTTTGGAAATCATCCTTCCCTAAAATCATCCTTTATCCAAGGTTACCTCTCTTTCTTATTTTAGATTTTGTTTTACCTGTTTGTTCTCTTAGAGGATGACTTCAAAAATAATCCAACTGAACATAGATACGTGCCTACTGATTCAATTTGAAAAAAAAAATTCAAAGTGAATAAAAGGATGGTTTTAAATGCCCTCGGAACTGGTGGATTTATTTGACTTCATATGGTATCGATCGGAGATGGTTTTTAAAAAGTGTGCAGCTGATCGCAAATATTCTTTTTTTTCTGCAACCAGTAGTCAATTACTATAATACGCATGCGTGGCACATATCAAGAAAATGAATAAATATTTCAAACGATTTGAAATAACTTCTTAATCCGGAATTTCACGTTTTCATTTTTTTTTTCTGCAAAAGTAAATTTTCTATTGTGTTTAATCAAGTCCGTCTGATAGATAAAATAAAATCAACGGTGTTTTTTTTTTTCTTCAATGGCTCTAGATGATTTGTTTCAAGGCCAAGCTAAGTCCGAGAACAATTCCGTTACCAACTGACGCAGTGGCCATTAGATATACAAGCGCAGCCAAGCTGTCACATTGGTGGATAGTGACAAGATGAATCGACTGTCTTATAGGAACTTCGCACCGGCCCAATATTCCGAGCATATATCTCACAAGTTTTCCGGCCGGATTGCGCACGGAGCCGGTGAGGCATATACAGAGTGGCACCACACAAAAGCGGAACTGCATACTTCCACTACCTTGAGACTCAAACCACCTATACCAATGGACGGAGAATCTTTTCAGAAGAAAATTGATACGAAGATATCCCATTCGGTACAGTGTTTTTGCTCCAGAGCCTTTTTTTGTGAAGCATACAACTGATCATGTTCACAAAATAAGCTATAGAACAAAAACTACTGGACCGAATTGGGCTATCTTGGTATCACTAATTTTCGTTTAACAGAATTACATTGGTATAGTCTGTTTGTATAGCCTTTTTTTTGGGGGGGGGGGGCACCCTGTATAAGACTATGCTCGGAATTCCTTGGGTCTCAGGGCAAACATACCCGAAAAATGGATTGGTCTATGATTGTTGATAGTGTTCTCTACCACAGCGGCGGCTTGCATTGCATGCTATCGGTCGACATCCGGCATTTGGGGAGCAATTAACGTACAAACTACCAGTTCTTGGACCAAGACTGTATAGGCCTAGTTACCCACCTGCTTTTGGGTAAGAGACGATCCAACAGTCGTCGGCTCTGACCTTGAATGACTTGAGCTCATCCATCATTTCACAAATGCCGGAATCTAGTTGCACTCCTTCGTACTCGCCCAACGTGTGCGGATGCTCGTCTGTGAACAGTTTTTTTCTCAACTCTCGAACTACAAGCAATTTACGTGGGAAATAGTTACGCTGTAAATTATGTAGTTGAAAGCCCTCCCCCCTGTGATTTTATGGAGGCTTGGTGACCGGTGGAAAATACCATATCTACATTTCAGTACAGCTAGATGATTTTGTCGGCAATGTATTATTAATTGTTAAACCTCCCCCCCCCCCACCAATCAAAAATGGTCTAGCGACGCTCAGTGTGCCGCTTAACGAGTCGACCCCACAATCAAAAATGACCTTGCTACCATTATGGTTCTACCTCGACAAACCAGACTGACTGACCGAAAAAGTCAACTATTAACTAAAGTACGTAAATAGACCAAAACAAAATGAACAGACAATTTCTCAGCCAAGATTCAGTTTGTTTTATTTTCATAAATTATGTTTATATTTAAGAAAACCAAAAACATATCTGCAATGAAAACCAAATCCAATCGTATATTTGTGGCTGATTGTTGTCAATAGGCCTACTATAATTCTAGATGGATCATAAATCTCTGACTCGAGCACAGCTGTCGATCGGATATAATTATAATGAAGAATAATTTCTGCATGTGCTGTAGAAAAACATGAATAGAGTGTAGAAAATAGCTCGTTACGATGGGAACAAGATCGACTGTACTTACATTCTTCGATGGTAACGTACTTGTCCATTATGGTTCAAACTGAACGTATGGACGTGTGGCGATGAAAGATGAGCGTAAGCACAATATTCGTCAAAGGCAGCCCGCTTGTGCAACGATAGCCACAATAGGGTTGATCACATATGCTCATCCGTGCGCTATACAAAACAGCGGAATTGCACTGGCAGAGCAATACTCATGCTTTATTGGTGTTTCATTCAGCACAGACCACGGTAAAAGTGCCTGTAAAATATAAACTGTTCATTTTGGTGAACGAAAGCTAAACCAAATGCGTAATGCTGTCATAAGCTTATGCCTAACGATCGTCGATCACGGCCTATTCTCAATAATACCAAACACAAGAGGCATTGAAGCTGTTTACATGTATGTCGAATACTGGAATAGGAATAACCCAGCAAATCGCTCTGTCTGCCAAATGTGTTTCGCTGTGATCTTGTATACAATAACACCTCTACGTGTAGTGTACATGTACATGACAACACAGGAACTCAGCACACGGCATAATGGGCACAGCTCAAGGGAGGGCATAATAATATCACAAAGCTTGCCTTTCTACCGGAATAACGAGACCGTTCAATTGCACTGGATTGCGGGTGAATCTGACAAGAGACTTTTTTCAGAGTGAACTATGCACTGAGAAATTGCCTGGGTTAATTTTACCAAAGAAAGTGTGAAAACTGGAACTACCGTACCCAAACTTGGGTTGTTCTATAACTAATTGTTTGGGTTAGAATTTCTGCTAAATTCAACAAAACTTGTTGTCATTCAAGACCAAATTTAATTTGATCTTGTATGACTACAACTTTTGGTTGAATTTAACATTAATTATAACCAAAACAATTGGTTATAGAACAACCCAAGTTTGGGTAGTTCCAGTTTTCCCCCCTTCTTTGGTAAAATTAACCCAGGCAATTTTTCAGTGTGGCACCTCCAGAGTGTACCAACCAACAACTCTAACATTATGTCGGAGCACACCACAATATAGGTCGCATATTTATTAAGGTCGAGCATTGTACCGCCGGCAGTGTTGTGTATAAGCTATCACGGAACCCTTGTTACTGCATGCACACTCGAAAGTGTGCATGCAGGCCTACATGCACATGTGTACCTGTATATCATTGAGTTGAGGGTTGTGTTCATGTTTTGCCACAGGATTAATATTTCTCTATACATATACATGTATATATACCTTACTTTATGCATAGGCTTTAACCTGACGTATGCTTCCATCGCCATGGACATGAACTGTCGAAGATTGTAATACACTTTAATTGTGTATATACATCCACAGAGGTTTGTTTCGTAAGCAGTATCTTAATTGTCATTTCCCTGAAAATCTTGGCCCGTTTTACTGTCTCATAATTTACTCCAGATTCCACGTTTACGTGTCATAATTAATGAAATCATATTTTTAATAATTTCCCAATGACATGTGTCAAAACCCTATTATATACAATATCGTTAATTCTGTCTGTTGCCTAAGATTTTGATATATTTTGAATGCACTTCCGTGTTTTTGCTATGAAGAATAAGAGTGCTGCATGTTCTTCGATAATCCTTGCGGATCAAAGACGGAGATTTAACGTATTTTTAATAGTCTAGCACGTTTGTTTTGGCTTGCAGTTCGAGAAATGATGAGGGAAATGTACACGGCCCAGCAACCGTACACGCTGGGCGAGTACGAAGGAGGCCCACTTAATTCAAACATTCACAAAATCATGGACGAGCTGAGGTCATTTGAGGTCAGAGCCGACGACTGTTGGATCGTTACCTACCCAAAAGCAGGTGAGAACACTATGGGTGCACATTTTTCGGACATGCTATTTGGGCAGGGTGCAGCTATTATATATTGTTCGTATATATGTAAGTAGTAGTGTAGTCTAAGCATTTGACCCCGTTTTCTCAAGGAGGATCATGATCCTCATCGAGGATCATATCGGTAACCCCGACGAGGATCATAAAACGGGGTGTGTCTATGGCGAGGTGACGTCATGGATCGATGGACAAATCGATCGTGGGGATTAGAGCTGAATTAATATTATTGCTTGAAGATAATAGTACAACCAAAGGGGGAAAAGGCAAACGACGATGCAGACAACGCCAGCGTAAGTGAATAATTTTCTATATACATATTTATTCTTTTTTTTTCTTTTTTCTTTTTTTTCTTTAGTAACTTGAAGCGTCAGTAAAAAAACATCAACAATAGATTCACCCTAATTGTTGATGAAGGTG
Organism: Patiria miniata; assembly: GCF_015706575.1. Classification (NCBI taxonomy): domain Eukaryota; kingdom Metazoa; phylum Echinodermata; class Asteroidea; order Valvatida; family Asterinidae; genus Patiria; species Patiria miniata. Next base: position 24,309,730 of record NW_024037068.1, read on the forward strand.
GTTATCGATGCCTAATAATGGGTACTCTCGTAAATAAAACTGTGTTTTCTTTTAGTTATTAATGTTATAAAATGTTTAATTAAGCACGCGACACGTAACCAGATGTTGATGGGACCAAATACATAAATATTTATATATATTTTTGTGGCAAAACATAACTAAAACATGGTAAGTCAGAACCTTACTTAACAATTACCCAACTGCAAACACAAAGGACTGAAACAAAAAAACATTAAAAGCCAAGTGCATTAAAATTATATCCTTAAACAATAAAAACACACACAACTTAATAAAAGACGACTCGGGGTGCCTAAAACCAACCGGAACTCACCAGAACATTCCTTGAGTGGTCAACGGGCGATATACAGTTTTCAAGTATTTTATTCATAACCACATCAAACATACAATATAAAATTAAAAGCAAGCTAAACATACAATGTACATATTATTAAACAAAATAATACATGTAATAATAAAAAATATGTAAAAATGAAATAATTGACCACACAATGCACTCGCCTTGGCAGATTAATTCGGTTCACAGTTCGCAGTATAACACATGATGAAAGATTTATTATTCAGTCTGCTCTCAGAAATTTACTTTTTTTCGTATATGAACGAACAAAGATATTAAATACAAATGTAACAAAAAAAGAAAAAAAAAAGAGGGTACTTTACCGTCCTGCCCGAACACATTTCAACGACTTGCATAAAAAGAATTATTTACAATATGTATTTTGACTTACCACATCCGATTTATAGTTTCGTATTTTTAACGATTCATTACAATTACATGTACATGTATTGTAATAATTATTATGCGGTCCTCCGTCCATATTTTACCAATTTCAAGAAAATAATAATTCAAAAATTGTTTGAAAATGCGCACAAACGCATGTTTATTATCTCCTTTTTTTTTTTGAGCAACACAAGTTCCAGTTAACTTATTGTAATAACAGACAGGTAGCCCAAATGTATACACTTCCGGCATCACTTCAAATTAGACGTTTCGTAATAATATTGAGCGTTTCATATGAGCTTATCCTGAAATAATGGGACGCTTATACAATACTCATACTCAAAACATCCTCGTGTTTGTTCATTACATTACTTTAAAATACAAAATAGGCTACTTTAGTTCTTATAGATCTTCCGTGTAAGTTAGGACCATAGCATATATGGGGACGAAATAATACCGTCAAAATTCAAGTTGCCGATAATGATAATGTCTTGATAATGAGCAAGACAGCTAGGAGCAAAGAAGAAGCAAGAAAAGAGCAAGAAAAGAGCAAGAAAAGTGCAAAAGAGCAAGAAAAGAGCAAAAGAGCAAGAAAAGAGCAAGAAAAGAGCAAGAAAAGAGCAAAAGAGCAAGAAAAGAGCAAGAAATGAGCAAGGCAAGAGCAAGAAAAGAGCAAAGGAGCAAGGAAAGAGCAAGAAAAGAGCAAGTAATGAGCAAGAAAAGAGCAAACGAGCAAGAGGAAAGTAAGACATGAAACAAAGGAGCTACATATCAAATGTTTTCATCCGTTTCTTGCCATTCAGTGATTTACCTTCAAAGACTCAACATGAATACTATTTCTGCAGTCAAATCCAATGCTTGTCACAAGTGTGACAAGAGCTTTGGACGGAGATATAACCTACGGAGGCATATAGAAAATGTACATGCTGAAGAGAAAATTAAAGTGGAGGACCTTGATGTGGATTAATCTGAACCTGATTTTAAAAAGCGTAGATTTGAAGATTCGGAAATAGAAAACTGTAGAACTGAATCTACGCAGGATGAAGACGAAGATTTCGATGAAGATTATTCAAAATCCGAAACGGTTTCCAACAAAATGTTATCATGTGCACGCAATGTATCACGCCGACTTTGCAAAATCATTAACAAAGGACTGCCCCCCCCCCAAAAAAAAAAACAAAGAGAAAAAAATGTTGATGATAATAATTATATCGTGAGACATAAACTTACCTTGAATTTGTGTAGGAGATTAATTCGATCGTCGTGATGAAATCAAAACCAACTGCACATATAAACTGCATTCATTCACCTTGCCGATGCACACCAAACGTTTACCTAACGTTGAAATGGTTCACACCGCTGATCGTGTGTGCATGGAGATACATGTACATGTACATGTATTTAAAAACTCCGCGAATTCGGACTTGACGACCGGACAAGTCTGGACTGGTCAGCCTGTTTGTCGTCCATCTCTGAATCATCACTGTGACGTCACTGGCACTGGCGGCCGTGTACATGGAGATATTTAAAAACACCGCGAATTCGGACTTGACGACCGGACAAGTCTGGACTGGTCATTCTGTTTGCCGTCCATCGATGACTCATCACTGTGACGTCATAGGGATTCCCCATCCAAATACAAAGGCCCTTGTGATACTACTAGCTCGGACCCGTTTTGTGGGTGGATGATGCACGAATACGACGGCAATCGGCAACTTGAATTTTGACGGTATTATTTCGTCCCCATATATGCTATGGTCCTAACTTACACGGAAGATCTATAAGAACTAAAGTAGCCTATTTTGTATTTTAAAGTAATGTAATGAACAAACACGAGGATGTTTTGAGTATGAGTATTGTATAAGCGTCCCATTATTTCAGGATAAGCTCATATGAAACGCTCAATATTATTACGAAACGTCTAATTTGAAGTGATGCCGGAAGTGTATACATTTGGGCTACCTGTCTGTTATTACAATAAGTTAACTGGAACTTGTGTTGCTCAAAAAAAAAAGGAGATAATAAACACGCGTTTGTGCGCATTTTCAAACAATTTTTGAATTATTATTTTCTTGAAATTGGTAAAATACGGACGGAGGACCGCACAATAATTATTACACTACATGTACATGTAATTGTAATGAATCGTTAAAAATACGAAACTATAAATCGGATGTGGTAAGTCAAAATACATATTGTGAATAATTCTTTTTATGCAAGTCGTTGAAATGTGTTCGGGCAGGACGGTAAAGTACCCTCTTTTTTTTTTTTCTTTTTTTGTTACATTTGTATTTAATATCTTTGTTCGTTCATATACGAAAAAAAGTAAATTTCTGAGAGCAGACTGAATAATAAATCTTTCATCATGTGTTATACTGCGAACTGTGAACCGAATTAATCTGCCAAGGCGAGTGCATTGTGTGGTCAATTATTTCATTTTTACATATGTTTTATTATTACATGTATTATTTTGTTTAATAATATGTACATTGTATGTTTAGCTTGCTTTTAATTTTATATTGTATGTTTGATGTGGTTATGAATAAAATACTTGAAAACTGTATATCGCCCGTTGACCACTCAAGGAATGTTCTGGTGAGTTCCGGTTGGTTTTAGGCACCCCGAGTCGTCTTTTATTAAGTTGTGTGTGTTTTTATTGTTTAAGGATATAATATTAATGCACTTGGCTTTTAATGTTTTTTTGTTTCAGTCCTTTGTGTTTGCAGTTGGGTGATTGTTAAGTAAGGTTCTGACTTACCATGTTTTTGTTATGTTTTGCCACAAAAATATATATAAATATTTATGTATTTGGTCCCATCAACATCTGGTTACGTGTCGCGCGCTTAATTAACAATTTTATAATATTAATAACTAAAAGAAAACACAGTTTTATTTACGAGAGTACCCATTATTAGGCATCGATAACCACCTTCATCAAAAATTTGGGTGAATCTATTGTTGATGTTTTTTTACTGACGCTTCAAGTTACTAAAGAAAAAAAAGAAAAAAGAAAAAAAAAGAATAAATATGTATATAGAAAATTATTCACTTACGCTGGCGTTGTCTGCATCGTCGTTTGCCTTTTCCCCCTTTGGTTGTACTATTATCTTCAAGCAATTATATTAATTCAGCTCTAATCCCCACGATCGATTTGTCCATCGATCCATGACGTCACCTCGCCATAGACACACCCCGTTTTATGATCCTCGTCGGGGTTACCGATATGATCCTCGATGAGGATCATGATCCTCCTTGAGAAAACGGGGTCAAATGCTTAGACTACACTACTTATGTAGCTTAAACATTTATTTATATTGTATACCATGAGCGACATTTTCTAGGGCTGCCACAAGGGCAAACATTTATGCCGTAGTTGGCAATTAACAGATAATACCAGCAGTTTTACGTTACGTCTTTGCTACACAGCGATTGTTGAATATTTTGTACTTCCAGCAATCCAATGGTATCATTGGAAACAAGAATATTATTTGTTTTGGCAACGTTGATCTTCAATAGTTTGCCAACCACGGGTAAGCAAGCAAACAGTCAATAAAATGTGTCAAACGGAGTGAATGGTCGGATTTACTTCCTTTGAAAAAAACCAGAGCCAGGGAAAGAAAAGATGAATTCCGTCTACTTCATTGAAAAGTTGGGTTTCATTGAACACAATAAAATGATGAGAGCTACGTGCTGAGCAAAACGTTATTCGAGGCCGTTTGCTCAGCACGTAGCTCGAGTTGACCGCACATGGTGGGTTTTTCACCTCGCTATAGGCGAAAGAAATCAAACAGGATAGATATTTACTTCACGGCCACACAAAGCAGAAATCTCAGCAAAAATTCACCGTGCACACAGTCATGTGGTTGCTAAGGCAAAGCGTCTGCCATTGTTAAGCAAAGCTTATCCAATTACGTACTTAGACGCTATAGCAGAGCAGTGAAATTCATGCACCACAAAAACATAGCCTTTTGAACGTTGTGTTTCTCAGAAAATATGTAGAGAATGATTTAAATGTTAAATTATAACGAACGAAGAAATTCTAAACTTTATGTCAGTGAAAAAAAATCGCCGTCATCCGTTCCGAAACGGCAGTACTGGTTACTGGTATAGCTGACCTTCAAGTCTGGAGGAAATCGTTCGAAAACTTCCCCAAATCTCTGTAATATATCGTGTCTAGGAATTTCTCAAAATGTTATTTCACGAGTAGTTGAACACTTAATTATATCATACTAAGTATATTTCGAATTTTAGCTAAATATAGTTGTTGCAAACGCTAGTGTTACACTTTGAACCGTCTCCATGGAAAATTTCGACGACGATTTCTGCCGGCCCAACCCACATGCATTGTTCAGCAAAGCGTCTTAGGCGGTATGGTCGACCGATTTCGGCCAAGCCACACAATAACGTATTGTATAATAACATATTCATTAGTGTCACTCAGCGTGTTTTGGCGTGGGTCTCGGTATCGACCAATGGAAGCCGGCAAAAAGGGTGACATTTATCAATTAATAACTCGTGAAGGCGCTTTTTTCAAATGTTTTACTGGACACCATAATGGATAGGGACTTATTAATATTCGTGAGGCTTGAAAAGATTGACAGATATGGCAAACGTCAGTGTCAAAACTTTCAAAAATGCACGTAGCCAGGCCTATTTTTCCAATTTCAACGAAAAGTAAAAACATATCACAACGATTTTCAGCACATACTTGGATCATTAGTAGGGAAATCAATCCTGAAAGTTGCATTAAGATACGGTCTTCCAAACTGGAGAAATACATTTTCAAAGATTTCACCCGCCTACGCGAACGTGTATGTGCACATGTAGTTTAATTCAAAATAAAGTGTTACGTAACCTTTAGAAATCGCCCTTCGCAACCACTAGACTGCGCAGGGATATTTTGTGAGCTACGTGCTGAGCAAACGGTCTCGGATGACTTTTTGCATGCTCATGCAGCACGTATCTTTTTCAAGATTCTGCTAAAAACAGTACATTTAAAGGCAGAAATAGCGGTACACTTGCTATCAAATGATTCTAGGAAGGGACAAAAGAAAGGTATGAGAAGGGACAAAAGAAAGGTATCTTAACTTGCAACCAGGCACTCGAAAACTAATTAGGACGGTGACATTTTGAGCTCTAACATTGACATGATTTTGTTCTCCTTTTCACAGGCACAACTTGGGTTCAGGAGATCATGTCGGCCGTGATGCATGATGGGAACCTTGAAGAGGTCAGCAAAAGCCACTCTATGCTTCGCGTGCCATATTTTGAGCAGAATTTCCCCGAGGAAGTAAGGCGGCTCATTGATATATATTGCTGTATTTGTTTTACTTAATCGCAAATTAGAAGAACCGTCAGAGCAGCAGCGACGTCACTTTTTTGGGGGGGGGGGCACACGGGGCAAGTGCCGCCAGCGGATGTCCGTGCCCCCGGATGCCCCCCCCCCCCCCTCACCCCCAATTGAAATCTTGAATTGAACAAAAAAGTATATATCACTTGCTTTTAAGTGTCCCCCTGATAAAAAAAATGTGCACTCCATTTTCCTTCAGCATTTTTAACCCTGTAGCTACGCTACTTCAGACCCCAAAGAAAAGTTCTTCAAATGCTGTATGCCAAATCCATCTTTGCAATAATCTATAGGTGTCACGTAATTGGTTGTGTTTAAATGAAATGTTGTCATTTTATTGTAAATTAATCACTGTATCCATCCGTTTCTGATGCTTGCGCTGTTGGATGGTGGATGAAATAAATGTTTAAAAAACGACAATAATAATACAAATAGGAAAACTTCATCAGGCCCATTTAATACTATGCCTCAATATATAAGTCTATCCTTGCCGATTTGATTAATATCTTAAGGATGAATATTTATTTTCTGTGAGGTTGAAGAGGAACTATTAGCCATCCGCTTACAACTCGCTATTGGTTTGACTTTAGTTTTCAGATACCTCATATGCGTTGAAGTATTAAACTGGTATGAGACAGCTTCGTATAGTTGAGCTTATACACCATATTACAACACTAAAATTGCAAGTTTTTGGTAATGATATAAGTATAGGTTTTAATGCTATGCAGAACATATCAGGAATTCCCATTGTCATTTGTATTAACTCAGTAAACTGTAGCATTCCTTCGTTGTACATTTCACTGTATACGATTTAAGCCGATTGGTATAGAAATACGTGTAGCTTATAAAGTGTTATCCCTTTCCTGTTGAAGAGCTAGATGTATTATCAGTCATACAGTTTAGGCTCAGCATTGTATTGTATCGTTCTGTATATTCATTCACACTAATGTTATTATACAGGGTGGATAAAAAAAGCGAAACCGAGATGTTATTGCTAATTAGAACTGAAGTAGGACATATATGTGAATCAAAGGGAGATGTCCTCTGTTAGGGTTGAATCTCCTCTTTAAAATGACACCTAGATCATGTTATTACATTCACGGTTGACTGAGCAGTGATCAATTTTATGAAAGGGTCTATTTAGAGAGTTGCGCCACTCTTCTTGGTGAAATCACTTTTCGATTGTGGTTTTTGTGGTGTCCTTTGTCACAGAGTGAAATTAGGCAATGGTTGCCAATCAAGGCAGGTGGCGCAATTCTCTAAATAGATCCTTTCATTAAATTGGTCACTGCTCAGTCAACCGTGAATGTAATGGCATGATCAGGGTGTCATTTTTAAGAGGAGAGTCAACCCTAACAGAGGATATCTCCTTTTAGTTCTCATGTGCCCTACTTCTATTCCAATTAGCAATAATATATCGGTTTCGTTTTTTTATCCACCTGTACAATGCCTGATAAATCCCCGTCATCTGATTGGTAGGACCTTGATCACATGTCACTGGATTATTCGTACCAACCCACGACCCGGCCTCACTGCAAATATAGAAGTTCTATTCAACGATAAATAAAAGATAAATAAAACGCTCACACTATTGGTGGCGGCTCTGACCAATCAGATGACGAAATCTATTTAAGTGTTGTATAAAACAAATAATGTTTCACATTCGTGCAATGGAAAGAATAATTTCATTCGGTGACAGATGGAATGTTCCATTACACTCTTCTTAGCCTCGTGGTGTGGAACATCCATCTGTCACCTCATGACATTATTCTTACCAGTGCACTCATAAACATTCATTATTTGTATATTGGTAAATTATATCACGTACATGCCTATAGGTAAAAGTTAATACGAAAGTTATATTTTGTTATGTTACGGGCTGCTGGTGTAAATAAACTTTTGGGTAAATCGAAAAAAAATATTAAAGAGTCATTTGAATGTGAATTTGAGGTCAGCGAGCTTGTAATTACCGGAATAGTTTCTTGTATTTGAACATCAATAAACAGCAGCTCACTTAGAGGACGTTGAGAAAAAAAAGGTTGCACTGGATTTTAAATTCCATATTATTGTGATTGAAATTCGCAAATTGTATTTACCTTTCGAAGGCTAAAAGTCACATGTAAACATATAAACACTATTTACTGTCCCGTGAAAGAGCAAATATGAGAAACAAATTACAAGTGTTCTACTACATGACTCGTACAATGGCGTAGGTATGGTAACATTTTGCAGCATTGGGGAGAGAATGCAGGTCTCGTTTTGAAGTCGGGCACTCCATTGGTTCCAAAGACCAAAAGATCAAATTCTGAGCCGGGGACAATTTATATGTCAAAGGTAAAATAATTATCAACCATTTATTCGAGAATTGTTGCCGATTTATGTCATAATTTAATGGGGTAGGTCCTATACACTTTTACTCAAATGAAAGGTTATCTGGCTTCACTTCTATCAGTAAAATTAGTAACGTTCAGAGTAAGTAGGCATAACGCCTTTTCTGTTTCATCGCTGTACTGTTCCAATGCCTGATTGGCTAGCTCTAACAAATCAATGCAATCTGATTGGTCAGTGATCGAAGGTGAGTCCGGTACCGTGCAGCTTCTCCTTAATGAGGGCGTCCATGGCTTCGTTCTGCGCCACAGTGAAGTGGGTCTTCCAACTCCCACTTTTACCTAAAATTAAAAAAGGTCAACAAAAGTAGAGCTATATGCTGAGAAACGGTGACGTCACATCCTTTCTGGGTCAGGCTCACTTCCTATATCAGTTCACGTGCATTCCTAAACGATACATTACACGAACGGTGTAGTGCACATCCTACTTTGAACAACTTGGCACCTGAAAATGGTTCACTATACCTTTCAGCAGATTGTCACCACACCATTTACAACCACAGTGGTGCTTATTTTCAATTCACAGAGGAGAATCAAACCAATTTTGAAACGGATTCACAACAGCTTTAGCAAAACCACTGTGTTCACTGGTTCTGGCATGTTAACATTAGCGATACACAACCTCTTTTGTTACGCATGCACTAGGTTATTATTCTTTTAAATTATTGTCCAATGGTTGCTTTTTACGTTTTGTCGTATCAAATTGAAAAGAAAAAAATATTAAATTCGGTTCCTTCGATCGCATCAATAGATGTTCTTGTTCCTGTTTAGTGTTTGAGGAAACCTGAATAATTTCACTTTTCGAAAACCTTATATTTTTAACACATTGTATTTGATATTTTTGGCGAAGAATAAAAATTACCATGTTGGTACCCCAACCTCTCTGTTTTTAAATAAATTAATGTTCATGACTGAGGGGCTTGGTTGTTTTTGTTTGGACCTTTCTACTCTGTGTGACTGTTTTGATCGCTTTTTAGGGGGGCTAGGGAAAACTTTTGGAAAATTCACCTTTCCGCATAAAGGAACGGCCAGGTCTCTCGTCGGTTGAAAGTAAGTAGTCAGGGTTGATCATGGGGTTGCTCTTCATGTTGTCGAATGAGCAATGCTCCGTGATGTCATCCAGTGTCTTGGCAGACAGAGCCTTGCCCAGAAACCGACTGATTGTCTCCACGTTTCCTCGCAGATCCTGCATTCAAAATGGACATTACACGTTCGTTGATTAGTCACAGTTTGGACGTCGAGAGGTGGTTGTCTTGCACAAGTGGCAGACTAAGGATTTGCTCATGTGGAGATTTTGTTTCTGGCTGCTGGGCCTGGAGTGGTCACCGCTGCCTCTTCCCCGTATAGATCCGCAAATGTTGTGCAAACGCCAGGTCTGAACGCATATCATGGAATAGATATATTACAAACCAGATGCTATTAATGAAGGGTACCAATCCCATCCTAACGTGTGTGTAGAAAAATGCTTTATGCCTCTGGCCCTGCTAAGGAGGTAAGTTTGTGTCACTTCGTAAAAACAGAAAAACACAGATTTTAGGCATTTTGTCAAATGTTTGTTTACGATTATTACAATATTTGACTTTGAAACTCAGTTATATTCTTCCTTTTGTCAAATGCAATACATTGGCCGGCAAAACTCAAAATCGAAATTTTTTTGGTTTTTGTCACTTCGTGAAAACATCGTCGAATAATTTCTCGTATGGTGCACTAATAAAGTAAACGTCAGTTATTCCTTGAACATGTAAAAGCAAACACTCACTCTTTTCAAATCTTCAAACCGTAGCAACAGAACGTTGGGTTGGTGCCTTCTCTTCCAAAAGTACAAGTAGTGGTCCCACCAAGATCCGTAACTTGCTTTGAACAAACAACCAAACAATGCGATGTCGTAAAGGTTTTTTTTTTATCTGCCAAGAGAGCGTTTTATTCAGTTCCCTGTGCAACCTATACTGCAGGTTTATTCGGATCGTTATTACATCATGACACGTAAGGTGTCGGGAGCAATCAATGATGTTATTTTAGGGCAACAAAATCATCTGCTACGTGTAAACCATGAAATATTATGGACGCAACATTGTTTCATCAAATGACCGAGATAATATTTTACCTTTGTTTGAGTTTCTGTATTCTAAATACTCCTCAAACGGTAGCCCTGCGCCCTTCAAATTTAACAGGTTCTCGAAGTAGAAATAAGACACCATCAAGTCCTTTGGATTACGGATGACGTAGACGATCTTGGCTTTCTTGGTCCAGATTTGTGGAGGCAGGAGCTGGCCGGGAAGGTGGGACTTGATAACCCGGGGAGAAGGTATCTCGGCCGCTATTCTGTGAGTCGGCGGAAGCTGTGGAGAATAGAAATCCATTGAAAGTCTTCCTGTCGATGGCACATTAATTAAGCTACTGTGGCAGGATGGATGAATGGATGAGGGCAAATTTAATATTCTTCACATAATATTGATTGGCATGCAATTCATCTGCGGGGAAACCTACATTATTCGCACCTAATAACATTTGCAACGAAGTTAACTTAAAATCGGACATAATAAGAGTGTCAGTATTTGGCATTTTGTCAATGTTATGCAAAGCCCCGAAACAACAACACACTATGAAAGCAGCAATCTATGGATTGGGTTGGAGCCATACACCTACGTTTTTGAGGCGCCTTATTTCCTGGGGCATACTCTGCTCCAGAAACGGCACCTGGAACTTAGTGTGTGTCTTGTTGACTTCCTGCAGGTTCCCATCATGCTTTGCGCACAACACGATCTCCTGGACCCACGTTGTGCCTGCGAAATATAAAACGAGACAAATAAACAATCCATATCATTGCCAAAGCTGAAAAAGGAACTGAACATCGTAACCAGTTCACCAATGAGCACTATTTCATGATAATTATTTCTGAATCCCCATTTGAAAAACAATACCTTTGTTTGTCCTTCCACTTTTCTGAAATCTTTCGTTATCCCAAGCTACCTCTCTTTGGGTGCGTTCGTTTAGCTCACCCGGGTAGACACGGGTAAAGGCAGACGGGTCAGCCACGACAGTCGAGCTAATCGAACGCTCAACCGCGGGCCATCACGATCCGCATGTGACGCCCTAAGCAGTGGCCGTAGCCACTGACGAACGCCCGTTTCGGTTTGGGTCTTAGTTTGAGATTTACTGCTTTTTAGTCAATTGCAAAACTCAAAAAAATTGGGCTGAAATTATAGCCTCAAAAGTCGCCATGAACTCAATAAATGATTTCCGCTGTCCGGCCGCCATATTTGTTTGATTCTAGGGAATGAACAACGCATGCGTGAAGTACTTCCACCAGTGACTCTGCTCACGAGCAGGGTCTGTGGCTGACCCGGGTGAGCCCCGAGAATTACGTCAGAGGTAATCGAACGGCATGGGCTCACCCGTGTCGGATGAGCTAAACGAACGCACCCTTTTTTATAATAGATTTTCATTTACCTGTCTTTTTCTCTTAAAGGATGACTTCAAAAATAATCCAACTGAACATGGAAACGTGCCTACTGATTCAATTTAAAGAAAACTTTTTTTTTCAAACTGAACCTCAGGATGGTTTTAAATGCCCTGGGAAATCGTGGATTTATTTGGCCTGAATTGATATCGATCGAAGGTGGTTTTTAATCTCTGGCAGGAGCTTCTATCACTTGGTGGTTGGTCGGTTGGTCAGACGTCTGTCCCCGAAAACTGACCAAAAAATATTTGACCAAAAATATTTGATCAAAAATTGACATAATTCCATGCCGTCGTCAGTGAATGCACTCTTGACGAAAATTATTGGAAAACGGGTTTTGTCTATTTTGCGTAATGTCCTCGGAAATTGACCCAAAACGAGCCCCCTAAGTTTTCTTTTAAATATGACTACCAAATTTTAATTTAAAGACAAAAGCAAACAAAAGAAACGGAATACCAAACAAAAAGTGTTTGTAACAATTCGAAAAGTTGTTTTTGAACATTTTGTAAATGGAGGCAAGATAATGTGCAGTAATATTATATTTTCATGGGAAACCTATGTCTATTTTTATGGGAAACTTATAGGGGAGCTTATTTTGGTCAATTATCAGCGCGTGATTTTCGCGTGGTACGTACAACCATTTATCATGCAAGACTTCCATGCAAGGCGGCCAGAGCTTATTGTGCACTCGCACTTGTTAAAAAGTGCGCAGCCAGTCGCAAATGCGTGAAACATAATATTTATCACGAGAATGAATATTTGACATGATTTGAAATAAGTTGTTATGGTTTATATTGAACGGGGTATAGCGTGACTTTACCGTGGCAACGCTAATCCAGTGGTGCAAGTGCAGCAGGTTGCGGGTTCAAATCAAGAAATTTTACCTTTTCATTTTTTTTTCTACAAAAGTGAACAGAATTCACGTGTTTTTGTCTCCATTATTAATGGCTCTGTACTATTTCTTTCAAAGGAAGTTATTGTCCGAGAACAACTCCGTTACCATAATTGACGCAAGCGCATTATGCTCACTGACTATCCGGTTCGTAAGTGCGACGTCCATTCGGTTTAAACCACGCCCACAAGTAGCAAGGGAACCATTGGAAATGGAAATTAACGCACTTTTAGTGTTTATCCAATGGGCACAGTGCTAGTAATCTGTGGTGCGCGCGCGCGTATGCCGAAGTCACTGACCGAACCGGATACTTGGTTGCAGAAAGGGTAACTGCCAGCCGGCCAAGCTGTCACGCGTCACGGCGGTGGATGGTGATACGATGAATCCATTCGCCATGGGCCTAATGCACGAGTTGGCCCTTTTTGTCGAGTTCCCTGAATGGTTTCATTAATTGTTAACTGTTGAATGGGATGGCCTCAGACTATTTACGCAGGCAAAATGGAGCCTTATTTCACTGTCATTTTTTTTAAATCTGGCTTTAAACATTGTAATTATTCATTGAAGTAGACTGGAATTAGTAATTAAGTTGCTTTCATCTTCGCAAGTTCAAAAATTAAGATTTTACCTCACTTTCAATTCAATATGGCCGACACGTGCATAAGGGTGCACCCCTGTATTCAAATTCCCATGGACGCTAGTGCTATTCCCATACTTCAAAATACTTTTAAACATACTCAGAACTCCCACAGGTATTTAAGCTGCACAGACAAAATTGATGATCAACATGTCATCTTTCATTTTCTTTTCATTTTTTGGTGGGTTGACCTTGACTTTTCGATGAATTCTCACCCGAAGAAGACAACCCACATTTTTCCCAAAGCGGAAAAGTAGCCATCTTGAAAAATGATCCTTCCACAACATGGCAAAATAGTGCCACTTTCGAGTCCAATCGCATCCAAAATGCTCAGGATTGGAAGCCCCAAGTCCGGGACAAAGGTTCATTGCCATATCTCTTCAATTCCCCAATTTTATGGCTCTCAGAACTCTCTAATATAGAATATTTTGAGGGTATAACTTTTATTCATGAGCTCGGCGGACGGATTTTTGGCCTATTTACAGGCGTGCATCCATAAGGCCCATACATTTGGATTGCGCGTGACGCTGGGTGTGGTATCCGCTCCATTCACAAGCACCCCTCACCGGCAAAGGAAGTACAGTTGGGGATGCATACCTGCAAATAAACTCCCATAGACACTAGTGCTAAATGCCCATACTTCAAAATTCTTTTAAAAATACTCAAAACTCTCACAGGTATTCAAGCTGCACAGAAAAATGATAATCAACATGTCATCTTTCGTTTTCTTTTTAATTTTTGGTGGGTTGACCATTGACTTTTCGAGATAGTTTCACTCAAAGAAGACGACCCCTATTTTCCCCAAAGCGGAAAAGTAGCCATCTTGAAAAACGATCCCTCCACAACATGGCAAAATAGCGCCATTTTCGAGCCCAATAGCATCCAAAATGCTCAGAATTGGAAGCCCCAAGTCCGGGCCAGAGGTTCATTACCATGTCTCTTCAATTCCCCAACTTATACGGCGCTCAGAACTCTCTAATATAGAATATTTTGAGGATATAACTTTTATTCATGAGCTTGGCAGATGGATTTACCGGTGTGCACCCTATAATAGCAGGCAACTTGTAAATTTTAACACAAAACCACATTCAGGACAAGCAGAATATCTCCAAAGTCAATATTTTGAAGAAAAAAAATGAAAGAAAAATATTATCCGAGGTCGATATTAAGCCCGAAAATAGTGATTTGTTTGCCCCTGCTAAGCTGTAGAGCGCCCCCAGCGACAACAAATTGAGTTTCAGCTACTTAAAAGCTCAAAATGCCCCCCCCCTTTCAACTAGCAATTGTTGTAATCGGTTGATTGAGTTTCAGCTACTTAAAAGCTCAAAATGCCCCCCCCCCCTTTCAACTAGCAATTGTTGTAATCGGTTGATAGCCTACTGTTCCCTTATGATTTGAAAGCATCCGTTACGGAAAAAAAAACCCTTGTTGATACCTTTAAAACACTTTTTCCCCCTCCCCGTAGGTTCCGCCCACTGAAAAGACCACTGCCGCGGCACAGCGCATGCGCGAAACTGCCATCTTCGTTATTCTTTATGGGATGCATACCTGCAAATAAACTCCCATAGACACTAGTGCTAAATGCCCATACTTCAAAATTCTTTTAAAAATACTCAAAACTCTCACAGGTATTCAAGCTGCACAGAAAAATGATAATCAACATGTCATCTTTCGTTTTCTTTCCAATTTTTGGTGGGTTGACCATTGACTTTTCGAGATAGTTTCACTCAAAGAAGACGACCCCTATTTTCCCCAAAGCGGAAAAGTAGCCATCTTGAAAAACGATCCCTCCACAACATGGCAAAATAGCGCCATTTTCGAGCCCAATAGCATCCAAAATGCTCAGAATTGGAAGCCCCAAGTCCGGGCCAGAGGTTCATTACCATGTCTCTTCAATTCCCCAACTTTACGGCGCTAGCGCTCAGAACTCTCTAATATAGAATATTTTGAGGATATAACTTTTATTCATGAGCTTGGCAGATGGATTTACCGGTGTGCACCCTATAATAGCAGGCAACTTGTAAATTTTAACACAAAACCACATTCAGGACAAGCAGAATATCTCCAAAGTCAATATTTTGAAGAAAAAAAATGAAAGAAAAATATTATCCGAGGTCGATATTAAGCCCGAAAATAGTGATTTGTTTGCCCCTGCTAAGCTGTAGAGCGCCCCCAGCGACAACAAATTGAGTTTCAGCTACTTAAAAGCTCAAAATGCCCCCCCCCCTTTCAACTAGCAATTGTTGTAATCGGTTGATTGAGTTTCAGCTACTTAAAAGCTCAAAATGCCCCCCCCCCCCTTTCAACTAGCAATTGTTGTAATCGGTTGATAGCCTACTGTTCCCTTATGATTTGAAAGCATCCGTTACGGAAAAAAAAAACCTTGTTGATACCTTTAAAACACTTTTTCCCCCTCCCCGTAGGTTCCGCCCACTGAAAAGACCACTGCCGCGGCACAGCGCATGCGCGAAACTGCCATCTTCGTTATTCTTTATGGGATGCATACCTGCAAATAAACTCCCATAGACACTAGTGCTAAATGCCCATACTTCAAAATTCTTTTAAAAATACTCAAAACTCTCACAGGTATTCAAGCTGCACAGAAAAATGATAATCAACATGTCATCTTTCGTTTTCTTTCCAATTTTTGGTGGGTTGACCATTGACTTTTCGAGATGGTTTCACCCAAAGAAGACGACCCCTATTTTCCCCAAAGCGGAAAAGTAGCCATCTTGAAAAACGATCCCTCCACAACATGGCAAAATAGCACCACTTTCGAGCCAAATAGCATCCAAAATGCTCAGAATTGGAAGCCCCAAGTCCGGGCCAAAGGTTCTTTACCATATCTCTTCAATTCCCCAATTTTACGGCGCTCAGAACTCTCTAATATAGAATATTTTGAGGGTATAACTTTTATTCATGAGCTTGGCGGATCGATTTATCGGTGTGCACCCTTGGGGGTGACCAACTGACGCCATCTTGCCTGACTGCAATTCACTTGCCATGAAGCGCGGCCACTGCGTGTAAATAGAACAAATCCCCTGGTGTACGTACGTCACACACAAGGAACGGTGCGCGTCAACCAGCGAAATGTCCCGCCCATGGGACGTCGTTGTTAGGTAAAAGGGCGCCCTCTTTTGGTAGCGCACGGAGCTCATAGGCCTATGCTCGGAAATTCGTGGGTCTGAGGGCATACATTCCCCCAAATGGACCTAATTCGTCTTCTTGATAGTGTCCTCTTCCACCTCGGCGGCTTGCCTTGCTATTGGTCCGGGTCGGCTGCATTTGGGGAATAACGTTCACAACCAGTTTTGGACCAAGACTATTCATAGCAAATGGAGGTAGAATTAGATAACCCACCTGCTTTTGGGTAGGTGACGATCCAACAGTCGTCGGCTCTGACCTCAAATGACCTGAGTTCATCCATCATTTCACAAACACTGAAGTTTAGCTGCACTCCTTCATACTCGCCCAACGTGTGCGGATACTTGTCCGTGAACTCGTTCTTCCTCAACTCTCGATCTACAAGCCAGAAACAACATTACAAAATCCACTAAGATGAATTTTAGCCCCCCCCCCCCCCGCCTTGATTTTACGGCGGCCTGGTGACTGGTGGAAAAATACCCGTATAAAGGAAAATGTACATAATATTGAGATTTGACGAATGAAACGGATATTTCGGATCAAATTCCATGCCTCGTCGCCAGCGCAGTCCGCATTTTTCAAAACGAGGTCACGCACCGAAGTGCCATGCATACAGCGAACATAAAATGAACGGCTTTTAGTGCGCTGCGGACTGACTGCATAATCCCCCCCCCCCCTCCCCCATTGACGCTCAATGTGTCCTTTACGTCTACCCCACAATCAAAATCACCTTGCTACGTGCCTGGCATTAAACACACCATAGTTTTGCATCAATACAAAGCTGAAGGACAGACAGACTGATAATAACAACTAATTAAATAACAGACAAAATGCATGAACAGATAATAAAAGATTTCATTAAAGATTACCGCGTTTTTTCCTCATAAATTGTCTATGATAAAGCAAATCACAAAGCAAAGACAACTACTTGTTATTATGAAGCCATACGCCGCACGGTAACACATCGTACTGGACTAATGATTCATGTCAACACTAATCGAGGTCTATAGATAAGCTGCATGGCATACACTAGCGACGCGGATACAATATAATGTAGGTTGGCGCAGTGGTTACGCTTTCCTCTCCTTCCAGCGATATGGCCCGGGTTCGATTCCTGCCCAGACCACGTGGATTTGGGAACAGTCCTTACCTGATTCTTTGGGTTTCAATGATTTTTGTTTTACAGTTTTACACAAATAACTTTGAAAAACAGCAAAACGGTCAGATACAGACTGTCTTATTTATTTCAGTGTAGTCATAGTTAACAGTCCGTGGGGCATTTTTTGGCGGTGGGCAGGGGGGTGGAGGGGGACCGGCCATGCACGAAGAAGCGTTACAGTGGTTTAGGTAATGCGTGATTCTTGGAGTGACCCTGCCCCATTCACTGCGATTCAGTTGGTGGGACTTACAGAATTGCAAGCAAAAATGTTTGCGCTGGGAACTTTCAAGGAGGAAATTGTAAGACGTATGTAGAAGTTGCAGATATGTTGAAGGAAATAGGAGTTCCGCGCAGCTCTTCAATAGCCACTATTCGCAAATTTTGTCGTGACTGAGAACAACATAAATAAATGTAAGGAGGGCAAATTCCCAGCATGTTCCCAGGCAGTGACACGATCCCAAGGACACATTAATATTCCAAGGTGCATTGCTTAATTGCCAAACCTGAAAAAAAGGTCGACAAGACTATTGACCGTGTTGTCCTTGTCATGTTTTTGTAAAACAACATTCTAAAGCAACTAACTGTTTATCGCTTTTTACAATTAAACAAAACAACATAAAGGTAATTGTTTTTTTGTGACTTAATACCGTTTGACCATACTACAAAACTGTAAAACGACAAAACGGTCAATGGTTTGTTTACTGTTTTTCGTTTTTGAGGAAATCCAAAACGGTAAAACGAAATAACAGTATGTACCGGGATTGAATTCGCATTGACTCCCGGGAAAGGTGGAGGGAAAATGGCGAAGTCTTATAGTGCATGTCCCATGGCCGGCAGTACTGTTGAATAGCAGTGAGTGCTACATGCATTGCGCGCTATACAATAGCGTACTGTACAATGTGCTGCACACTTGTGCGTATGTCTGAGACTGATCGTGGTGAGCTTCGCCACTGTTCGCGCTGTGTGATCGCTGCAAGTGTGCGCGTGCATGGATTTGAATGATGGGTGGGGAAAGAAGTAAACTACGCAAATTCTGGGAACACAACAATATTATCATTGAAAATAAATATGAATACTTCTGTGCTGCAGAGAAATTATGGAGATTTCTGTGTGAAGAAAACTGTGTAGATTGCTGTTACGATATCAGAACAATTATTAAAGGTCTTTATACTGACTAGACCCGTGAACGTGGCTTGTAAACTACAACGCCACGTTCACGGGTCTATATACTGACGTGCATGCACTTACATTCTTCGATGGTAACGTACTTGTCCATGGTTGGTTCAATAAACGTGTGTCTGGCGATGAAAGAAAACAATCTGATGTACACTATCCGTTAAAAACAGCCCGCGCTTGTGTAACGATGGCCAATTATGCAGACCGATGGTCCCATTCAGACGAGCTCAGTGCTAATGCCAATATAGGGGCCAATATAATAATACTGAGCACAAAAAGCATTGAAGCTTTGATGTCAATCAGGAATGACCCAGCAGATCAACTGTATGGAACGCCAAAGAGGCATTTAATGTGATCATCGAATCGGTGATACACTTTTGCAATCGGTGATGCATATTCACGATCGGTGATGGACTTTCGCGATCGGTGATGGACTTTTACTGGTGATGCATATTCATGTTCGGTGATGGACTTTCGCAATCGGTGATGGACTTTTACTGGTGATGCATATTCACGATCGGTGATGGACTTTCGCAATCGGTGATGGACTTTTACTGGTGATGTATATTCACGATCGGTGATGGACTTTCGCAATCGGTGATGGACTTTTACTGGTGATGCATATTCATGATCGGTGATGGACTTTCGCAATCGGTGATGGACTTTTACTGGTGATGCATATTCACGATCGGTGATGGACTTTCGCAATCGGTGATGGACTTTTACTGGTGATGTATATTCGATCACGATCAGTGATGGACTTTCGCAATCGGTGATGGACTTTTACTGGTGATGCATATTCACGATCGGTGATGGACTTACGCGATCAGTGATTGACTTTTACTGGTGATGCATTTTCACGATCGGTGATGAACTTTCGCAATCGGTGATGGACTTTTACTGGTGATGCATATTCACGAGTGGCGATGGACTTTCGCAATCGGTGATGGATTTTTACTGGTGATGCAAATTAACGATCGGTGATGGACTTTCGCGACCGGTGATCAACTTTGCAATCGGTGATGGACTTTTGCGACCGATGATCAACGACCCATCACCGATTGCAAAATCCATCATCGATCGCCAAAGTGCATCAGTTATTGAACGTGCATGCCGCTGTGGCTTAGGGTTTCTCGTGTTGCCCCTGACGGTGATATTTGTTTACGGTGTTTTTGTGTTTGAAAGTGTCTTCCTCATATGTGAACTGCATTTTTTTTAAAGATTTATGTGCGTAAGATGTTTTTTGTTAGTGTATGCCGCTGTGGCTTTGGGCTTTGGTGCTGCCCATATTGCAACCGGTAAATGCCCAATCGATGGTATCCGGAATAAAAACACTCCTCTGTGGATGTGGCATAAACACAATAATTTGTTTTTATCCAATAAATGGTAAAAAGTTTTTTGCACCTGATGATTGATGGGTGGATCACATTAAATGCCTCTTTGGCGTTCCATACAACTGACCCTTTGCAGAAAATCAAAGCCCTGCATGCTCTGCTGTCACACACAACGTACGGTGCATTGACCCGGCGACCTTCACAGCCCCACTGCGTAGACCGGACTATACATAAACAGCAGGTCGATCCTCAGAACAAAGGCGATGTCTGATTTGACAAGAAAAGTGCCCCTTTTTCTTCTCTACCAATCAAAACGGTTGTAACATGAAAGGAAAGCTTATTGTGTTCCCTTTCAGAAACTGTGCGAGGTAATTGTATGCGACCACGTTCACACGTGTGCCGTTCGAAGAAGTAAACCCTCACCCTCAAAAATCGGGGAAATGTGCCGTGACCTCCATAGAAAACATCACTTAGTTGCCCGCTTTTTCAATGGAAAAGTGCACATAATTATTCGCCTTTAATCATGAAGAAATTATATTCATTGTGAAAGAGGAATATCTATATTTTGTGATGCGATGCGAGGGAGTAATTAACCAACACACGTTCCGCATATTGACAAAAGTTTGCTCAGAGCGCCTAGACTTGAGCCAGTCTTCCCATGTAAACAGAGCTGCACTAGTGGCAAGTGAGCAAATGCTCCCATGCCTAACGATCGTCGATCACGGCCTATACTCAATAATATACGGAAGCGTATTTAAGACATGACCGAAAATATTGTTTAGGCCCACTGCTTCGCCCGGGTACGTGGATTACTATTTCGCCCGGGCGGATTACTATTTCGCCCGGGCGGATTACTATTTCGCCAGGGCGGATTACTATTTCGCCCGGGCGGATTAGCATTTCGCCCGGGCGGATTACTATTCCGCCCGGGCGGATCGATTACTAATTCGCCCGGGCAGATTAATTACTAATTCTCCCGGCCGGGCAGACTACTTATTTGCCCGGGCGAATTAGTAATCCGCCCGGGCGAAATAGTAATCCGCCCCGGGCGAAATAGAGGGCCGGAAATTTTGGTCATGTCCTAAAATACACTTCCGTAATAATACCAAACACAAGAGGCATTGAAGCTGTTTAAATGTATGTCGAATACTGGAATAGGAATAAGTACCCAGCAAATCGCTGAACTCGACCTTGAACCATGCACGATCGCACTGTGTAGCCTTGCCGTATCGCGTCCGTAAACAGAGTAGGATATTAGACCTGGCCAAGTCTGTGTTTCGCTCTGATCTTGTATACAATAACACGCCTACGTGTAGTGTACATGGCAACACAGGAACTCAGCATGGGCACAGCTCATGGGAGTCATGATAACGTCACACTGCGCAAGACCGATGCTCATGCTTGCCTTTCGGAATACCTGAGACCGTACGTGGCACCAGATTGCGGGTGAATCTGACAAGAGACTTTTTCAGAGTAAATTATGGCAACTCCAGAGCTAGATGTCCGTACAAACCGACAACTCTAACATTATGTCGGAGCACACCACAATTAGGTCACATATTTATTAAGGTCGAGCATTGTACCGCCGGCAGTGTTGCTGTGTACAAGCTATCACGGAACGTACCTTGTTACTGCATGCACATTCGAATATGTGCATGATGTAGGCTTACATGTGCATACATATTGTTGAGTTGAGGGTTGTATTCATCATGTTCATGTTTTGCCACAGGAATAATATTCTTCTATGGTACATATATACCTTGCTCTATGCATAGGTCTTTAACCTGACGTATACGCTTCCATCGCCATGGACATGTACCTAACCGTCGAAGATTGTAAGTACACTTTAATTGTGTATACATCAACGGACGATTAAAGTTTGTTTCGTCAGCAGTATCTCAATTGTCAATACCCTGAGAATCTTGGCCCATTTACTGTCTCATAATTTACCCCAGACTCCACGTATACGTGTTATAATTAATGAAATCATATGTTTAATAATTTCCCATTGACATGTGTCAAAAACCCTATTATAAACAATATCGTTAATGATATACTTCACTTACTTGTTCTGCCTGTTGCCTAAGTAAGAAGATTTTGATATATTTTGAATGCACATCCGTGTTTTTGCTACATGAAGAATAAGAGTGCTGCATGTTCCTTGTTAATCCTTGCGAATCAAAGACGGACCTGTTACTTTTTGAACGTATTTTTAATAAGTCTAGCACGTTTGTTTTGGCTTGCAGTTCGAGATATGAGGAGGGAAATGTACACGGCTCAGAAACCGTACACGCTGGGCGAGTACGAAGGAGTCCCGCTTAATTCAAACATTTGCAAAATCATGGACGAGCTGAGGTCATTTGAGGTCAGAGCCGACGACTGTTGGATCGTTACCTACCCAAAAGCAGGTGAGAACACTATGGCTGCACATTTTTCGGACATGCTATTTGGGCAGGGTGCAGCTATTAGGCCTACATATTTTTCGTATATTTAAGTAGCGTAGACATATATTTATATGTATACCATGAGCGGCATTTTGTAGGGCTGCCCATAAGGGCAAACTTTTATGCCGTGGTTGGCAATTAACAGATAATACCAACAGTTTTACGTTGCATTTTTGGTACACAGCGATTGTCGAATATCTCGTACTTCCAGCAATCCAATGATATCATTGGAAACAAGAATATTCTTTTGCAATGTTCATCTTCAATAGTTAGCCAACCACGGGTAAGCAAGCAAACGGTCAATGAAATGTGTCCGACAGTTGTAAAACGGAGTGAAGGGACGATTGACTTCCTTTAGAACACCAAGAGCCAGGGAAAGAAAAGATGAATTCCGGTTTCTTCATTGAAAAGTTGGGTTTCATTGAACATAATAAAATGAAGAGAGTTATACTTTGGACACCGTAACCCTTCGCAGCCACTAGACTGCGCAGGGATATTTTGTGAGCTACGTGCTGAGCAAGCGATTTCAAATGACTTTTTGAAAGCTCAGCTAGTATCTTTTTCAAGATTCTGCTAAAAACAGTACAATTAAAGGCAGAAATAACGGAACACTGGCTATCAAATGATTCTAGGGAAGGGACAAAAGAAAGGTATCTTAACCTGCAACTATTGACATGATTTTGTTTTCCTTTTCACAGGCACAACTTGGCTTCAGGAGATCATGTCGGCCGTGATGCATGATGGGAACCTTGAAGAGGTCAACAAAAGCCACTTTATGCTCCGTGTGCCATATTTTGAGCAGACTTTCCCCGAGGAAGTAAGGCGGCTCAAAAACGTAAGTGTATGATTGTACCTGCAAAAACTGTGTTTAGCAATTGAACACTTGTTTAAACACACATTTCGTGCACTTAGTTTGTAAACATGTTTAAATACAAAACGTGATTAGAGTATTGATGGATAGTGTTTAAAAATAGAACATTGATATTTAAGAATTGGATTCGCAATGTTTAGCTTCTAAACATAATTACAAAATGATAGTAGAATTGTATTTATGCCAACACAATTT
This sequence comes from Patiria miniata, assembly GCF_015706575.1. Taxonomy (NCBI): domain Eukaryota; kingdom Metazoa; phylum Echinodermata; class Asteroidea; order Valvatida; family Asterinidae; genus Patiria; species Patiria miniata. The sequence goes on from NW_024037068.1 coordinate 24,333,512, forward strand.
TAGGAGCGTGCGTTTCACCGCAATAGGAGATTGTTGGTTACTGTTTTAATGCGTTGATGTATTGTTTATAAAATGCAGGACGCGAGCACGAATTTCCATCTATGTTTCTCTTGACAACATGCTGGTCACATTTCTTCAAATTAGTGTGTTCTGCATACGAATGTGCAGTTAGTGCAACGTTCTAATTGAAACTAACTGACAGTAGTTAATCTACGAAGAATGCATGCTGCAACAACCTATGCAATTGGAGACTTTTGAGACGTTGGTGGCAGCAAACATACCAGTCCTTTCTCCATTGTTTGCGTCATATTGAACATGCGTCCTTTAGCTTAAAGGTAGAGTCCATCATTTGTAATTTGTGCATTTTGTTACTTTGAAGCAACAAAAGTGCTCAAAACCTAAAGAAGGGTACTGTACAACTAACCTGATGAAGTTTCAGCTCAGCTTCAGCTGGATATTCCGGGAAAACCAGCATTCTAGGATCTCGATTTCAAATCAAAAGTTGCTGAATCATGTTTTGAATGGGGCCTAAATTCAGCGTCCTCACTGAGCCGATTGCAGCTACGCGATTCGTGCACGGATCTGACGAATTACGGCAACCGCGCGCGCGTGTGCGTCGTGCCAATCCTTGCGCGCGCTTCGCCAAATAACAAAACGAACTACCTATTCAAATTTCTTACTGTGCGTCTTAAGAAGCACCGTTGGAAAGGCTTTCTTGTGTTGATTTCTTCAAAATGAGAGCTTGCCAGAAAGAATAATTTCACAGGGAGTTTAGTCCCCTTACTATCTTTCAAGAATGTTTTTCAACAATAATTACGCCAGTTACTTTTCGGATAGCTGCAAATGATGGACTATATCTTTAAACATGGACGTAAACAATTGAAAAGGGCCGGTCTGTTCACTGTCACCAACGTCTCAAAAGCCTCCCATTGCCAGAAAGACATTCATATGTCCATTATTTCATTCTCTACAGCTCCCTTCAACTCACAGAATAGCGGACGAGATGCCTTCCCCTCGTGTCATCAAGTCCCACCTCCCCGGCCAGCTCCTGCCTCCACAAATCTGGACCAAGAAAGCCAAGATCGTCTACGTCATCCGTAATCCAAAGGACTTGATGGTGTCTTATTTCCACTTCGAGAACATGATGAATTTAAAGAGCGCAGGGCTGCCATTTGAGGAGTATTTAGGGTACAGAAACTCAAAGAAAGGTATTCTCTCGATTATTTGACAAATCAATTAATGCTTTCAGGTGGTTATTATTTATGCCTATACAAGTTTTGATGCAACCATTTATAATGAAAGAAAGGAAATGAGAATTGAATGGAGTGTTGGTGATATGACTTAGAGACTCATCCCAGATTGGCACGGTGGGATTTGAACCCAGGTCGCAATGTTAGGAGGTAAAGAAGTTACCACCACGCCAATTGACAGATATATCCGCCTTAAAAGTAATGGATCTCATTTGCTGAAAAAAAAGTGTTTGTCAGAAAAAAAAGGTATTTTTAACGATTCAGGGAACAATACAGTAAATCTGAACTTTCTGCTTGTTAGAGGTACGTTTTGCCAAAGTGCCTCTTTCTGCTCAGCACATAGCATGGGTTTCCGTTGGCAGCGCGATGGGTTGGTCCAAACCACCACGATAGTCATGCCTCGTTTCTCGAGAATGACAGCCTGCTGCATCGCAATGATTTCACAGGATGATTGATCTCATTTCATGATGTTTTGACAAATTCATTTGTGAATGTTTGCAAATCGGGTCCATTACCTTTACTGAGATCGTGTGCCTTGTTTGGTTGTTTTAAGCAAGTTACGGATCTTGGTGGGACCACTACTTGTACTTTTGGAAGAGGAGGCATGAACCTAATGTTATGGTGCTACGATTTGAAGATCTGAAAAGAGTGAGTGTTTGCATTTATATGTTGAAATAACAACTGTCGTGTACTTCGTTGGTAGACGCAAAAAATGTATATGTCCCTGTAGACATCCTTTTTAAAATATAGACATAAACGAACACCAATGATATGCGTTCAGGTCCGGCGCTTGTATAAAAGTGGCGGATCTACGGGGAGGTTGTGGAGTGGGTCCATCCCTACCTCCCCCCCCCCCCACCCCCTCACCCTATCCATAACCCTTGCAGCCAAAAATAGGAGATACATTGCAGTTAAGATACATTGGGTTACAATCTATTGGCATGGGAAAATATTGCTGGGACTTCACCATTGGCGTCCCCTCAAAAAAAAAAAAAAACAGAAAAGTACAGAGGGACCTTTCTCCCTTCCCCGGGGGTCGCTGCCCATGCTTCCCTCTCATATTGACCTATCGCGGTAGAATCGCGTTAGAATCGCATCAACGCAGTTTGTGAAAAATTGTCCAATTACATGATAAACGAGTGGACGCCGAACGCGCAAAATCTGAGACAAACAAAACTTAGTGTACAAAAACTCAATATGTTGTCTAAGGGGCGTGGCTAACTCGCATACGGCGATAGGTCGATTGAAAACTACGCACCCTCCCTCCTGATTCGACTAGGATCCAGCCCTTCGCTAGACTACCACCACTCGACATCCACATTGCGACCGATCAACGGACGTGTAATGTCCATTTTTAATCCAGGATCTGAGACGAAACGTGGAGATAATCAGTCGGTTTCTGGGCAAAGCCCTGTCTGCCAAGACACTGGATGACATCACGAAGCACTGCTCATTCTACAACATGAAGAGCAACCCCATGACCAACCCTGACTACTTATATGCATCCGACGAGAGACCAGGCTATTCCTTTATGCGGAAAGGTAAATATGATGTTTTTTTAAAGATTATTTCTCACTTAAAAAAAGCGAACCAGACGGGCACACAATTCAATTCAATTCAATTCAAAATACTTTATTTATCCTTAAAAAAAGGCAATTACATATGGTTGGACAGCTCATTAAAGACACTTAATAAATTCCAAGTCGAGTAAAAATAAATACATCAATCACAAACAACATGTCCTTATCTCAATTAAAATTAGTGTAAAATCTTATCTTATCTAAAAAATAGTATATTTAGACGATTAATGTACACATGATGAAAAAAAAATGTTTACTTAAAAAAAATTCCAATTTAAAATGAAGTAGTCAAGGCTAGACAGGAAGGACGCACCCACCTCCCTTCGAACATTAACGTTAATCAGAACTTCCCATTCGTCCGAATTACAATAAACTGTGTTTATTTTTTTATTTTTGTTTTTCATTTGTAATTTTCTTTTTCCATTTCAGGTAAAAGTGGGAATTGGAAGACCCACTTCACTGTGGCGCAGAATGAATCCATGGACGCCCTCATTAAGGAGAAGCTGCACGGTACCGGACTCACCTTCGATCACTGACCAATCAGATTGCAGCAACTTTGTTAGAGCTAGCCAATCAGGCATTGAAACAGTAAAGAGATGAAACAGATAATTATTTATGGCTACGTTCCTTTGAAAGTTACACATTTCATATTGCATTGGGATCAATTGCCTTCCACTAAATTGGAATAGCTGTGGTTGGGATATATTCTGACCAACAATTGGGAACAATTCCGACGGAATAATCGGTTGATATCCTTGACCTTTGTCACTGCCCAACCATTGAGCTTCATCTCACGTTATGAATAAATTTACCAAATGTTGACATTGTAAACGAAAAAAAGACAACTGTTTCACCAAAGTAGGCCTACCGCGTACTTTTATTTGAACATGCTGTAAACGTACAGTGCGTTTTGCCTTCGAAAAGGAAGGTTGTTGCTAAATTTTGGCTGTAATTTAACTATGAAGATAAAAAAAAAAGCCGTAGAAAAATCTCAATTATTGAAGCACTGTAGTATCTTTACTTAAATCTAAATATAACAGATGGTAAAATGTTCGGATTGCAAATTTGCATCCTCAAGTTTGATTATTCTAGTCTGTTAATTATCACCCACAATGGCGTCATTGAAAAGGCACAGTGGTTTCGGGCGCTACAGTGATTAAAAGTTTAAAGCGCCCCATTCGCTGGAAAAGATGGCCCATTGACTCCCACGAGTTTGTCAAAAATTACCGCACTTCAAATAACTGCCATGCAGAGACTCTCATTGATACCTAAACCAATAAAAGACATTTGGACCTTTTCCTGTTTTAATCGCCGATGACAGCACCCAGCCCCTCGTATCAAATGTTTGAAGGTCATTATGCCTATGATATCAATTCAGGCGTATTAAATGTCACTGCGTATTTTGTACCAGTTCTATCTTCACTTTGAGCGACGATTATCTCGTTAAATCGGTGCATTTCCTGGTAATAGCAATTATTAGCAAATAACTACACAGGAGACGTAGCGCCCTCTATCGTTACTACAGTACACATAAAGTCCTCTACAATGAAATTTGCAACAAGTATGAAATAAAGCTGTTTGCAATAAAGCTGCAATCTTTACTTTTGAACAAGGGCTCTTTCGTTAAATCGGTAGGTGCATACAATCGCAAATGACTATACAGGAGACGTACCGGTAGCGCCCTCTATCGTCACTACGGTACACATCAACTCCTCTACTATGAAATTTACAACAACTTTGTAATTAAGATGCTTGCATAGTAATCAGAATGTTTATGTCTTAAAAACGTATCTGATACATAGTATCTGAATCGCCTGGACAAGCTCTCCATTCCACAACTTGCGGATGGCTATTGGTCGAACGTCAATCCGGTCCCGTAACACTTGTCTCGAATGAGGGCGTCCATAGCCTCGTTCTGAGCCACAGTGAAGTGAGACTTCCAATCTCCAACTTTGCCTGAAATAGGACAAACACAACCGAGCGAATAATCTCAAGGACTTGAATTGTCTATGACTGGTGTAAAGGCTAACATAACGCCGACTCTGTTAAACGAAAGCACACGCACCTCCACACGTTTGTTTTTATACATACCTAATGTGGACATTCTTTGTCAGTGAAAAAAACTCATTTTTACTCAAACTATGACATTTTTTTCAACCACATTTTTTTCTATGATCTCTTTAGTGTTTCTCTTCATTTTGCCACTGATAAACCTAGCCCCAAAATGCCTCTAAACCTGTTTTCAAGAGAAAGGGAAACCTTGTGTGGACGTACGTGGGCAAGTCCACACAACGTATCTTGGAACTGGTTTATGTGGACATCTTTTGTTCGGAAGTCCTCATAGTGAATGTAATGCTTGTACAATAAAGCTGCTGAGACATATTGTAGCATACCAAAATGCACTATGAGTCAAATAAATCCCTGGGAATCAAGTGGGAAAAGAAACCTGCTCTAATTATTTTGATTCCGTCAACCGATGAGGATGTCTACCTTTTCTCATGAAGGACCCTTCCTGCGGGGCGGTGTCGGCGGCCTGCTTCAACCGATGAGGATGTCTACCTTTTCCCATGAAGGACCCTTCCCGCGGAGCGGTGTCGGCGGCCTGTTCCGGTGGTGCTAAGATGGAGTCCGGGTTGGCCATGGGGTTCTTCTTCATGTTGGCGAAGGTGCAGTGGTCGGTGATGGCGTCCAGTGTCTCGGCGGGCAGGTCCTTGCCCAGGAACTTGCTGACCCTTTCAACATTGCCCCTTAGATCCTGAAGCGAGGAGGATATAGATGGAAACTAAAGGCCGTGTCTCAACAACTTGGCTACATGCACTTGGGAAGTGGATGTGGCTGAGTGGCGTAGCGGGGGGGGGGGGGGGGGGGAGGCAGAGGGGCACTCTGCCCTCCCCCAGCAATTACTTCAATAAATGGTATTAAGAGAGTTTTATCATCCATCCACCAAAACAAAGCCCGCTCAAAATCCATTACAATGAGCCGTGAAAATGGGTATATACTTTGCAGTTTGGATAATAATGGCAGTTTAGAAGAGCGCCCCTATTAGGAAGGTGGGGACCAGCCCCCCCCCCCCCCGCGCTTTTTGACTGTACAGAGGCAAAAATTCCGGAGAAAAAATGTGTACATTTCGGCGCGGATGTCCGGTTGCCCCCCCCCCCCCGACATCCAAGCTGGATACGCTACTGATTTGGTCGCTTCCAAAGGTTTTCATTTGCAGCCGCAGCTAAGTTCTGACACGGCTAACATGCCATTTCTATGATGAGCGTATGCCTTGAGCGCTGTTCACAACGACGCCATTTTCCGGATATGAACAGTAAACAAAATATCACCTCAATTGAAACAATTTAGTAGATTGATTGAATCGAAAAAAGTAAAGATTGCCAATACAATTGACTACAATTGACAACCAATTCCATTGATTTCTCTAATTCTAAGAAAGTGACTGTTAACAGTCATTCAATACGGAAAAGACTACGATTATTGTTTGTATGCGATCGATGACATGTTTGCTGCCTCCTCTCTCCCATATACCTTTTGTGTTCAAATGGTCAGTGCGGTGATGTAATCATCGAGTTCTTTCTTTGTACGGCCTTACAGTGGAACTCTTGCCAGGTTCCTGCTTTGCTCCTTGTACCTTATCACAGTTCGAGCGAAACATCAACAGACTTCTTCCTCTTGAACTTGCGTCTAATTACCCCCCCCCCCTTTTTTTGGGGGGGGGGGAGAGTAGTAGTAGCCCATGGCCCTGTGTTTGACGATGTCCGCAAAATATACCTCCTTCTTGCACATTCAGACTGATGGAATTTTCGTCGTGGTGATGTAAATTAGTTTTGCCCCTCACCGATGTATTTAACACTGTATGCTCAGTGCGTAACCTCCCAGAGTCAAAGTTGTAAAAACAGGTGCGAGTGCATTATGCTTGCCTGTCAAAAATGATCACTTACCCTTTTCAGGTCTTCAAATCTCAGCAGGAGGACGTTTGGATGGTGTCTCAATTTCCAGAAGAACAGGTAGTGATCCCACCATGGACCGTAAAGAACTTTGCGAATAAAAAAGACCATGTCTTTACTAGATCTATAGGTCCAGAACGAAGTAGCTGAACTCATTATTACATAAGTATCTACATATGTGTTTACTCTAATGCTATAGATGGTAGTGGGTTGCGGATGGAACAGGGATTCGTGGTTCTAAACGGAAACAAATAGGCTACAATTGGAACCCATATGTAGGCCTGTATCTTATGATTTGGGATTATAAGACATGTTTCTGAGCAATGAAGGCGCTGACTTCGTTGTCATTCTCAATGCCATTCCCTGGGTATCAACAACGGCACAATGCGTTTATTTAAGTAATTTAGCAATAATATCTCAGTCTGAACTTGATGATTGTAAATCTATTTCTGAATGTAAACTAATTACGTTAATGTAGATTTATAGTATTAACTTCGGATTCATATCTATTTGTAGCACCAAAGTGGTTGCAGCGCCCTCATTTGCACGAAAATGAGACGTACAGGGCCGTTGTTAGAGGAGACCCGTGTGCAAGATCTTGTGCCTCTTGCACATGCAAATTAGTTCACGGAATGGTCTGGTGTCTGCAGTGCACATGTTTTAAAATAGTGTTTATGTTTATCTGCGGTGACTGTTTATGGTACGGGCGTTATCTATCCGTTTTGGTGTGAAATCTGAAAACATGATGACTTTTTATGCAGAAAGTTACATAACAAGGAAAATGGAAAAGGAGGATTGTGGGGTTTTTTTAGTAGCCGTAACAGGAATCGCCAGGTACCAGTGGTGTAGTCAAGTCCTATCACAAGTGCTACAAGTTGAATCACATGTCCTTTCATGAGTTCAGTTCCAAGTAACGGGCTGAACAATGTGACAAAGAGAAATGTTTTTTGCAATAGTTCATTTGATTGAATAGCTAGCTATTTGACTTGAGACGGACTTGTGATGAACTTGCAATGAACTTGCAATGAACTTGCAGGGACTTGTGATTGACTTGAATACTACACTGGAAGTACACAACATCACTTATCAGGATACAAGTTTCCCACCAAGGGGTAACTATTGGAAGTGGGGTTGAAAATAAAGTGCTAAGCCTAGCCATGAGGATGAGATTGGAGGAGACAATGTTCCTCACTTTTTCCTGACATCATTTCGTCGAAATACTCGCTGAATGTCTGGCCGCTCCTGCCGGTAGGACTGACTCGCTTGAGGAAGTAGAAGTACGACACCATCACGTCTTTTGGGTTACGGATGACGTAGACGACCTTGGACTTGTCCCAGATGTTAGGGGGCAGCAACTGACCGGGGAGATGGGACTTGATGACGCGGGGAGATTGAATCAGCTCAACCACCTGGTAGGTCAGTGGTAGCTAACAAAAAGAAACAATTAGAGTCATAATGGTGTCACCACACAAAGGACCAACTATAGAACATTATCATGTTGCGGCCCTCTTGAGTTTTTCCCATTCAAATCAACGTAACCAAGGCGATGCTGGAAGGAAAAATAGTCTGGTTCCTTTTTGCACCAAACCCCCTTATCATTCAGTACTATATTAGATACAGGGAACATGACTCAAATGGTGGCAGCATGATCAAGGTCTATAAACATAGTGATTGTTTAAGTTAAATCCACTGAGTCGATCCCCCGCCCATACAAGGACACCACCTTATAGGAGACACGTTGTTGAAGGAGTAAATTATTTGATATTAGGGAGACACTGGTCATCAAGGAGTAATATCGATATTACTTCAAGAGTCTGGGTAATGTGGAAACTACCAATTCTTGAGGGAAGTTTCTTGTCCAAAGTTTTATTTTACGACATCTTTAATGAGGGTAAACTCCGATCAATGCAAGGCACTGCTTTCCATGGAGGCCCTCAATATGAGAAACACGAGACCCATTATGTAACACCTTTAAGGGTTACAAGGTGCTGCGGCGCATATTGCTGCCACTGCCAGAAACACTGTGGCAAACCCCTTCTCCTAGCGATAAAAGTAAATGGGTTCTTTAACGTGCTTTACACAACACACGGGACCTAGGCTTTACGTCCCTTCAGAAGGACAAAACAATAATGGTAAAGTGCCTTGCTCAAGACCATAAGCACCATATGTTCCCAGGTATCGCGGCACACGGGTCGAACACCGTAACCATTGGACCACAGTACCCCAAAATGTATTCAACATGATTCATTGGATCGAGAAAAGTATAATAATTAAAAAGTCTGGGGATGGGAGAGTATTTAGAAACGCAGTGGTTATGGGAGAGATTTTATTTGCTTTTACTTGTGCACAAATCTATGAGAAAGTCGCATTCTCGGTGATTATTATGCAAAAATAATTAACTTTTGTCACGAATTCTTTTGAAGACAAAACAATGACCGCAAAAGGCTAGTACTTAAGAAAGGGAAGCTAGAATACACCAGTCAAGGAATTGTTGGCAACGGTGCCAAAATATGGTGATATTTGGCGAAAGTGACACGATTTGTCTGGAAAAGAAGACGATTTCCCCGATAAAAATGACTAATCGGGCTTACCCTATTTAGTTGCCGAATAGTCTTTGGCAAATTAAACTCTATGAACGGCATCGGGGACGCAGTATGTCGCTTGTTGACTTCCTCCAAGTTCCCGTCATGCATCACGCACGACATGATCTCCTGCACCCAAGTTGTTCCTGGAAACATACATTTGATCCTGGTAACTTTGTTTGATGATGGACACAATGGGAGGGCGCTATTGTAGTGGGTAAACTCTCAAATTTATCCAAACCGAATAAAGTACTCATGTCTGCCATTATAGGCCAGTTACTCTCTCGCACTGCTGTAGCATTCGAAATGATGGCTAGTTTCTCTGGTCATAACGAAAAGTTTGCCCTTGAATAGATTCCAGAGAAAATACGCGTTATAAATACTTATACTAATTATAGCGGCCTCTTATACTATGTGGCCTCTCTGGGCTCCGATATATATTGCACTAAATTTAGTTGGGCACCATTGGCAGTCAGCAGCAGACATTTGATGGGGAAAAAGTAAACAAACAAAACAAATGGCGTCGCCGCACCATTTTTAAGCGAGCTCCATACCATAAACTGAAGACTTTTTTGGCCTAACACAAGAATAAAAGAAAACGCCAAGTTTTTTGAGTAAAGTCGTGTGGATGTTTATATCCTACTATTAGATGTTCGTTCTGATTATTCGTTCAAAGTGCGTTTTATAGCCCAATTGGGCTCATTCCGGGCAGCGGGAGCCCTTTAACGTGCTTAGCAAGCTCCATGAATAGTGCTCTTCTCGTACTCTACCTGCTTTGGGATAGGTCACGATCCAGCTATCGTCATCTCTGACTTTAAATGTCTTCAGTGCCTTGACCACATCATCTCCTTCCTCGTAAAGTGTGATGCCTTCATGCTCCACGTAGCCAAACGGGAGGGGCTTCGTCGTCAGTTTCTGGTCTATAGGGAATAGATAGAAGACCTGAGACGTAATGACATCTTTGTTTACATTATGCGAGCTCGTTTTCACCTACCTGTCATAGGTATAAGCGTACATGTAAACAAAGCCTGACGTCATTTTGTCTCGATGTTATGGCATGCATTACTGTCTGGTCTGCAATATTGTTGCGGTTCAATACGAGATATATTGTAGTATATGCCACTAGCTAGTCCAAAGCACACGCAGTGGATCCTGGAAGGGACCATTTTTCCCCAGCAATCAATGACAGCGTAAAATGGTGCCACTTTGGGGAGCAAAAAAAGTCTTTAACAATTAAATACTAATGGATGGCTTTGAGGTGAATACAAGAATATTGCGCGGGCTACGACATTAGTGCGCGAGTCGAAGACGAGTGCAATATTGTTATAGCGAGTGCAATATATATTCTTGTATCCGCCGAAAAAAAACCCAATATTTTTATCATATATATCACGCTGACTTGATTCGCAAGAAATACATTTCAAGACACTGCAGTCTGCATTTCTCCAATTTCATCAAACTATTTGAAGCTGTCATTGTGATTGTTGACAACAGTGCGCGTACACCTTGCCTGCTGCGCGCTGCGCGCAAGGTGTACGCGCACTGTTGTGGGCGTCCGTGTTCGAAGGTACCTTGCGCTTTAATTGCGATCTGTTGACTGGTTGACGCTCTTGATCGTGCGGGAACCAGCGAAAATGCATGGATGAGGGTGCGCCGGGCAATATCAAGAGTAATATTGTCCGCAATCCGGGTACTTTTACTGACAATATTGCTGTCATCCGGGTACTTTTTACGAAAGCATGTAATACGCTGATTTTTTTATTATTTTTTTCACTGGAATTAGCTTGATATAAATAATAATATCTTATGTTTTGACGCACGTTTAAATTGCCAGAATTCAACTTTTTACAAACTTTAATTTCCAGACTGAACCGAAGTAAATGTCCAACTGCTCATTATAAGTGATGTTTCTTCTTTTTGCAGCCATTTTCGAAAGCTGTACTTTTCGGGGAAGGGTAAAAAAGGTTTGAGGTTTCTATCCGAAAGCATCTTAATTAAAGAAGAAACACGTTTCAGCTCACGGGATCAGGTCGAAGGTCGCGGGATCAGGCCACAATTTTGTAGCTTATGTGTGCTACGTTTAACGAGTCATTGAATTTTCGACTCGAGGCAAGTAGAGTCGACCCCCTTTTTCGCGAGTAACTAGAACGTCGCTCTTATAGTAGTCAAATCGAGTCTTTCCAACTAAGGCAGTAACTCTAGTCGAATCGATGTTCTTATGGTCATTTACTCGAGTCAAGTTGGGTCATTCTGCTGCAGATACTCGAGTAGCGTTCAAAACCGAGTTGGATCACGTTCTTACTCGAGTCTATTCGAGTAAACATCTCAACGTCAATGTATCTAGTAATCATGGCGTTATATTTTTGTCATAGTGGTTGGAGTTATAATACAACTTACACACTTCATCTGGTATCAACTTGTCCATGACTACGTCAGAACACTGAGAACCTGTGCAGAAATGAAAACACACGGCATGTTGATGAGTTCACTGCACTTGCCAGGGTGATGCACGTTTTACTAAATGATCTGTTCGCCCGGGTTTAATGGGTTCATGAAGTGACGTTTTCTTAGGAACACAGTTTGTGCAACTTTCTACTCTTCTTTAATTTACGAACAATACTTGACACCCTTTTTGGTTGATATGATTGAAAAGTGCACTTCTTTAAACTACCTTTTAAAAGTCCATGCTTTTCCTGACAACCGATGTTGCTGTGATGTCACTTCAGGAAAACACTGTTAGTTTAGGGTTTTTGTTTTCAAATTGGCTTATTGAAAATGTTTGTGAGAAATGTTTATTCATTGGCTTTCTGCCAAAATGACACAACAACGAATCACCAAAGAACAGAAAATTTACGACAGCAAAATATCCAAAATTTCTAGCAACCTCTTGTGCTGAAATAGCTGTGACATTGAGTTTTTTCTGCCCGGAACGACATCACAGTTTTGCTCATGAATATGGAAATTTGTATTAGCATACAAGGAAAAAAACACCAAAATACCCGTCGATGGCAAAATGAAATTTGAAATGGGACACTTTCAAGAATAACATTAAAAACAGTTACATTGCATGGGCCATTAAAGGGCTATCACACAATTTGGCATTATTTTATGATCTACTGCACCAACCCTCAGTGGTCCAAATGTAGTGTAATTTGAATACAATGTTCAACCAAGCACAATGAAACTATTTGTCATGATAGTCGGCCTTACTTTTTCATGCAGTATTGTCAAGTGTAGAACGCCATGGTCCAGTGGTTACGGTGTTTGACTCATGTACGAAGGTGCGTGGGTTCGAACCCTGCCAGAAACATTGTGTTTGTGCCCTTGGGCAAGACACTTAACTACAATTATCTCTCTCCACCCAGGAGTATAAATGGGTACCTGTGAGAGTCGAGGACCGATTGAGCGATGATATCGGCTGCCGCGTGGTCCCATGGCCTAATGAGTAATTGTAAAGCGCTTTGAGATTGTTGATACGTTGGAAAGCGCTATAAGCACAATCATTATTAAATATTATTAAGTGAAGTTCTGTTATGTGCAAGTTATGACATTTATAGCCTCCCTTCAACTCAACATTAGTTGCATTTGTTGATTAAGTAAAACCTACCTGGGTTACAACGTCCTGGAAAGTTGATTAATTCCTGCTGGTTTACGGGTGAGTCTCCTCGAGCCGTCTCAGGCCTACACCCACAAACGTTATAGTTAGTTAGTTAGTTAATTAGTTACACATTAATGTGTCCTACAATAGGTGAGGCCTCGCCTTTAATTGCTATCTTTATATTGACATCGGTGTTCATGTTACTATGGCTATGCAGTACGGGACAGTGAAGAGTGGTGCTGGTGCCAGCTTGAACAAGTTCGCTCCATTGAAGTTGCACGTTGCCCTCCACGGACTTTATACGGCGTGACCCTAAGTGACAGGAGGCCATCACAATTTAATGGTGTAATGGTAAATGATGTGGATAGCTCCCTCATAGTGTCGCCAGATTCGTTCCCGCATGACAAAAATAAGTGTATAATCACAACATATTATATACTAATTGTCGTGAAATTTGGTACCTTGATCCAGTGTTGTAGTACTCGTACTCGGTACTAGTACTCAAGTACTACTCGAGTACTTTTTGGTTATACTCGTACTCGTACTCGAACGTCAAAGTACTCGTACCCGAAATGACGGTACTCGTACGTACTCGGGCAGCAAAGTACTCGTACTCGAATAACAGTACTGGGAGGGGGGGGGGTGGTATAGCTTGACTTTACACCAGAGCCTTATTTTATCGATACTTTCAGTTTGAAATGGTTGATTGGCTTTGTGGAGAAGTCGAAGTTTCCCGATTTTCTTCTGGGCAAGTCCGGACAAATACATTTAACAGCTAGCCGTGATTGGGTCTGTTTATCGGTATGACGGGGCCTGGGCCAATTACACATAATGAACAATTTGCCGTATGGCCGTGTTCGGAAATACAAGTACTCGTACTCGTACTCGGAAGTACGGTACTCGTACTCGTACTCGTACTCTGAAGTACTCGTACTCGTACCTGTACTCGGCAACTAAGTACTCGGTATTCGAAAAAAACGTACTTGCCTACAACATTGCCTTGATCCTGTAGTAATGTTTTCTTTAAATTCGGTCGCTGCCGAAGTTATTTGAAAGTGATGGGAGTTAATAAGTAACCGTGTGATATTTTCTACTCGAACCCCCGGTGTAGGGGGTTTTGGATAGAAAGTTTCAGATACCTACTTGTGACGGGGTGTCGGGTATTAAATCTCAACTTCAGACTTGACAGGCTTGTAATCGGGTGAACACGATTTAATCTGTCCATAACAAATACAAAATTTACTTTAAACAGTTGTAAATTGTTAGTATGAATCAACAAAAAATGTGTTTATAATTGAAGTTAAGCAATCATAACTAATCACATAATATCAGGCAATTAACATGATCGATGACACCAGCCTTGTCTGTGGGTCTACATGTACATTTTGTACCATTACACGCAAAAACCCTATTGTCACATGTAATTAACAACAATGAACATACATGTACATTAAAAACTGTCTCTATTTTATACTTGTGTGTGATTTTCCCCAAATTAAATACCTTAAACTTATCCCAGAACCCAAAGCATGTCCATAATAACCAAATAAAGGGATTATAAATGATGAGTTATGTATATTTCACTTACGACTTTGGGATGACGTGCTAACTAAACATGAAATATGGCGACTGCAAAAGCGTGACTGCGGAAAGTTCTAGATTACGGTCCAATTTAACAGCGCCCTCTATTGATGAAATATAACAAATAATTAGTTTATCAATAAAAGAGCATTCTGACTTAACACTACTTTAATGTGTTAGTAATGAACGAGGGGCCAGCGTTTTTTCTTTTCTTTTTTAAGTTTGAACCAATATGCACGTCGCTCGTGACAACGTTTGTACTGTATATCTACATAGTATAGGTTTTCCCGGCTATTTTAACACTTGTATGAATTTTCGTGCACGGATCCGACTAATTACAGCAACCGCGCGCGCGTGTGCGTCGTGCCAATCCTTGCGTGCGCTTCGCCGAATAACAAAACGAACTACTTATTTAAATTTCTTACGGTGCGTCTTAAGAAGCACCGTTGGAAAGGCTTTCTTTTGTTGATTTCTTCAAAATGAGAGCTTGCCAGAAAGAATAATTTCACAGGGAGTTTAGTCCCCTTACTATCTTTCAAGAATGTTTTTCAACAATAATTACGCCAGTTACTTTTCGGATAGCTGCAAATGATGGACTATATCTTTAAACATGGACGTAAACAATTGAAAAGGGCCGGTTTGTTTACTGCCACCAACGTCTCAAAAGCCTCCCATTGCCAGAAAGACTTTCATATGTCCATTATTTCATTCTCTACAGCTCCCTTCAACTCACAGAATAGCGGACGAGATGCCTTCCCCTCGGGTCATCAAGTCCCACCTTCCCGGCCAGCTCCTGCCTCCACAAATCTGGACCAAGAAAGCCAAGATCGTCTACGTCATCCGTAATCCAAAGGACTTGATGGTGTCTTATTTCCACTTCGAGAACATGATGAATTTAAAGAGCGCAGGGCTGCCATTTGAGGAGTATTTAGGATACAGAAACTCAAAGAAAGGTATTCTCTCGATTATTTGACAAATCAATGATTGCTTTCAGGTAGTTATTATTTATGCCTATTCAAGGTTTGATGCAACCATTCATAATGAAAGAAAGGAACTGAGAATTGAACAGACAAGCTACGTCTTAGCGGAGGGAGAGGGCTGCTTGGTGTACGTATTGCTGATACGATTTAGAGACTCGTCCCAGATTGCCACGGTGGGATTTGAACCCAGGTCGCAATGTTAGGACGTGAGGAAATTATCACCATCACGCCAATTGACAGATATATCTTAAAAGTAATGGATATCATTTGCTGTGTTTTTACCAATTCAGGGAACAATACAGTAAATCTGAACTTTCTGCTTGTTAGAGGTACGTTTTGCCAAAGTGCCTCTTTCTGCTCATCACAAAGCATGGGTTTCCGTTGGCAGCGCGATGGGTTGGTCCTAACCACCACGATATTCATGCCTCGTTTCTCGAGAATGACAGCCTGCTGCATCGCAATGATTCACAGGATGCTTGGTCTCATTTCATGATGTTTTGACAAATTCATTTGTGAATGTTTGCAAATCGGGTCCATTACCTTTACTGAGATCGTGTGCCTTGTTTGGTTGTTACGGATCTTTGTGGGACCACTACTTGTACTTTTGGAAGAGGAGGCATGAACCTAACGTTATGGTGCTACGATTTGAAGATCTGAAAAGAGTGAGTGTTTGCATTTGTATGTTGAAAGAACAACTGTCGTGTACTTCGTTGGAAGACGCAAAAAATGTATATGTCTCTGTAGACATCCTTTTTAAAATATAGACATAAACGAACACCAATGATATGCGTTCAGGTCCGGCGCTTGTGTAATAGTGGCGGATCTACGGGGGTTATGGAGTGGGTCCAGATAATAATTCATTGCTACGTTCCTTTGAAAGTTACACATTTCATATTTCATTTGGATCAATTGCCTTCCACTAAATTGGAATAACTGTGGTTGGGATAAATTCTGACCAACAATTGGGAACAATTCCTGACGGAATAATCGGTTGATATCCTTGACCTTTGTCACTGCACAACCATTGAGCTTCATCTCACGTTATGATTAAATTTACCAAACTTAGACATTGAAAACGAAAAAAAAAAAGACAACTGTTTCATCAAAGTAGGCCTACCTCGTACTTTTATTTGAACATGCTGTAAACGTTCAGTGGGTTTTGCCTTCGAAAAGGAAGGTTGTCGCTAAATTTTGGCCGTAATTTAACTATGAATATAAAAAAAAGCCGTGGAAAAATCCCAATTATTGTAGCACTTTAGTATCTCTACTTAAATCTAAATAAAACATATGGTAAAATTTTCGGATTGCAAATTTGCATCGTCAAGTTTGATTGTTCTAGTCTGTTAATTATCACTCAAAATGGCATCATTGAAAATGCTCAGTGGTTTCGGGCGCTACGGTGATTAAAAGATTAAAGCGCCCCATTCGCTGGAAAAGATGGCCCATTGACTCCCACGAATTTGTCAAAAATGTTCGCACTTCAAGTTAACTGCCATGCAGAGACTCTCATTGATACTTAAACCAATAAAAGACATTTGGACCTTTTCCTGTTTTAATCGCCGATGACAGCACTCAGCCCCTCGTTTTAAATGTTTAAAGGTCATTATGCCTATGATATCAATTCAGGCGTATTAAATGTCACTGCGTATTTTGTACCAGTTCTCTCTTCACTTTGAGCGAGGATTATCTCGTTAAATCGGTGCATTTCCTGGTTATAGCAGTTATTAGCAAATAGCTACACAGGAGACGTAGCGCCCTCTATCGTCACTACGGTATACATAAAGTCCTCTACAATGAAATTTGCAACAAGTCTGAAATAAAGCTGTTTGCAATAGAGCTGCAATCTTCATTTTTGAACTAGGGTTCTTTCGTTAAATCGGTAGGTGCATATAATCGCAAATGACTATACAGGAGACGTACCGGTAGCGCCCTCTATCGTCACTACGGTACACATAAACTCCTCTACTATGAAATTTACAACAACTTTGTAATTAAATTAAGATGCTTGCATAGTAATCAGAATGTTTATGTCTTAAAAATGTATCTGATACATAATATTTGAATCGCTTGGACAAGCTCTCCATTCCACAACTTGCGGATGGCTATTGGTCGAACGTCAATCCGGTCCCGTAACACTTGTCTCGAATGAGGGCGTCCATAGCCTCGTTCTGAGCCACAGTGAAGTGAGACTTCCAATCGCCAACTTTGCCTGAAATAGGACAAACACAACTGAGCGAATAACTTCAAGGACTTTAATTGTCTATGACTGGTGTTAAGGCTAACATAATGCCTACTCTGTTGAACGAAAGCACACGCACCTCCACACTTTTGTTTTTATACATACCTAATGTGGACATTCTTTGTTTTCGTGTAGTTAAGAAAAAACGTGAAAAAAAAACTCAGTTTTACTCAAACTGTGAAAATAATTTTCAAAAACATTTTTTTCTATGATCCCTTTAGTGTTTTTTTCTCCATTTTTCCACTGATAAACCTAGCCCCAAAATGCCTCTAAACCTGTTTTCAAGAGAAAGGGAAACCTTGTGTGGACGTTGGCAAGTCCACACAACGTATCTGGAAACTGGTTTATGTGGACATCTTTTGTTCGGAAGTCCACATAGTGAATGTAATGCTTGTACAATAAAGCTGCTGAGACATATTGTAGCAAACCAAAATGCACTATCAGTCAAATAAATCCCTAGGAAGAACAAAGTGCATCAAGTGGGAAAAGAAACCTGCTCTAATTATTCAGATTCCGTCAACCGATGAGGATGTCTACCTTTTCTCATGAAGGACCCTTCTCGCGGGGCGGTGTCGGCTAAGATGGAGTCCGGGTTGGCCATGGGGTTCTTCTTCATGTTGGCGAAGGTGCAGTGGTCGGTGATGGCGTCCAGTGTCTCGGCGGGCATGTCCTTGCCTAGGAACTTGCTGACCTTTTCAACATTGCCCCTCAGATCCTGAAGTGAGGAGGATAAGGAAACTATACTGGGCTGTGTCCCAACTACTTGGCTACATCTTGAAACAACACACTCTATTCTATAACAAGCATGAGGTCGTGGGTTGGAGTCCCACTCAGTGATTTTTTTCTAAAATTCACTCCGGAGGTTACACACCGAGCATACAGTAACTATACATCGGTGAAGGGCAAAGCCTACTCTTGAATTGTTGCTTATTGTAAAGCTCACATGTAAATATCGCATGCATGCATAGTGCTTGCCTTCAGTCAAAAATGATCACTTACCCTTTTCAGGTCTTCAAATCTCAGCAGGAGGACGTTTGGATGGTGTCTCATTTTCCAGAAGGACAGGTAGTGATCCCACCATGGACCGTAAAGAACTTTGCGAATAAAAAAGAGACCAAGTCGTTACTAAATTTATATAGGTCCAGAAAGAAGTAGCTGAACTCATTATTACATAAGTATCTACAAATGTGTTTACTCAAACGCTATAGATGGTAGTGGGCTGCGGATGGAACAGGGATCGGAAACAAATAGGCCACAATCGGAACCCATACGTAGGCCTAATCTTATAATTTGGGATTTAAGACATATTTCTGAGCCATGAAGGTGCTGACTTCGATGTCATTCTCAACGCCTTTCCCTGGGTATCAAAAAAGGCACAATCAGTTTATTGAACCAATTTAGCCATTGTTATCTCAGTCGGCAAATGATGTCTATTTCTGAATGTGAACTAATTCTGTTAATGTAGGTTGGTATGACATTCGGATTCATATTTATTTGTAAGACCAAGTGGTTGTAGCGCCCTCATTTACACAAAAATAAGACCTACAGGACCGTAGTTTGAGGAGACCAGTGTGCAAGATCTTGTATGTGCCTCTGTGCTCTTGCACATGCAAATTAGTTAACGGAGTGGTCAGGTGTCTGCAGTGGCCGTGCTTTAAATTAGTGTTTCATGCATTATTGGCATTGACTGTTAATGGGTAAAGACAGAATCTATCCGTTTTGGCGTAAAATCGGAAAACACGATGACTTTTTATATTCAGTAAGCTTAAAACATAATTGTAAGGAAAATGGAAAGGGAGGATCGTGTTTGTTTGTTTGTCTGTTTGTTTGTTGGGGTTTAATTAATGGGCTGAACAAAGAAATGTTTTTGTAAGTTCCTTTGAATAGCTAGTGATTTAACTTGAGATGGAATTGTGATGAACTTGCAGGGACTTGCAGGGACTTGATTACTACACTGGAAGTACGTGACATTACTTATCAGGATACAGGAAGCAGGTTTCCCACCAAGGGGCGGGTTACCATTGGAAGTGGGATTGAAAATAAAGTGCTAAGCCTAGCCATGAGGATGAGATTGGAGAAGACAATGTTCCTCACTTTTTCCTGACATCATCTCGTCGAAAAACTCGCTGAATGTCTGGCCGCTCCTGTCGTTAGGATTGATTAGCTTGAGGAAGTAGAAGTACGACACCACCACGTCTTTTGGGTTACGGATGACGTAGACGACCTTGGACTTGTCCCAGATGTTAGGGGGCAGCAACTGACCGGGGAGATGGGACTTGATGACGCGGGGAGATGGAATCTGCTCAACCGCCTGGTAGGTCAGAGGCAGCTAACAAAAAGAAACAATTAGAGTCATAATGGTGTCACCCCACAAAGGACCAATTATAGAACATTATCATGTTGCGGCCATCTTGAGTTTTTCCCATTCAAATCAACGTAACCAAAGCGATGCTGGAAGGAAAATAGTCTGGTTCCTTTTTGCACCAAACCCCCTTATCATTCAGTACTATATTAGATACAGGGAACATGACTCAAATGGTGGCAGCATGATCAAGGTCTATACACATAGTGATTGTTTAAGTTAAATCCACTGAGTCGATCCCCCCGCCCATACAAGGAAACCACCTTATAGGAGACACGTTGTTGAAGGAGTAAATTATTTGACATAAGGGAGACACTGGTCATCAAGGAGTAGTATTGATATTACTTCAAGAGTCTGCGTAATGCAGAAATACCAATTCTTGAGGGATGTTTCTTATCCAAAGTTTTATTTATACGACATCTTTAATGAGGGTAAACTCCGATCAATGCAAGGCACTGCTTTCCATGGAGGCCCTTAACCCTAAAGGGGCCGGGTTATTTTGACCATCTGTCAGCCGGGGGGGGGGAGTCTCGGCCATCGAGCGACGAAAAAATTTTGAAACTCGGTACGTGCATCGAGCAACTCTTCATAAACACACCCAAGAAATTTCATGACCAAAGGTCAAAGGGTTTTGGAATTACGGCTAATTAATTATTCATATATATGAATGGCAATTCTGGTCTGTGTACACGACGTATATAGGAAAATTCAGTTTTCACGGCGCATAGTGCCGGAAAATTTTCGCTGCGCGACAACCCCTAGTCCGATTTTTATGTTTCTGGTGTCAAAAGATGCGCAAGGCTCGAGGCTAAAAAGTCATAAAAGCTCGGGTCGCGAAAAACTTTTTTTAAAGGCTATCGCGAAAAAGTCGGGGGGGGGGGGCGGATTCTGCCCCCGGCCCTTTTAGGGTTAATATGAGAAACACGAGACCAATTACGTAGCACCAATAAGTGTTACAAGGTGCTGCGGTGCATATTGCTGCCACTGCCAGAAACACCGGGGCAAACCCCTTCTCTTAGCGAAAAGTGTTACTGGGTTATTTAACGTGCATGACACAACACACGGGACCTACGGCTTCACGTCCCATCAGAAGGACGAAGCAATAATGGTAAAGTGCCTTGCTCAAGAGCACAAGCACCATATGTTCCCACGGTCAGGATTCGAACCCATGTATCGCGGCATACGGGTCGAACACCATAATCATTGGACCACAGCACCCCACAATTTATTCAACATTATTCATTGGGTCGAAAAAGTATATATAATAGTTAAAAAATCTGGGGATGGGAGAGTATTTAGAAACGCAGTGGTTATGGGAGAGATTTTATTTACTTGTGCACAAATCTATGAGAATGTCGCATTCTCGGTGATTATTATGCAAAAAGAATTAACTTTTGTCACGAATTCTTTTGAGGACAAAACTATGACCGCAAAAGGCTAGTACTTAAGACAGGGAAGCTACAATAAACCAGTCAAGAAATTGTTGGCAGCGGTGCCAAAAAATGGTGACATTGGCGACAGTGACACGATTTGTCTGGAAAAGAAGACAATTTTCTCGATAAAAATGACCAATCAGGCTTACCTTATTTTCTTGCCGAATAGTCTTTGGTAAGTTAAACTCTATGAACGGCACCCGGAACGCGGTATGTCGCTTGTTGACTTCCTCCAGCTTCCCGTCATGCATCACGCACGACATGATCTCCTGCACCCAAGTGGTTCCTGGAAACACACATTTGATCCTGGTAACTTTGTTTGATGATGGACACAATGGGAGGGCGCTATTGTAGTGGGTAAACTCTCAAATTTATCCAAACCGAATAAAGTACTCATGTCTGCCATTATGTGCCAGTTACTGTCTCGCACCAGCTGTGGTATTCGAAATGATGGCTGGTTTCTCGACCCCTGGTCCTAAAGAAAAGTTTGCCTTTGAATACATTCCAGAGAAAGTACGCGTTATAAATGCCTATACTAATTATTATTATTAAAATTGAACCGGAAGTTAAGTGGTTATTGCTGAAATTCGGCCTTTTTTGCACCATTTTTGAGGCGGAGGCGAGCTCCATACCGGAAACCAAAGACTTTTGGCCTAACACAAGAATAAAAGAAAAACGCCGAATTTTTAAAGTATAGTTGTGTGGATGTGATATCCTACTATTAAATGTTCGTTCTGATTATTCGTTCAAAGTGCGTTTTGTAGCCCAATTGGGCTCATTCCGGGCAGCGGGAGCCCTTTAACGTGCTTAGCAAGCTCCATGAATAGTGCTCTTTTCGTACTCTACCTGCTTTGGGATAGGTCACGATCCAGCTATCGTCATCTCTGACTTCAAATGTCTTCAGTGCCTTGACCACATCATCTCCTTCCTCGTAAAGTATGATGCCTTCATGCTCCACGTAACCAAAATGGAGGGGCTGCGACAACAGTTTCTGGTCTATAGGGAATAGATAGAAGACCTGAGACGTAATGACATCTTTGTTTACATTATGCGAGCACGTTTCCACCTGCCCGTCATAGGTAAGCGTACATGTAAACAAAGCCTGACGTCACTTTGTCTCAATGTTATGCATGCACTACTGCCTTCAATATTGTTGCGGTTCAATACGGGATACCGTAGTATATGCCACCAAAGCACACGCGGTGGATTCTGGAAGGGGCCATTTTTTCCAGCAATCAATAAGTAAGACGTAGCCATTTTGGGGAGCAAAAAAGTTATTAACAATTATATACTAATGGATGGCTTTGAGGTGAATACAAGAATATTGCGAGAGCTACGACATTAGTTATATTATTATTATTCATGTCATGCTGACTTGATTCGCAAGAAATACATTTCAAGACACTGCAGTCTTCATTTCTCCAATAAGCCTGAGACGTAATGACGTCACGCTTTATTAACATGTGCGCATTCCAGTAGACGGTCCCCACTTCGCGCCCGTAGGAAAACGCTTATGTAAGCAAAGCCGTTACGTCATTACGTCTCAGGTCCATTTCGTCAAACAATTTGAAGCTGTCATTTTCGCTCGTACCCTGGGGGTACGAGCGAAAATGACAGCTTCAAATTGTTGCGCTGGGGGGCCCGGGTACAAGCGACGCTGTCATTGTGATGTTGACAACAGTGCGCGTACACCTGGCCTGCTGCGCGCTCGAAGGTACCTCGCGCTTTGCGCTCTGACTGGATGACGCTCTTGATCGTGCGGGAACCAGCAAAAATGCCTGGATGAGGGGGTGCCGGGCAATATCAAAAGTAATATTGTCCGCAATCCAGGTACTTTTACCGACAATATTGCTGTCATCCGGGTACCTTTTTTATGAAAGCATGCAATACGCCGATTTCTTTTTTTCACTGAAAGCTTGATATAAATACTATTTCACGTTTTGACACACGTTTAAATTGCTAGAATGCAACTTTTTACAATCTTTAATTTTCAGACTGAACCAAAGTAAATGTCCATCTGCTCATTGTAAGTGATACTTCTTCTTTTTGCAGCCATTTTCGAAAGCTGTACTTTTCGGGGCAAGGGTAAAAAAGGTTTGAGTTTCCTATCCAAAAGAATCTTAATTAAAGAAGAAACACGTTTCAGTTCACGGGATCAGGTCGAAGGTCGCGGGGTCAGGCCACAATTTTGTAGCTTATGTGTGCTACGTTTAACGAGTCATTGAATTTTCGACTCGAGGCAAGTAGAGTCGGCCCACTTTTTCGCGAGTAACTAGAACGTCGCTCTTATAGTAGTCAAATCGAGTCTTTCCAACTATAAAGGCAGTAACTCTAGTCGAATTGATGTTCTTAGGGGCCATTCAGAATTTTCAATGTTTTAAAATTTCGATCTTTTTTCCAAATTGTGGGTGGGTGGGTCAAGCTAAATAATTGAAAATCGAAATTCACTTTCCATAGAAAAAAGAAAAAAAAACAAAAAAAGATAGATCTTTTGACTTGCCTGAACTACGCGCAAACGTTCCGATATCGCGATGCGTGTTTCTTTTCCAACTTCGTCCCCTGTATGTACTGTCAGTGGCGTAGCCAGGAATTTTTCAGTGGGGGGGGGGGGGGGGGGGGCGGTGGGGGGGGGGGCTGGAACATTTCATGGGGGGGCGTCATGTAGATCAATGATAACTTTTTTAGAAACTCAAAATCTCAGTGGGGGAGGCGACTGGGGGGGGCGACAAGGTTTCATGGGGGGGGGGGGGCTGTCGCCCCCCCCCCCACGCCCCCTCCCCCCCCCCCCCCTGTGGCTACGCCACTGCATGTCATACAGTTAAAGTTTATGTACACTTGTATGAAAAGTCAAAGAAAAGTAACTCCCATGATCTATTTGACACCAAGTTTGTGTTAACTTGCTGGTAACGCCCTAAAAAATTATCCAGACAAATATGTTTATTTTGTAACATTTTATGTTCGTCTGTCGGTCTTCTATACGTTATGCTGTTATGTTTACTTTTAGGTACCTTCAATGGTACTATGTTTAATTAACCTGTTCATTTGTTTAATCAAACTAATAACGCACATATAGTTGCCAAATATGGCACTAACAAGTTTGAGGTCGGCAATTTCGTCTTTAAAAATCTGGGTACGTCGGGTTACCGTACACACAATTGTCCTGGAAACAACAGTACCAAAGTACAGAAAGTCGCACGCAAGAGCTCCCCAGCAAGTATCGCTGACGCCATTATGATTCCAAATTTCTCACTGTGTCACACAGTGAAATATCTAAACAGCGTCGTTGTATTGTGAACACATAAAAGCATTCAAGTCGCGTTCTTGCACACTTTTTGCAAGTCGACATAGATATCCTTGAACCACTGCCCCTGCTTTGCATAACAAGTGCACATGAATGAACGATTCGACTTTTATTCAAAGAAATTTCTATGTACAGTCACCAGAAAGTAAACAATCCACGAAAGTAACAAGTAAACGAAAGTAAACAATCCACGTGCATAACGCACGGCTACACCATCGTACAGTGTGGCAGGGACACCAACAAGTAACACAACTAAACATTTTTTTAAAAATTGATAAATATTCTGATTGAATTTCGTTAAAAGATACTTGTTGGTGAGGTATCACATATTTTATCACATAAAAGAGGAAGACCGACAACTTCACGCCGTCACTGAACTAGACACACATGTACATGGTGTTCAAGTACATGTACATGCAAGTGCATGTACATGTACATGTTCAGTTTTTTATTAATCGAAATTAGGGGTGGGTGGGTGGGTCAAAATAATTTGGAAAAAAAGTCGAAATTTTAAAACATTGAAAATTCTGAATGGCCCCTTATAGTCATTTACTCGAGTCAAGTTGGGTCATTCTGAGGCATATACTCGAGTAGCGTCACAGAGTCAACAAGGTTTGATAGTCGCATCGATGCAGGTCGAATAACAAAATTGGATCACAAAATTGGAAAACAGAGTTGGATCACGTTCTTATACTCGAGTCTATTCGAGCAAACATCTCATCGTATCTAGTAATCATGGCGTTATATTTTTGTCATAGTGGTTGGAGTTATAATACAACTTACACAGATCAGCTGGTATCACCTTGTCCATGACTACGTCGGAACACTGAGCACCTGAGCAGAAATGAAAACACACGGCATGTTGATGAGTTCACTGAACTTGCCAGGGTTATGCACGTTTTACTAAATGATCTGTTCGCCCGGGTTAAATGGGTGCATGAAGTGACGTTTTCTTAGGAACACAGTTTGTGCAACTTTCTACTCTTCTTTAAGTACGAACAATATTTGACATCCTTTTTGGTTTATATGATTAAAAAGTGCACTTCTTAAAACTACCTTTTAAAAGTCCATGCTTTTCCGGACAACCGAGGGCGATGTTGCTGTGATGTCACTTCAGGAAAACACTGTTCAGTTTAAGGGTTTTGTGTTCAAATTGCGAACCAAAACAATTGGCTTATTAAAAATATTTGTGAGAAATCTTTGTTCATTGGCTTTCTGCCACATACAGAGCTAACAACGAATCACCAAAGAACAGAAAATTTACGGCAACAAAATATCCAAAATTTCTAGCAACCTCTTGTGCTGAAATAGCTGTGACATTGAGTTTTTCTGCCCGGAACGATATCACAGTTTTGCACATGAATATGGACATTTGTATTATCATAAAAGGAAAAAAGCAAGGAACCCGTCGATGGCAAAATGAAATTTGAATATAAGGTTAAATGGGACATTTTCAAGAATAACATTAAAACAATTACATTGCATGGACCATTAAATACATTTTAGGGCTATCACACAATTTGGCATTATATTATGATCTACTGCACCAACCCTTAGTGGTCCAAATGTAGTGTAATTTGAATACAATGTTCAACCGCGCACGATGGAACTATTTGTCATGATAGTCGGCCTTACTTTTCATGCAGTATTGTCAAGTGTAGAACGCCATGGTCCATAGAACGCCATGGTCCGTAGAACGCCATGGTCCAGTGGTAAAGGTGTTTGACTCATGTACGAAGGTGCGTGGGTTTGAACCCTGCCAGGAACATGGTGTTTGTGCCCTTGGGCAAGACACTTAACTACAATTATCTCTCTCCATCCAGGAGTATAAATGGGTACCTGTGAGGGTCGAGGACCGATTGAGCGCTGATATCGGCTGCCGCGTGGTCCCATGGCCTAATGAGTAATTGTAAAGCGCTTTGAGATTGTTGATACGTTGGAAACCGCTATAAGCACAATCATTATTAAATATTATTAAGTGAAGTTCTGTTATGTGCAAGTTATGACATTTATAGCCTCCCTTCAACTCAACATTAGTTGCATTTGTTTGTTAAGTAAAACCTACCTGGGTTACAACGTCCTGGAAAGTTGATTAATTCCTGCTGGTTTACGGGTGAGTCTCCTCGAGCCGTCTCAGGCTTACACCCACAAACGTTATAGTTAGTTAGTTAGTTAATTAGTTACACATTAATGTGTCCTACAATAGGTGAGGCCTCGCCTTTAATTGCTATCTTTATATTGACATCGGTGTACATGTTACTATGGCTATGCAGTACGGGACAGTGAAGAGTGGTGCTGGTGCCAGCTTGAACAAGTTCGCTCCATTGAAGTTGCACGTTGCCCTCCACGGACTTTATACGGCGTGACCCTAAGTGACAGGAGGCCATCACAATTTAATGGTGTAATGGTAAATGATGTGGATAGCTCCCTCATAATGGTGAAGGTGTTTGACTCATGTACGAAGGTGCGTGGGTTTGAACCCTGCCAGGAACATTGTGTTTGTGCCCTTGGGCAAGACACTTAACTACAATTGCCTCTCTCCACCCAGGAGTATAAATGGATACCTGTGAGGGTCGGTGACCGATTAAGCGCTGATATCGGCTGCCGCGTGGTCCCATGCCATGGCCTAATGAGTAATTGTAAAGCGCTTTGAGATTGTTGGTACGTTGGAAAGCGCTATAATTAAACACAATCACGATTAATTATTATTAAGTGAAGTTCTGTTATGTGCAAGTTATGACATTTATAGCCTCCCTTCAACTCAACATTAGTTGCATTTGTTTGTTAAGTAAAACCTACCTGGGTTACAACGTCCTGGAAAGTTGATTAATTCCTGCTGGTTTACGTGTGAGTCTCCTCGAGCCGTCTCAGGCCTACACCCACAAACGTTATAGTTAGTTAGTTAGTTAATTAGTTACACATTAACGTGTCCTACAATAGGTGAGGCCTCGCCTTTAAGAGATTACTATCTTAATATTGACAACTGACGTCAACCCGTTTCGGAGTGCATGTTACTATAGTGCAGTATTAACGATGGGACAGTGGAGAGTACTGTTGCCAGCTTGGACAAGTTCGCTCCATTCGCAATATTAAGTTGCACGTTGCCCTCCACGGACTTTAGACAGGTTGACCCTAAGTAATGTACGGAAGCATAGAAGGGCCAAAAGAAATTAAGAAAACAATTAGCTCCTATCTCGCCGCGGCGAGTTACTATCTCGCCGCGGCGAGTTACTATCTCGCCGCGGCGAGTTACTATGTCGCCGCGGCAAATTACTATTTAGTATCGGTGAGCGTCGGGCACAACAATGGCGATCCCTCCGGGTCCTATGGAACGCCCAAGAGGCATCGGCGTAGCCAGGGTTTTCATCCTAGGGGACTTGGAGGGGGGGGGGCTTGAGGTTACAATGGAGGGGCGCCCCAAAATTTCATCCGAGCTGAAAGGCCGTGAGACAGGGTTCCTTCACCGGATATCCGCCCAATACCCGCCCTAGTCTAGTGTCCCACATACCACTCGGCCGGGCCACTATAGATGCACTACATTAATCCGTGTTCCACTCGCGCTCGCGGGATAACTAACTACCACTATTCAATTTCCAAGGGACCGTAATAAACAGCCACTCGCAAAAAAAATTGCAGATAATCGCCGGAAAAAAAATGACTTAGGCCTATATTTTTTCCAGGTAGTCATGGTAACTCACATTGAGGTGTTTTTCTACGGATGCCAAATTTTCAGTGGGGGGGGCGGGGGCGACTGGGCGTGCGAACTTTTTATGGGGCGGGGCGTGATAGACTTTTGAAATCGGTGTTGAAATATCGCAATCGGTCATGGATTTTCGCGATCGGTGATGAACTTTCCAATCGTTGATGAACTTTCACGATGCAAGAACGTCAATACTGGTCACCGATTAAGCTGACCTAAAAGGCGCACGTGGGGAAAATCGTTCTAAAGGTAATTCCCCAATCTGTTTTTTTTTAGGAATCCTCACAACTTGTTATTTTACGAGTAGTTGAACAATTATAATATTCCGAATTTAAGCTTAATATGTTACAGACGCTTGTGTTACATCTCCTTTCACCGAGGTCAAGCTCGGATTTTGCCGAGCAAAAAAACATGGTCAGTGGCCGGTTTTGCCGCAACGTTGACGTATCATGATATGCGCGTTATTAGCATATTAATTAACGGGGGGGGGGGGGCGTGGGGGGGCGACAGCCCCCGAAAACTTGTCGCCCCCCCAGTCGCCCCCCCCCCCCCACTGAGATTTTGAGTTTCTAAAAAAAATATCATTGATCTCCATGACGCCCCCCATGAAATGTTCCAGCCCCCCCCCAGCGCCGCCCCCCCCCTCCCCCCCCCACTGAACAATTCCTGGCTACGCCACTGCTCTGTATAGACCAATGTAAACCAACCAAAAAAGTTAATACTGTATTGGTAGAGAACTCGTGAAGGAGGAAGTCGTAAACTTTGTAACTGCATTCCATATGGATAGAACCTTATTAATATTCGTGACGCTAAAAATGACGAATTCAAAGCCTATTTTTCTATTGTAATGAAAAATACTGAATAGTATGATCATGATAGGGATTGAAACTCCAAAAGTGTCTCTGAGATACGACCTTCAAAACGGGAGAAATTGATGTTAAAAGATTTTAGCCCGCGAACATCAAAATGTCTGTGTAACGGTTATTTGAGCTTGTTTTATTCAAAATCGGTCGTAACTATCGCAAGGCGGAACGTTACAGTAATTACTTTTCCGCCCTCTGAGTGATGCAATTATAATGTTGAATAGTTGGCTGGGTCATCCTCATCCCGTACGCTAATGGACCTGGCAATGCAAGTGGATAAATCACCTGTTGCCGCCCACTGAACTTCGTTTTCTTTCTTAAGTTATTCTTAACAAACAAGAAAGGACAACTTTATTACATAATTTTTTTCATTTATCGGACGTTCTAGAGGAGTTATTATATAGAATCCAGCCCTGTATGGGTGATTAGGGTGTTAATTTTGCCAATGTTGTTCAAAGATCGCAAAAATCCATCACCGATTGTGACAGTCTATCATCGATTGCAAAACCCCACGATAAAGTGCATCGCCAATTCGTTGATCACAATAAATGCTTCTTTGGCGTTCCATAGGACCCAAGGAGTATCGCTATTCGTCGTGCCTGACGCTCGCCGATGCAAAATAGTAAGTCGCCGCGGCGAGATAGTAAGTCATTGAGCGAGATAGTAACTCGCCGCGGCGAGAAGGTAATTCGCCGCAGCGAAATAGTAACATGCCGCGGCAAGATAGTATTTCGCCGCGGCGAAATAGTAACTCGTCGCGGCGAGATAGTAATTCGCCGCGGCGAGATAATAATTTGCCGCGGCGAGATAATAATTTGCCGCGGCGAGATAGTAATTCGCCGCGCCGAGATATGAACCAACTTTTCTTAATTTCTTTTGGCCCTTCTACGCTTCCTTAGTAATGGGAGGCCATCACAATTTAATTAAGTTTATCATTGTGTCAGCAGCAACTGTTACCATACTGGAAAGTTTATATATATGTAGGAGTGCTGTGGCCTCTTGGTTAATAGCCTTGACCAAGGCTATCAGCTTGTTCCCGTACGAGCTTGTTCCCGCTACCGCACACCACGCGCGCCGCGACACAATCACTAGTTGTACTATACCGTTAGCCTCAACGACCCTTGCGTGTGCTTTGTGTGCATGTACGTACGCCCCACACACACTTACGCAAACAGCCGTATGTACAGTAACTCGAGGCGGAAGATAGCCTTGACGCAACCGTGGCGAATTCTTATGTGTTTCCTTATAGTTTCGACCGAAATCGGCCGAAAATTTCTGATGCGCATATATTACACGATATCCAATCAAAGCCCGTAAACTTTGACCAGCTACATACATATTCATGATCCCGCAAATTACTGTATACACCACGCACATGTACATGTACATGTACGGTGTACATGCATTGTATGTTCACTCAAACCATGGTATGCCCAGGTATTTCAATCTCATTTTAAACCATTTCTCCAGTTTTATTACAAACAAATGAAATATGCCGCTATATCGTCGCTTTGCTCACGAAGTGACAAAAACCTCGAAAATCGATAATTATTCGATTTTGAGTTTTACTAGCCATTTTATTATAGTTGTGTCAATGAACAATTTGACCAAGTTTCAAGGCAAAATATTGTTTACTTTCTTAATTATTGTAAACAAACAATTGACAAAAAGCCTGAAATCGGTGATTTTCATTTTCACCAAGTGTAAAAATGTGTAAAATGTTCTCACGAAGTGACAAAAAGTCACTTCGTGAGCAGGGCCAGAAATTATACAATGGTCTACACGCGGAAGGATGGGAGCATACACGCGCGCGGCGAACGATGTTGAAAAAGAACAGACGCGCGCGCGCGCAACTGTCGTGACGCGCAAAAGTAACAAGTTTGTTGCGTCGAAAAAAATCCCACGAAGTGACAAAAACTGTGTACAAAGTAATTAGCAAAATATGGGACCCAAAGTTTTGATGTTCTCACGAAGTGCAAAAAAGTTTCATTAATGAATTACTGTTTAATTACGAACTATTTTTAACAAACAACTATGAATTAACAAAGAGCAAATCATATCCTATCGGACAATGCAAAAATTTCCGAATTCTGTTACTGCAAAGTGGTCGAAAATGTCTTTTGAAAAAATGAATAACTTCAAATGCGATTATCTCAGAATGAACTTTTGTCAAATTTTTAGGTTTTTGTCACTTCGTGAGCAAAGCGACGATATGAGTGAACAATTGTTCAAAATGATACTATTTCCAATGTATTGCGAATTGGACAGTTCAAGACAGTCCGCCGACGTTTTGTCGGTGCAACAGCGTACATTATCACGCCGCTACCTGCCCGTGCTATTCTGACAGCGAATGTAGGGAACAGGTCAACTCGGACCCAGTTCAAATCGTACCCATTTAATCGTATGCAGGTTAACTCGTATCTATAAGCACCCGTATGAATTAACTGCAAGAAACGAGCTATTGACTTTGGGATGGAAATATACGAAACTGTCAGGTACATGGTGAAAAAAAACTCTCCCTGAATTCGTACCATGTGCAACATACATCTCATACGTACGACACATGTATTTTAACGCGTACGTATGAATCGTATGTCGTACCTACGAAATACGTACGACATGTAAGTCGTAGATGTAAATCGCACGAGATACAAGTCGTTCTCACAAGATATGCTGTATGTACGACATAATCGACAAACAAGTCGAACATACGAGTTACAATTCATATTTTGTACACACGAGATATTAAGTCGTACTTACATACGACTTTGTCGTATGCGACATATATCGTACCCTGTCGACTCGACTTATGCACGACATATATGTCGTACCGGCTCCTGTCGACATGATGTCATATGTTTGATATGTCATACCCTGTCGACATATATGTCGTACCCTGTCGATGATATTAGTCGTACCCTGTCGAAATATGTCAACTTATAAGTTGTTCATACAAGTTAAAATCAGTCTAACAGAATAAGTTTGCTGAAGGAGAGAAATTTTTTCCCATATCCCCTTGACAGCTTAGAAGAAATACCCCCAGCCCCGCCCCCCAAAGTCAACGGTAGATATACTCAATAGTGTGAGCGCTTTTTTTTGCCGCTGAACGTGAAAGCGCAGCGTGTCTCACTGCATGGCGCCAGCCGGGCCGGTGCCTACAGTGGACGGCCCCAACGTGGCCTCTGTGCATGGTGACATCGTTTTTGCCGGCGTGCGGTTTTGTACCGTTTGCCGTTTTTTGAGGGTCTAATTTTTCATCCTTTTCATTTCATTTTCGACCCAAACTATGTGTAACTTTATAAATATTATTCTACTATTATTTAAGATTTTAAGGGGGTGTTTTACAATAATTATTGTTTCCACAGGCCGTCTGGTTTATAAACCTTTGGTCGTATTATGCAATTTAATAAATATTCATTTTTTTTGTCAGCCGTTATCCAATGAGAGAAGACTATTTACCATAGCGCGTACTAATTATCATATTCAGCATACACGGTTGCGTCAAGGCTATCTTCCGCCTCGACTTACTGTACGGCTGTGTGCGGAAGTGAGTGTGCATGGGGCGTACGTACATGTACATGTACATGCACACAAAGCACACGCAAGGGTCGTTGGGGCTAAAGGTATAGTACAACATTGTGTCGCTGCGCGCGCGGTGTGCGGTAGCGGGAACAAGCTCATATGGGAACAAGCTGATAGCCTTGGTCAAGGCTACTTGGTTAAGGGCACTGATTCATGGTCTGCGGGTAAAGCTGCAGGTTGTTGGTTCGAGTCCTGGCGGGGTCATGGTGCGTGCTCCCTTGGGCAAGGCGCTTTGTCACTCATTGCTTCTCTCCACCCAGGAGTAAATGGGTACCTGTAAGGGGAGATGGTTATGTGATTGATTTAGCTTGCTTGCGCCTAACAGGCAGCATCGAGCTGTATACTCCCCAGGGAGCTGAGATGGTATTTGGAATGTTTAATTGGCCCAATGATCAGGAGTATTAATAATAATAATGTAAGCGCCGTGATTTAGTTTACTATAAAGGGCGTTTTTAAATGCCGATTATTATTATGTAGATGACTATATGAAGATACAGTATAAAAGTTGTCACGAGCGACGTGCATATTGGTTTTTTTAAACTAAAAAAACCACTGGCCCCTCGTTTATTGCTAACATATTGTTGTAAAAGTAGGTATCCGAAACTTTCTATGCAAAACCCCCTACACCGGGGGCCGGTTCGTGTAGAAAATAGACGGTTATTTATTAACGCCCATCACGTTCAAATAACTTCGGCAGCGACCGCAAGCCCCGTAATTTAAAGAAAAAAGGATCAAGGTACCAAATTTCACGACAATTAGTAATATGTTGTGATTATACACTTATTTTTGTCATGCGGGAACGAATCTTGCGACATTATGAGGGAGCCATCCACATCATTTACCATTTACACCATTGACACCACAGATACCCTCACTTTCAAAGAAATTATGTGAAATATGCTAATTCATATCACGGTGGATCAAGATTTCACTCAAGGGGCTGGGGGGGGGGGGGGGGGCTTTACCTTTAATTAGCCCCCCCCCCAAAAAAAAACCCCAAAATGTTAGATGGTACGTGACATCACGTACACTGACGTGACATGCGAACGGTGTATCCTGCTTACAATATTTTGATATAGCCGGCCATGCGCGGATTCCAAGAGGGTGGCCTTAATTTTGTCACACCCTCATCTAGGATTTTATCAGCGACCCCCCCCCCCCCCCCAATTGAACGTATGGTACGAGCGCCCCCTCAATTCCGGTACATACCGTTATTTCGTTTTTCAAATCATTGATCGCGTATGATGCTGTAATGGGTTTTATTAAACTGATAAAAAGCAGAAACCGTAAAACGGTCAATGGTTCGTTTACTGTTTTTGTTTTTAATGAAATCCAAAACAGTAAAACGAAATAACGGTATATACCGGGATTTCCCCCCCCCCCAACCTATTGATTTCCGGAGGCAAAGTGTCCCCCCAATCCCGGGACATACCGTTATTTCGTTTTACCGTTTTGGATTTCCTCAAAAACAAAAACAGTAAACGCACCGTTGACCGTTTTTTTCGTTTTACAGTTTTGTAAAACGGTCAAACGGTATTAGGTCACAAAAAACAATGACCTTTTAGTTGTTTTTCTTAATTGTTGAAAGCGATAAACGGTTAGTTGCTTCATTTCACAGAGTTTTGTTTTACAAGAACATGACAATGAAAAACGGTCAAACGGTACTGTCGACCATTTTTTTGATTTAGGTTAGGCAATTAAGCAATGCACCTCGGAATATTAATGCGTCCTCATGGGATCGAGTCATTGCCTGGGACCCAAATTACCCTCCTCACATTTCGTTCTCACGACATAGTTTTCGAACTGGCTATTAAAGAGCCGCGCCGAACTCCAATTTCCTTCAAATATCTGCAACTTCTTCAAACGTATTACCACTCTGTATCCATTGTAAAAAGTAATGTCCCCCCTTGAAGTTTTCCAGCGCCATTTTTAAGTTGCTTGCAACTCTTAAGCCCAACTGAATCGCGTGACTGAGAAGGGGGTCATATGACCATATGGTCACGCCAGTAATCACACCACGCATTATGCCGAGGTAACACTTTTTCATGTAAAGCATGGTCCCCCTCCATCCCCCTTACCCAGCACCACAAAATGCACCACGGACTGTCACTATGACACTGAAATAAAAAACAGTCTGTATTCAATACTGACCGTTTTGCTGCTTTTCAAAGTTATTTGTGTAAAACTGTAAAACAAAAATCATTGATCTGTAATAAATTTTATTAAACTTATAAAACAGAGAAACCGTATTTATCTTAATACCGTTTGACCGTTTTACAAAACTGTAAAACGACAAAACGGTCAATGGTTTGTTCACTGTTTTTGTTTTGAGGAAATGCAAAACGGTAAAACGAAATAACGGTATGTCCCGGGATTCCCCCCCCCCCCCCCCCGACTCTACAACACGTACTATAGTCGGTAATTGACCGGGGTCACGGTTTTGTTCGGCCGACCCTGACGCGTGTTGTACAGAATCATTGTCCACCCCCTTTGCAAATGCATGTATATGCATCCCATATAGGTTTTAACCGTGCAGCTATTAAACGCTATGTGTTTAATAGCTCCGTGGTTTAACCTAGTAGTTCGCTGGCTCTCCTGCCACGGTGTAGGTCTACGCATAGCCTTTAATCAAGTCCCACGCGCCTATACCCGGACCATCCGGACACGTAACGCACCCTGGATGCTGGCACGTAAAAGACTAGCACGAGCGCTACGCCGCTCGTCCTAGGCTAGCCATGTACGTGTCAGCATCCGGGGTGCGTCACGTGTCCGGGTAATCGCGTGGGACTTGACTAAAGGCTAGTCTACACACCGTATTGATTAGGCCCGTTGAAATGGCAATCAGAACGGGATATCAAGGTCGCTAAGTGATAAAGGTCGGGTATTGCACCGTAACGCCATGTGAGGTCAGAGCCATCACTGCACACTCTCAGTTACTGTACATGTGTACAGTTCAAGTCACAGTACAATGTACATGTACATGTACACGTATTGTTGTTGAGCAGAGAGTTGTGTTCAATCTATTCATGTTTTATTTGCTGGAGTATTATGCATGTAGCCTGACCCACACGTTCGCATCACAATATGGACATGTACCTAACCACCGAAGATTGTAAGTATGCATGCTGGGACTGTAAGTGCTGCCATCATGACATGTCAGTTTATTAATAAAGTTTTTCTTCGCCACAAGTTTTTATAGTCAGCATCATGGCATATTATATCCAGTGTGTGTGTTTTGATTCTCATCGGCAATTCTTTGATAGCCATAGGCAAGTGACTATCTAATAATTAGTCCATGTACGTGTCATAATTACATTGAATCATCATTAAAGTTACCAGTGCAGTATTAAACCTCCTAATTATTTAGATTTTAGAGCGCCAGTCGTTTTTGATACCATGTGGAAATTTGTTGGAAGGAATATGATACTCAACTTATATGTTCCAGTATGGTTGGTCGCTCTATTTGTAACTTAAGAAGATAAATTGGCCCATGAAGTAGTTTACACAGTGTTTGCCTGTTCTGCCCATGCTCTGCTGTTGCTTGTGACTTTTAACGGGTTTAATTTGCGCAAACTATTATGGTATTGGCCTGCGCAGTTCGAGAGATGATGAGGGTAATGTACACGGATCAGCAACCGTACACGCTGGGCGAGTACGAAGGAATCCCACTTGCCTCAGAGGTTTGCGAAATCATGGACGAGCTGAGATCATTTGAGGTCAGAGCCGACGACTGTTGGATCGTCACCTATCCAAAAGCAGGTAAGAATACAGTTAATGCGCACTCCACGTGGCACGTTATTTGGACGGCGTGTAGCTATTCTATTTGTTTAACAGCCTATAAGTAAAGACCTTTTCTTTTGTTTGTAAACAGCAAACGCCATTTGTTAAGGCTGTCACAAGAACATACATTTTGAGCCGTGGTTGTGTGCAAAAAGTTAACCACGGATTCTATTTAGGCACTTGAAAACAAATGATGAAATTGTGCTGCTCAGGTAATGAACGGAATGAAGGTTGTTTTAAGTGTTCGTTTTGAGCGACTTTGACCGTGATCAATTTTCTTTTTTTTTTCACAGGCACAACGTGGGTTCAGGAGATCATGTCGGCCGTGATGCATGATGGGAACCTTGAAGAGGTCAACAAAAGCCACTCTATGCTCCGCGTGCCATATTTTGAGCAGACTTTCCCCGAAGAAGTAAGGCGGCTCAAAAACGTAAGTGTATGAATATACGTTTTACCGCTAATTTGGATTGTTGGTTAATGTTTTAATGCGTTGATTTATAAAAGTATTGTTTATAAAATACATGACGCGAGCACGAATGTGTATCCCTGTGTCTGCATAACATGCTGGTGATATAGTGTCAGATTGTAATTCGTGCTCTGAATACGAAATTAAGAATGTGTAGCTATTGTGCAACTTTCTAAACGAAAACAGTTATAACCTCAACATGGTGCAGTAACCCATGCACTTGCCAGAAAGACTTTCATATGTCCATTATTCTTCACAGCTTCCAACGACGCACAGAATAGCGGACGAGATGCCTTCCCCTCGGGTCATCAAGTCCCACCTTCCCGGCCAGCTCCTGCCTCCACAAATCTGGACCAAGAAAGCCAAGATCGTCTACGTCATCCGCAACCCAAAGGACTTGATGGTATCTTTTTTCCACTTCGAACAGATGTTGAATTTGAAGGGCGCAGGACTATCGTTTGAGGAGTATTTAGGGTACAGAAACTCAAAGAAAGGTAATTCTTTATAGTGTTTATTTGATTTAGATATTTTGTTTTCTTTATGGCAATGAAACCAAGGATTCCTAACAAGTGAGTTATAGACGCGGTAACTCTAAGGCAGACAGAAACCTGTAGAGAGGAGACAATGAGAAGACATTTCAGTTGACAGCCTGCATTTTAGGTACAGCACATCATTTGCATCTATTGTGAATAAAGCTAACCTGATTTAAAGATAGCAATGGGACTTACCTCCCTGTGAAAATATTCGTCATTTTGAAGAAATCAAAAAGAAGGCCTTTCCAATCGTTGGTAGCTCTATAAGGCCGTTAGAAACCTGTAGAGAGGAGACACTCTAAAAACTCCTGGGTCAGATTGACCAAAAATCTGAATCTACACTTTGACACCTTTCCGGGTCAGAAATGACATTTGTCTGGACTTTTCCGGGTCAGAAATGACATTTGTCTAGATCATTGTAACCCATAAATCTTAAGCAACTTGTCAAAACATAGCCTGTCGAATGTTCAGATCAGTATAGATATACTTTTTGAGAAAACTGCAAAAATGCATCATTTTTCTCGACGCAAAGCATAGGTTTCCGCAGACAGCGCCAGGGTTGGTCCTAGCCACCACGTGGAAATGATGGTAATGCAACTACTCCCGAAAATGACAGCTTATTATGGCGCAATGATTTCACTTGACATCATTATTTACTTTGTAATACAATCAAGTAAGATATTTTGTGATTTTTAATAGTTTTATTTCTCAGCGTTTTCAAATGGGGTCCACTAATCACCTTTAACGAGTCCGATCCTTGTTTGGTTGTTTGAAGCAAGCTACGGATCTTGGTGGGACCACTACTTGTACTTTTGGAAGAGAAGGCACCAACCCAACGTTCTGGTGCTACGATTTGAAGATTTGAAAAGAGTAAGTGCCTGAATTCGACAATGTTGCTATGTGGAACTTTATATTACATGTTATGACCTTGTGGCAGCGCGGCACGGCATGGCCGCCACACCCAATGGGGATCGACACAACGAACAGATAGACACGTTTGAGGGCGCTACACAGTGTGTATCAAAAAAAGCAAACAAAATATAACTGAATGCAAGACGTAGAATGTGTAACCAACATATATAATATAGTTATGGTTTGAACGATCCGTCTTTCCACTTTAAAATGAAACATCAATCGTCAAAATTAATTTTTGACAGAGTTATGAGTAATTTTCCAAGAGAGATCAAATTAACCATGGGATCAAGTTTTCCATTTTAGACGTTTTTGCGGTATACGAAACTGAATTAAAACAATAAACCACCTTACAAGAAGTCTATGGAATTGTAGTCTGTGGAATAGATGCTAGCAGGACAAGCGATAATACTCATGCAGATTATGTACAACGACACTGCGTCTTGTATGACTTCCATATTCTGACCATTTTGCGGGCGTGGCTTTGATAAACACGACGTTTTTCTTTAAATAGTTACCGCCCATCACAAGGTCAAATAGAGGGCCAATCAAGTGCGTGCTACAAAGGAAAGAGAAAATGTACGAGAAAAACATGACAGCTTTTGGCAAATCAAAAATATTTCGTTTCTACTCCACATGATCTCACAACTTCTTAAGATGGCTCCGATTGGCTGGCGCGCAGGTTCGCATAATATCAGACGTTTACAGTGTGGCTCTGTACACGTAAACGTCTAATTTCCAAGATGGCCGCTACATAAACAGTCTTACATTTACATGTTTATAAGGGTTGAAGGCAGTATTGCTGAGCCCTGCTGAGTGTAGTTTGCACATCTTGAATGCAGGATCTGCGAGGAAACGTGGAGATAATCAGTCAATTTCTGGGCAAGGCCCTGTCTGCCAAGACACTGGATGACATCACGGAGCATTGCTCATTCATCAACATGAAGAACAACCCCATGACCAACCCCGACTCCTTACTTGCAGCCGACGAGATACCAGGCCGTTCCTTCATGCGGAAAGGTGGGGAATTTGTTTGAGTACCTCCCCATCCCACCAAATGAAAAACAAGATTCGAAAATATAGAAGAAAAGGTGAAGACAAAGCCAATGAAACATTACGAACGTACATGAGCAAGTCACACAGAAAAATTGACCT
This sequence comes from Patiria miniata, assembly GCF_015706575.1. Classification (NCBI taxonomy): domain Eukaryota; kingdom Metazoa; phylum Echinodermata; class Asteroidea; order Valvatida; family Asterinidae; genus Patiria; species Patiria miniata. The sequence continues at coordinate 24,373,359 of NW_024037068.1, forward strand.
AAAACACCGAAGTAAACAGAAAATAATCAATCCGAGAAATAGTGAAGTACCAAATTATCGGCTACCAAAATACCAAACGAAATGTCATTTTTGAAATATCAGTGTATGTCGGCTGAAATTAGTCCAATTTCCTTGAACGACATTGGATGGATAACATCCTACAATAACCTTGCTTTCCTTTCGGTATATTATTACAAATTAGTTTTAAAAGGGCGATTTATCAAAACAAATTTCATACTTTTGCCTGGTCTCTTTCGCCGATGCAGTGTTGTAATACTCGTACTCATGGCATAGTACTCGTACTCATGTGAATGTATTCAGCTAAATGCCTTTATTTATGTATTTAGTTACTCGCAGTCTCAGCTATGAAATGTAATTTATTTTTATCGCCGGTGTTCTCCTATCTGGTAGACAGAGTTTGTTAACAATAATGTAAAGAAATCTCACACTTGGTGAGAACGTCACAAACAATGGCTGTCGTATATCTGTGATAGTAAAAAAAAATCTTCTTTTTTTAATTTCAGGTAAAAGTGGGAATTGGAAGACCCACTTCACTGTAGCGCAGAATGAATCCATGGACGCCCTAATTAAGGAGAAGCTGCACGGTACCGGACTCACCTTCGATCACTGACCAATCAGATTGTAGCTTCTGAGATCGTGTCGGCTGGAAGTGACCAATCAAACTTGCAAATGCAAAATATATTCCCCCTTTCTAACTGTGGAAGTTTATTTCGAAATCATAATGGAACAGAAGAGCTGCGGTTATATTGCTTCAGAAAGCAACACTTAAAGCCTGCAATTCATTTTGTCCAGAACTGAACTGGACAAAAAAGAAGTGGCGTCCCGTATAACAAATCTCAGGGATAAAAGAATCAACTTCGGATGATTGGATGAACATTAACATTCGCATCTGAGATTGATCTATGTTAAACTAAATTCCACATAAATGAAAAGTTGCCTTGTAAATCGAATTTGAAATTATCATTACAAATTATACATGCTTTAATGTTACTTTGTTCTCATCAACTTCGAAAAGAGGTGGATCAAAACACATTTTTAGCAAACCTATTTTAGCAAAACTATAAAAAATAACTCTACGATGCCCTTTAACATTAAGCCCCATGAAACTGTTGTTTTCATTGTGGAGCCGGAAATAATCTACAGCATCCCCGCATCTTTTTCTTTAAATGAAACGTGTATGCCACAACCTTTGGAAGTATAAAAATGAGTAATTGATGCATGCCGTTATGAGGCCATCTAAAGTTAAAAATTATTAGAACTTAATGAATTTTATCTGTACATGTATTGAAATATATCCGACTCTACGGGAATAGACCCGTACTTATTGATGAATCAGTTTTTGAGTTTTGATTAAGTCGTAAAATCACGGGTTTTTTTGTGGTTTCATTAAGATAGTAGGCACGAAATGTATGTTGATATTCACGAATTGTACAGCCCAATATTTATGTGAATGAAACAAATCTTGTTTTAATACAAACATTACTGCAACTGAACGCACCTATCAATTGTTTCCCCCACCCCTCCCCCCGGGCTGCCCCACCCAAGATGTGGGGATTGCCACTTTTGAAGTGACAAAATCTCCACTCCTCGGGCAAAATTTTAATCGACCATCCCCGACCATGCCCCGACATACATACGTGGGGCGCACTAGTGATTGCCTTTCCACGTAGTACGCAAATGGTATACAGTGTAATTCGGGTGACCAAAATCCCCACCCTGGGGCATGAAAAAAGTGACCAAACCCCGACATCGGACCTGGGGCAGCGCGAGGGGGTGGGGAGGGGGGACATTTGATGGGCGCATAAGCTTGTATGTGAGAACGGGGATGTCATCACAGATCAGTAGGGTATTTTTATCGCTCCGATTCCATAGAGCGGTTCCGATTTGATGAGTTTCTTCCTAGCAATTTTAAGAATAGGTTGACCGAAGATAACCAGTTTGTGTGTGATGGTTCTCCGGAAGCAAAAAGAGTGCTTAGTCGCTCTTAGGCCTAAAAAAAAAGTCTCCGGTTTCTGGTATGCGCGCGCGTCGCCGTAGCCATGCGCGTCGGCAAAATGAAAACGTTTTTTTTTCAATGAAAGATGATGTCTCAAAACCGCCAAACTCACTGGTTTGACTGGAATCCTGCTGCTGCACAATATTTTAACGTGTTTTTAGATTGGGTTATGGTCGAGAATAAGCTTTATGTGGCCTCTCTGGACTCCCATATATTTGCACTAAGTTTAGTCGGGCACCATTTGCAGTCATCAGCCGACATTTGAAGCAAAACAAATCAGGTAAAAAAAAAAAAAAAGCCGCGTCGCCGCACCACTTCTTGGGCAAGCTCCATACCAGAAACCGGAGACTTTTTTTTTTGGCCATAACGAAATGAGCAAAAATAACACCCGTGGTTGTGATGGTATCCCAGCTGAATTTTATAAAGCAGTTCGGTCTGATATGAAGCATTTAATGATTGCATCTTTCAACTTTTTTTTTATTCAGTATGTCTGTAGATCAGTGGAGAGGGATAATTGATATAATTTTGAAACCAGGTAAAACAGCCTAGTGATTTGAACAACTGGCGTCCGATCTCTCTTCTCAATGTTGATTATAAGATTTGCGCCAAAGTACTTGCAAACATACTGAAGACTGTGCTCCCTAAAATTATTAATGATGATGAACCTGGTAGATATGTTATATTTGTATGTCTTTATGTTGCATATTGAAATAAAAGTTAAAACCCAAAAAACTTAACTGTATAGCTGTTCATGTGGGTGCAATAAAGAGACCCTAATTGCCCACCACGTCAATTTCTACCTATAAATAGTGAGTTTTGTGGCCCTCGAGTAGCACTTTGAGGGTTTGTAGAAATGACGGTGACGAAGATGACTGATTCCAGCTCTCAAGCGTTTATTGAACTTGTGATTCTTGTAAATTTCGGATGAAACTGAACTCGGCAGTCGCTCCATTTTGCAATGGAGGGGCAATCAGCCCCCCCCCCTAAAAAAAAAAAGGGATAGCCCCTAACTCGATGTGTGTCTTGATAACCTCGGAGATTTGTGAGATTGTTTTTTAAGTGAGGGTATTCTTCACGGTGTTTAAGGCAAGCGATTTCCTAGTTCACAGCCCACAGCAAGATGAATAGTCGGGGGCCCTCATTCGTTTCATATTGTCGCCGGATTCGTCTACACAATGGCTGTAGAATTGTGTTCAGTTGACAACTTGACCCATACCTCCCGATAAGGCCAAAAAAAAATACTCGGTATCTGGTCAGCGCGCGCGTCGATTTTAATCATGCGCGTCAACCTTTTTTTTCTTCTTCAAATTAACACGGAAGCTACAACAGCGCCCTCTATTGCCGCACCTCCTCAAATATTTGTACCAAGGAGCACCAAGGAATATTAATGGGGAAATTGCACCAAGGCAAATTATGGAGGACACCAATGTATAATGAGGACACAAAAGAGCAAAATAGTGCCCACCTTGTCTGTACAATTCAAGCTTGAAAAAAAAAGCCACCAAAATAAAACAACTATATAGACTTTTTTTTTTTTTCTTCAAAGTTTTTTTTTTCTAGTTTTTCAGTCGACGGCACTTTTATGCTACTATCGTAACGACCTCCCGTTCTGCCACGGTATAAAGTGCGTAGAGCTGATAGGCAACTTGTGAATGAACCGAACCCGTTGCAAGCTGGTACGGGAAAATGCGCTATCAGTATCCCATTGTCTCCTCATAACTGCAGTGTACTGATATCTAGCAAGTCACTGAATGCTTCATACGGGTTGACGTCAATCACCCTATATATTAACCTCACGAGCAGATAATAATCATTTTGCTGGTTCAAGTAGAAAATGCGAGGCTTCAGTGTCAGTTGTTGAGCACTTCAATAATTTGTGTAACTATACAGACAGCTGGAAGCAGACTTGCCCCTACTCACCGAGCAGGCAGCAGTAACCTCACAGGAAGTTGTTACCCAGGTAAGTTCACAACAACAAGGGCCCTAAGCACTAACATGGAAATGTACTGCAACTGAAGGAAGGCAGTTATAGAGTGCACGTTTTCCCATCACTCCAATTATATACTCACGGGTCATACAGGTCATGTGTACAGTGCACTGTGTGACAATAGCGAATCGATGGGGCTATCGTGCGTGGTTGAACTCGGCATTCAAATCACACTACCTGTGATCCTAGGTTTGCATGTACGTAAATCATAATACAATGCTGAATTACGTTGTAGCCCCAAAGGATCTCCATTAAATCCCGACGAACAGTTCTCTAAAGTGCGAGTCTTGCATATACGTCAAAAGTCCCTTCAAACAAATGCCCAATTTCATGGCTCTACTTTTACTATAGGCCTAAGCGTGGAAAATCATATAAATAGCATATTGCAAAAACTTTCCTATCAAAACTAAACATACTTATTTATGTGTTTCCTTTTCTGCACAGGTACTCCGAAGTAGTTATGGACACGGTGATCTCGATTGAAGAGTGTAAGTTTTATTTACTCGTCGTAGGCCTCATAACGCCATGATTGCTAAATATAATGCCGTTGAAATGTGTTTGACTCGGATTGACCCGATTAAGAACGTGAATCGACCTATAGCTACTATATATTGACAGTATTTTGTTACTCGACAGGCATCGACTCAATCTTGTTTACCGTGACTCAACTCGAGTTACTGACTCAGACACAGTGCCTTTTGCGGTCGATTTGACCCAGAAAAGTGCTAGTCTTGACCCTAAAAAGGATCAGGCCAAACAGAACCTGGGTTCCCGGTCAATCTGACAAAGGATTTTTCAAATAGTACGCTTGGGGACGACAACCACCATCGCTTTGAAAGAGCTGTACGAAAGCGCACATGTAAACAAAGCGTGACGACATATTCATGTATCCATATTCCCCATAGACAAGAGACTGTGGGCGCAGCCCTTCAAGATGAGGTACGTGGAGCATGAAGGCATCAAACTTTTCGAGGAAGGAGATGATGTGGTCAAGGCACTGAAGACATTTGAAGTCAGAGATGATGACAGCTGGATCGTGACCTATCCCAAAGCAGGTACAGGTTCGACAATCATATCAGTTAACTAAAAGTGATCTTAGAACCAACTTACCATTCTCTCAAAAGTTAAAATCTATCAACGTAAAGAGTGAACGACGATAATTTCAACATGCTCGGTTAGCGTTCTGATTACCGATTTGCAGAAAGCTTCAAGGTGTATTTGGCATAAACGTCTTCAGTGCACGTGTCCTGTTCCATAGTCGTATATGATTACATTTTCTGAGAGTTTGCTGGGGGTTTGGGTTTGGGTGTAAGTTAGTTTGAGTTTAATTGTTTCTGCATTCAATAGGGGATCGTTGAACAATAGACGAAAATAGGGTCCTCGATTCTCGAGAGGTCCCCAATTTGGAGTCATGTACAAAACATATGGGAGGTCTTCCTATAAAGTTAAACTACAAACAAAAGAGAGACAGAAGCGGGTCCCCGATTGAAGGCAAATACACACTAATGTGGGTCAGTAAAATGTACACTTAAAAAACTCGTCCAATGTACATAGAATATAGTTCAATTTGGCTGGGTATTGGGCTGGATGTAACTGAAAATCTGTGAAAAACATGAACCTGTTTTTTTTTTTTTTTTGGACATTCAGGTTAAAAATAGAGATCTATAAAGTGGAAAGCTAAAGCGACCAATGTAACTTTTCAAGAACTAATGAAACCAGCTGTTCCAAAAGTGCGGTCATTTTTTTCAATAAAACATTTTGGTTTCCAGGAACAACTTGGGTGCAGGAGATCATGTCGTGTGTGATGCATGACGGGAACTTGGAGGAAGTCAACAAGCGACATACTGTGTTCCGAGTGCCGTTCTTAGAGAACAATCTACCAAAGACAATTCGGCAAGACACTAAGGTAAGTCCAATTAGTCATTTTTGTCGGGGGAAAAAGTTTTTTTCTCGGCAAAATCGTGTCACTGTCAGCAAACAATTCCTAAAGACTGTTATTCTGCTTCCTTTTCGTGAGTTCTAGCCTTTTGTCGTCATAGTGAAGGTCTTCAATACAGTGCGCGACTCAAGTTAATCAACGCTTATCAATTATGTGTAGCACTTATTCTGAGCAATCATTGGGTCTTATAATTAACCAGAATAACAAACGTTATTTCCGTATGACCTCAGGCCCGATATTCCCGTAAACCTGTGCACAATTAAAAACCAACGAAATCGCTTCCATTTAAAGTTATGTCCACGGATCACAAGAAGATAAGTGATTTTTGTCTTTCAGCAAAACAAATCACATAGGGATGTGTGTGAATTGTAACGCACACCTGTTTTGTGATCCGTGGACAGAATTTTAAAACGGTGGTTGGGTTTAAATTCCGTAACTTGAAAAGTACTTGAGTGATTTGAATGATTCTTGTACTAAAAAAAAGCTTTTGAATTGGGCTTTCATATCCTAGATTTTGAAAGTGCTACATGCAAAACATCACTTAAACAATGGTCCCGGCATTTGGGTTTCGGGTTTTTTTTACTCGCCCTGTACATACGTATCACGGTTTTTAACGAAGCGTTGAGTGATGTCTAGCGCCCGCTCTTGATTTTTGTCCAAGGCCTGTGATTTCTCCCTTCGCTTATGGTGCACCGGTGAGCGCTTTGTCACGGCCCCTGAAGACAAATCCTAGCGGCGCCCATATCCCCTGTATTTCTAAATACGTTCCCCTCCCCAAGGCTTTGCAATTATACTATTCTTGGCGAAAGGAATCAGTTTAAGACGATAACACTCCCTCTATAATGTGTTTTATTGGAAGCATTAGGGAGATACCTCAAGGTAGCTCTGATGCCCAGTGTCTCTTAATGTCAAATAACATTGTACTACTTTAGCAAAGTGTCTCCATAAGGTGGACTTTCTATTCGTTCTTATATTAGCAATAACAAATAATCAACTCAGTGGTATATACCAACAGAATCGTGTTTCTTGTTTTGCCATTTTAGGTGCCTTTAATTAGCGACGTGGTTGAGACGCTGCCCTCGCCCCGGGTCCTGAAGTCCCATCTTCCTGGTCAGTTCCTGCCCCCTCAACTCTGGGACAAGGCTAAGACCATCTACGTCATCCGTAATCCCAAAGACGTGGTGGTGTCTTTTTTCTACTTCGTCAGGATGCTCAATCCTGAGAAAAGCGACCTTGCCTTCAGCGAGTTTTTCGACGAAATGACGTCAGGAAAAGGTGAGGAACTGGGTGTCATGCAACCACGTCTCCAGGAACCTCGTTTTCAGTAGTAATCCCTGAAACTTGATTTCATTGAATTTGAATTTTCATTGTGTAGAGCCCTCGTACTTCATGCATGGAGGACAGAGGCCATTGCTTGCCCAGCAAATGTAAACAATTAGGTGAACTTCCAAACCGCCTGCATGTTTATCACCATTGATGTGTTTACCAAGATGTAACCGGACACGCGCACATACAATCTATGTATTTAGGAACTAGTTCAAGCCCCCCCCCCCCCCCCCCCCCCCGTTCAATGTTAATGGAAATCGGGCGTGCAGGCAAACTGGCCAACTATCCTAGCAACATTGCATTTTGGGGGGGGGCGGGAGGAATAATGTTTATATTCACATAATTGAGTACTCTATTTGATATGCTTCAACCATGGAGTTACAACTATTCACAATTACGCATAATAATGCCAGAGAGACATTTCGTCGAGAGAGGGCGCTATTTACATTTTCGCAAAATGCAGAATGGCTATGTGCCAAAAGGAGCCACCGGTAAGGAAGTGGCGTAGACTTTTGGTGCCAAAAGGAACCCATGGTAGTGAAAGGGCTAGATTTCTTATTATCGACCTTGTGTTTTTGTTCACTAAGCGCCTTACGGTCCATGGTGGGACCACTACCTATACTTCTGGAAAATGAGACACCATCCAAACGTCCTCCTGCTGAGATTTGAAGACCTGAAAAGGGTGAGTGAAGATTTTACCAACAGAACGCACTCCATGCATGAAATCTTTACAAGTGATTCTCTGGGCAAAATGCAAGAAGGATATGTTTTAAGGGACATCGCCAAACATGCTGCAAAGGGCCACTGAAGATAACGACTACACATATGTTTAAAACCAACTGATAGAAGGGGCAGGAATTATTGATATTTCGCTTGAATTGTGATAGTTAGTCACACGGTGAAAAGCCAGAACCTGGTAAGGAGATTAGCTGTAAAACAATGCAAGGAAAGAAACTCAAAGAGTACTGCACCGTATACCCTTGCTACACAAAGGGTATGTGGATAAGAGGAGTCAGCAAACTTCAAAGATCACATTTCAACAATCGTCGTGTTTTCCGCAGTAAATGGCTAGACTGCTAACAGTAAATACACTACTAAAAAAAACCACTGTAATGTTTGTATTTACTGCTTTAGGATTCGGAATGTGTCGTTTTTGGCAGTCTTTAAATCTGTGTATTTGGTCAAGTTGCGAAAGGTGATATTCTGTACTGTTCGTATGGGGGGGGGGGTGGCATAAATATGGCTGGTAAGTCGTGTCCCAACTACTTGGCTACGTCTATGGAAGCCGCCGCAGCTACTTTCCATAAACCACTTTCCATGAGTAATTTCAAGCCGTAGCCAAAGGATTCTGACACCACCTTGGTCATACACTTTATCGTTTCAGGATCTGAGAGGCAATATTGAAAAGATCAGCAAGTTCCTGGGCAAGGACCTGCCCGCCGAGGCACTGGACGCCATCACGGACCACTGCACCTTCGCCAACATGAAGAAGAACCCCATGGCCAACCCGGACTCCCTCTGGGAACCGCCCAAACCGGCCGCTGACGCCGCACCGATTTCCTTCATGAGAAAAGGTAGATTTGTTGCTCGATCAGCCTTATACACATTTTCTTCGGCGCAAGGAAGCAAAATAATTATAGCAAGTCAAATTCTAACCTACAGTGGGACCTTAGGGAGGAATTCCCATGTGCACACACACAAAATCGACATTAATCGCCCTTAACCCCAATTTTCCCTTATCCTACCCCCACGAATTTGTGTATAAATTGTACTAATTGGACCACGAGCAATCAATCTAGTCTATATTTGGGACCCAATTGTCCTCTATTGTTCAACGGCCCCTATTGAATGCAGAAACAAACTTAGTAAGACCTCTCGTGCATTCATTGTTACTACATAAAAGCAAAGCATTGAAACTAGTCACAGACTATTGCTTTCCTTGAAGTTTTCTTTTTTAATTTATTTCAGGCAAAGTTGGAGATTGGAAATCTCACTTCACTGTGGCTCAGAACGAGGCTATGGACGCCCTCATTCGAGACAAGTTCTACGGAACTGGATTGACGTTCGACCAATAGAGCCTGAAAGATCACCGCTATAGTGGCGCGCTTCCGGACCCCTTGGATACGAACATTAGCGTGCAAATAATTATTAATTTTGCAATTATTTTTAGTATACGTTGATCTCTTTTTAAAAAGATCACCCTCGAAACTAGGTTTATCTATGTATGGAAACTGAAAAATCACCTGACGTAAGTAAAATATTGTGCCAAATATTGACCTCTATCTCACTCTCGAAAATCTCAAATACATGTGTATGATTAGTGGAACTCGGTGTAGGCCTAGCCTACTGGTACAAAGATGAACAGTTATGAAATAATTTTGTTGCGGTCATTGAGTGAGAGACGAAACTTGACCTTGTCTTGCAAAATTTCACGCCCGTGCTGCTAGTAGGCCTTATGTATTATATTGTAAACAAAAATAATGGGCACAACACTTAGATAACGCTATAGCGGCATGCAGTAGTACTATAGCACTGCAAAGAAGTACAAATTCGGATTAATTGATTAATTTTTCAATCTTATTCCAAGTGATGATATTTTAAATACAAAAGTCTACGTACACTTTGGTTTTTGAATAAATGCATGTTTCCTGCTTGACAAAATGAGTTTGACACAATCAATTTGAGTTTAATTGTACATAAATAAAAGCTTGACTTTGTATAGAACGAACTTGGACGATTGTGATAACTTGTATACTAATGTTTTATATTGTTGTGTTGCGAGTGCAAGATATTGTAACGTCTCTCTGGGGTGAGAGACATTATCAAATAAAGAGTCAGATACAAATATCTTACACACACACACTAGTACTTTATTCGGGATTATTTACATCTCAGCTCAATAGAGGGCGCACTATATACAATGTAAAGTTAAGGCGTACATGATTATCTGTGTACAGACGTAGGGTCTATGGCCAGTGAGCGGACAGCTCGATAATCTACGTGTACATGTCAGGAACTCTGTCGGGGTCAGAGCCCAGATCAACAATGACCAGAACTGCCATTTCTGCGCGCTTTATATAGACTTTTGGGGGCGCGTCTTAGCCAATGGGAGCATTGGATTCTGGTGGTTATGAATAATGCATCCGTGTACAAAGGCATGGGGAAAGTTCTCTATGGGAGATTTGTACACGGCTGACTTAGACATTCTAGTGGAAGAAAGTCCGAGAGCAGTGGTTAGCGGGCGAAGTAGGATCACTCGTGGGTGCGTTACGGGGAACTGATCCTCAAGGAAAAGGGAAAGGGAATAACTTCTCGGTACATAGGTTTGTGTACAAGACTTAGTCTCTAGACTAGGTAAGAATCTACACACTAATGCTATGGAGTAAAACTATGAGATGAAGGACGTAACCTGACCTCTAGCTACCGTAGGTCTCGGCCAGTGGGTTAGCGGGACACACTCGCTGGGGTGTACGGGGTCACTAAGGGGTGAATACACGGGTAGGTTTTAGCGAGCCACATTCGCTAAATGCTTGGGGTCAATGTGGGTCGGATGCGAGGTAAGGTGTGTGAGGGGAATTCGCATCGACTCCGGGGAAAGGTGGAGGGAAAATGGCTAAGTCCTAAGTACATGTCCCATGGCGGTACATGTTCAATAGCAGTGAGTGCTACATGCATTGCGCGCTATACAATAGCGTACTGTGGCGGGTCTGTTCCCGAACCAAGTTATTCCTCGGACCAGGGACTACACAAAGCAGTCTAAAGGCTAAGGATGCAGGCTCGTTTTGGGTGGAAATCTACCGCCGCAGGAATTGATCCCTAAACCTTCTGTTAACTAGGCAATAACACAATAACAAGGACAACTGGCAACTGAATGGTCGGTAATCTCAAGTAACACGATGATTTATTTCAGAGACAACAATTAAATGATTAAATGATTTGGGAGTAATTGTCTTGGGTAGCTTTATTACAACCTGTGGTTTTCGAATATGAGCCCTATTTGCAATATACAACTAATATCGCACTGCTCACTCCAATAATCACTGCACAAACTAATGCTGCATCACAGGAACGCTATAGCAATGCACAACCAATGCTGCAACATAGGAACACTACAGCAATGCACAACCAATGCTGCAATACATGAACGCTATAGCAATGCACAGACCAATGCTGCAATATAGAAACACTCCAGCAACGCAACAACCAATGCTGCACTGCCTAAACAATATCGCATTGCATAGCTCAGTGCCACAGTGGAGATATGGTTTGTGCGCACGTAGCACTACGAAACCATGGGCCCAGCCCCAATCAACCACAATGCACCCACAAGTGTACGGCTAAACTGTCCAACAGTTCGCCCGCGCGTAGCTAGCATATAGCGCAAATCACCATATAGCAATACACGCCACAGCGAGAGCACACTCAACTCACGTTCGTACAGCTCGCTGCCACTTGCCAGAAAACTCCCGCGCGTACGTACGTAGCAATCTACGTACACATAGCACATGCACTAAACCATTATGATGCACTAAACATATGGGGCTTTGTTAACCAATCGCGTGCGTGCATACACGCACACCCTGACTGCTAAGCCACGCCCAGTCACGGGCGTACTATACTACAGTTCATTCATAAGATTAGAATACAATAACATGAACAAGGGCATAAAACTTCACTTTCCGTCACATGGGCCCGACCAATGGCAGAGATTGTCCCCAACTCTAAGCCATAAATAAAAATAAAAGGAAAGTGTGACTAAATCTTAACTTCTTCTTTAAATTACAATATAAAACTTAAAGCTTAACTTTTTCTTTAAATTATAATATAAAACATAAGGGGGGGCAGATTTCAAAGCTCATTAAATATTCACAAGCTCTTATACACCGGATAAGGGCACTTGCCTTACATGTACTCTACATGTACAGGAACACCAAAGTTTGCTGCTAATTAAATATTCACAAGATTTAACAGGGAATGATCGTACACAATTTCCCTTAAATTCAGCTCATTAAAAATTCACAAGAAATTCTACAGATAATTTCCACTGATTTTACAACGATTAAAATATAAATGCTCTGAAATAATTTTTCGCTTGATCACCTGCTGGAATGTTAAGATAATTCTGAAATAATGAAATACACATTAAGTATGATGTAAGATTTTCTCAACTCGAAATTTTACATGTTTTGACTAGGATAAATTTTACAGAGTCTTAGCTACGAATTTGTCAATTTTAATATTTACACAATTTGTTTTTACGAGAAGTCACCCAGTGCAAAAATTTGGCGTTTTACAAGATCTACGAAATTGTTAATTAGGATTTCTGTTTTATATAAAATAAAGATTTCTTTATACATCAAAATTCACATCAGCAGAATTTGTAATTTCAATTTCAAGACTGATTCTATTATTATTATTTATTTTTTTCTCTCTCTTTTTACCGACAATAAACCTTAACTTTATAAAACCTTTTGGAAAACTTTGAACTGTTCAACACTTCGGAAACCTTAAGAAACTTGGTTAATCAGAATAATGAACAAAAACCTAAACTTGAACGCGTCGTCCTGTTTATTTCCCGGTTGGCTTTCCCTCATCATCTACCTCTATCTGCTTCGTGTAGACGCTATTATGCTCATCCGTCTTGACCACTTTCCCATCGAGGAAAACCTGCATGCAGGTGTACTCTCGGACGGTAGCTGTGCGCCTTCTCTTCTTCGGAGGATCCTCCCTTTTCTGAGTGGGGAACATCTCCTCTTCCTCCTGGGATGAAGACTGTGATGCTGAGGATGGGGACGTAACCTCGGCCGCTCTCACCATCTGCATCATCCCCTTCGGCTTGCCTCCCAAGGGGCGAAAAGGAGGGACAACCAACTTTGGCGAGGTTGACACTTTCGGGGATTCTGGGATTGGTGAGGCTGACAGGGACAGTGCATCGACGACTGGCGTGACCCCACTTGGCACTGCTGCCGGTGGCAACCCAGCACTGGAGGACGTACCCGGACCTGCTGCACGGCTCTCTGCGACCTTTGTCACCGTACTGACGCTCCAAGACTCTGGTGCCTGGGAAGGACCAGCTGCACCCTTCACCACACCAATTTTGTGTACCGTCTCCATGTGATGCTGGAGGATATACACCTGACCTGCAACGTAGTCGCACCTGCTACACATCAAGGTGTTCGTCGCCGGCCCATGGATGTCTCTGATATGGCGCCATAGGCTTGCCCGATGTAGGTACCAACTGGTACACTCACGGCACTTGTATCGCCTCGGCTCACCCTTCGTCATGCTGAGAATCAATTTTCTTCAACTCCTGAAAAACACGAAGGAAAGAAGAATTCATAATATATACACCACAACTTAGTTTCGACCTCACCCAGAAAACAATTATGGAATCAAAGCCACACCTACTATCTTAGCGAAACCGCAGGGGTAACCTATGTGACCGCTTAGGATACCGCCTGGGCGGTGACACGTCTTGCCTCTCGGGCAGACTGACTCTACTGTCTGGAACTGGTTCCTCTGTAATGGCCTCATCCACCACAGGGTACTCATCTACCAACTCCTCAACTGAACCTTGGTCATACTGACCCTCCGTCACCATGGGGAGGTTTTCTGTCACCTCGTCCCTTGATGGACAATCCCAAGATTCGATGGCCTCACCGACATATGGTTTGAGTCGGTCCACATGGACAACCTTTGGTTTGCTACCACGTTTAAGCTGGATTCGAACCGTCACATCTGACAACCTCTTAAGAATCAGCCATGGTCCTTCCCACCTAAGTTGTAATTTGGGGGACATGTGCTTTTTCTTTGCAGGGTTGTGCAGCCACACAAATTGGCCCTCCTTCAACCCATGCTCAGATGCTCTCCTGTCAAAGTTCTTCTTTTGCCTCCGGGCACTTCTCCCGAGGCACTCCCTAGCCCTTTTATGGGCCTCCTGCATATCACTTCGCAACCTTTCGGCGAAGTCCGCAGTCACCTCCTCCTCAACCTCAGGACACCCTGTCACCAGATCCACTGGGACATTCACCTCTCTCCCCAACATCATCATGTTGGGGGATTCCCCGATCGAGTCTTGCGGCGTGCACCTGTAAGCGAAGGTGGCAACGGGGAGGAACTCATCCCAGTCTTTCTGCCTTCGCCCAGGGTCAATCAGCACCGCCACGATGTTGACCAAGGTTTTATTAAACCTCTCAACCATGCCGTCCGATTTCGGATTATAGGCGGTTGTCCGAGTCTTCGATATGCCGAGGATTTGGCACATTTTACTGAACACCTCCGACTCAAAGTTTGTGCCCTGATCAGAGTGAAGTTCTTGGGGCACCCCAAATCGACAGACAAACTCAGTCACCAATGTGTGCGCTACTGTAACTGCAGTAGCATCCGGAAGCGGAAATGCTTCCATCCACTTAGTGCAGTAGTCGCCAACCACCATCACCCAACGATTACCATTGTCCGTGACGGGCAATGGCCCGAGCAAGTCTATTGCTACTCGCTCCATCGGAACACCAACTCGATACTGCTGTAAGGGCGCAACCCTCTTCTTTGCAGCCGACTTTCTCCTGGCACAGATATTGCAGCCCCGGAGAAATGACCGCACGTCCGCAGACATGCCTGGCCAGAAGTACCTGGCTTTGACTTTGGCCAGAGTTTTGCTAACCCCCAAGTGACCACTAAGTTGCCCACCGTGCAACTCAGACAGAATTTCCTTCCGGAACTTTGATGGCAACACCAACAGCCACCGGATGGACTTCCCGTCATCGGAGTCCCATCGCCTATGTAGAACCCCTTCCCGGACCTCTAACTGGTCCCACTGTGACCAATAGGTCTTACAGGCTGCCGACAAGTGCGAGACCGTCTTCCACTCAGGACGACTATCGCCGTCCTCCTTCAACTTCATGAGCCAGCTCATGGTGTCATCCTGTGACTGTGCTTCCTTTAAAGCACTTCGGGACAGGGTTGGTTGGGCAGCTACGCCCCTAACCAAAAACTCACTCCCCTGAGGCTGAACCTCGGGTACTACACCAATTGCCTCGTCGACCACCTCCTCCCGGCCGCACTGTTTGCATTGCCGCCTCGACAACCCATCAGCATTACCATGCTTCTTGCCGCTCCTGTGCTCAACCACTAAGTCGTACTGGGACAGGACTTCCATCCACCTCGCCAGCTGACCCTCGGGGTTCTTGAAATTAAGTACCCACCGCAATGCGGCATGGTCAGTTCTGACCGTCACCCTGCGGCCGTACAAGTATTGTTTGAAATACTTCAAGTACACAACCACAGCCAACAACTCTTTACGAGTGACACAGTAATTTCGCTCAGGTTTGCTGAGCTTCCGGCTCGCATACGCAAGCACTTTTTCGTCACCACCCTGGACCTGCGACAACACCGCCCCGATACCTTCACCGCTGGCATCAGTGTCCAAGATAAAGTCGCCCTCGGGCATTGGGTATGACAGAACTGGGGCGGCCTGAAGCCTGCCCTTCAGCTCGTCAAATGCCTCCTGACAACTCTCAGTCCACACAAACTCTCTTGATTTCTCGGTCAAGGCATGAAGTGGACTTGCCACTTCTGCAAACCCCTGTATGAACTTCCGGTAGTACGATGCGAGGCCCAAAAAGCTTCTAACATCTCGTACACACCTCGGGACCGGCCAATTTGCGACTGCCTCAATCTTCTGAGGATCCGTGGCTACCCCTTCTGAGGACACAGTGTGCCCGAGGTAAGTCACTGACCTCTGAAACAAATGACACTTGCTGGGCTTGAGTTTGAGCCCAGCGTCTCTAAGCCTCCCCAACACAACTCGGAGACGTTCTAGGGTCTCCGTCACCGATTGACCAAACACGATGACGTCATCCAAATAAATCAGTAGGATTTCCCATTGCAAGCCGGCCATGACCTTTTCCATGAGCCGCTCAAATGTTGCCGGGGCATTGCACAGCCCAAAAGGCATGCATTTCCACCGGTACAACCCGCTTCTCACTACAAATGTCGACTTTTGGCTGGCGTCCTCATCCAGAGCGACTTGCCAGTACCCCGACGCCAAGTCAAGTGTACAAAACCACTTCGCCCCACTCAACGCATCGAATGTTTCATCAATGCGCGGCACAGGATAGGCATCCTTGATGGTCACCGAATTCAACTTTCTATAATCAATACAGAAGCGTTTCGTACCATCCTTTTTGTCAACCAAAACAACATTTGCCGCCCATGGACTGTCGGAAGGTTCAATCACCCCCCTCTTTTCCAAATCACCGACTTGTCTCTGGATTTCCTCCTGATGGCAATACGGATGACGCCTCATCCGTTCTCTCACCGGTTTAGCATCACCCGTGCTTATGTGATGCTGGACCACGTCCGTGCGACCAATGTCGTGGTCACCCTTAGACAATACATCCTGAAAGTCAACTAAACATTTCCGGACATCCTCATGGTACGTAGCCTCTACCTTGGCTGTACCCCTCTCAAACAAATCTTGCAAGTGCTGGGGTAACTCCTCACCAGCATTTGCCACCACATCCAACTCACCATGAATTGAACCAACCTCTACCTGGGAGATCGTTCCCGCCGTCGTCCCCTCACGTGCAACTCTTTTCTCCCTTCCGGGATTGAAGACCCGCAACGGAATAACCTCCGCTTCCGTCTCAACCAGAGATCTGGCCAAAACCAAACCCTTCTTAGCTAGGTCACCGCCACCTTCCATTGGTTCCACCATGGCTGGCCCGACCAAGTCGGCACCCTTCCGGGCAATTATACCTGGGACCATGGCCTCCTGACCGGACGGAATCACTGTAGTTTTTGAAACCACTACACGTCCCACAAAGGGCTCACCGGCACCGTTTGTGCACCTGATTCGCTCACCATTGAGCCTCCACTCTCTTGACTGGAAGTCTATGTTTCCACCTGTTGGCACGAGAAAATCCATGCCCAGGATGCCACTATACTTCATTTCGGTAAACACCGCCCTTACTTGGTGCGTGGTTCGACCAACTTGCACCTCCACCCAAGCTATGCCAAGCACGGGCAATCGACTACCGTCTACTTGCTTCACCTGGACCTCCTCCGTCTCTAAGACGGGTCTCTTCTCCTTCGGAATTTGATAGTACACCGTACTACTTATCAAGGTGTCGGTGGACCCCGTGTCAATCAAAAACCGACACTTGGTCCCTCTCACCATTCCATCAACAAATAAACCATAACGAGGGCCGCGACTTGGGTTGGGCAGAGTTATTACTCGTTGCCCATCCCCATGCTTTGACCTCTTTTCTCTACTACTACCCTCGCTGTCACTTTGTTGTCTTTTGGACCCTTTTGTCCACTCAGCCTTCCCGCGGGTCCTACGGGGGGCTGACTGCCGTTTCCCTGTTGTGGATGTCTCTGACACTCCCGGGCGAAATGCCCTATCTCACCACACCTGAAGCACTTCAGGGTACTGGGCTTGTTTGTTTTGGGGGGCATGCCCTGAACCTGACCCTGACCCTTGATCTGAGTCGACAACGACTTTACTAATTCAGCCACAGACTTCAATGCCTGGGCCTGTTCACCGAGACTTTTCTCTAAAGTCTCAAACCTCTGCTCTGTTCCGGAGTCAACAGCTCTCGCCAGCTTGGCGGGCTTCAAGTCAAGCAACCTTTGCTGTTCGACCTTATCAAAGTTCTCTGTCTCTAGGGCAGCCTGGACCGCTTCATCCAAAGTCTTTGGACGAGCCCGATGAATGCCCTCCCTGACTGAATGACAATCAACGGCGTCTATGAAGTGGTTCTTAGCCAACCTCTCCCGAGCATCCTCCTGCAACTCAGGGTATGCTCTTGCTGTTAACTCGTGAATCGCTTGCCCTAATTCCTGCAAGCCCTCCTTTGGCTTTTGGCGTCGATGTCTCAATTCGACAAGATAATTTTCACTCTGTCGAGCTGACCCAAACCTGCGCTCCAGCAGCTTAACAAGTGCACTGTACTTGTACTTGTGGCCTGAGTCACCCAACAACCGTAGAGCGTCTCCCTGCAAGCTTGCGGCTAACCACCTCGCAGCCTGCTCCTCGCTCCACATATTCACCTCACGACATGACTCAAAATGGCGGAAGTACTCCTTCCAGAGTACCTTCCCACTGTACCGATCAGGGGTTATGTTTGGCCTGCGATTTGGTCGCTCCAAACTACCCATCTGACCCACAGCACCATGGACCCGTGCCTCTCTTTTCAGTGGCCACGGACCCACTGACGAGATGTCAACTTGAGCTGAACTGTCGTTCTTTGCCTCGACTGGTCGAGTCGCGAAACTCAACAGTTCACTATGTACCTGTTTAGGAGTACACAATTCCTTATCTTCAACGAACGGGTTGGTACTCGCCCTACCCCGTCTCACACCAACCTCAGGCGTGAACGACAACAGATCCCCATTAGGACCCTCCGTCTCCCTAGAAATAGGCGTTGACTGCGCTCGGGGGAACACCCCTGAGCTTTGTCCTTTCTGAGGTGTACTTTCAATAAAGCTCACCCCCCTCCCCACTTTAGGGGCCAACTCAGGCACCACACCTGCACCTGACTCTCTCACCGTCGCTCCAGAGACATACCCAGATGTCTCTTCGGGCAACCTAAACTCAACATCGGAATCAACACGACGGCGCACACGCCCTCTCTCGGCTTGTGTACCCCCGTTTCCTCCATTTGGGGAATCACCCGACTGCAAGTCCATGGCAGCTAGCGCCAACTTCTTTTCAGTGAGGTCCTTTTCCCACTGCAGTATTTGGTTTTCCATCCGCAGTCGTTGCACCTCGACCTCAGCACTCGAGGTGCCAATTCGACCTTTCGAGCCAGGATCGCTCATCTCAACCCCAAAATCACTACCGAAATCAACAACACGTGAAGACCAATTGTGCAATTCTATTAGTCAACAGAGAAGTCCGCTTAATCAATTCCAATCCCACTTCTGACACCATTTGTGGCGGGTCTGTTCCCGAACCAAGTTATTCCTCGGACCAGGGACTACACAAAGCAGTCTAAAGGCTAAGGATGCAGGCTCGTTTTGGGTGGAAATCTACCGCCGCAGGAATTGATCCCTAAACCTTCTGTTAACTAGGCAATAACACAATAACAAGGACAACTGGCAACTGAATGGTCGGTAATCTCAAGTAACACGATGATTTATTTCAGAGACAACAATTAAATGATTAAATGATTTGGGAGTAATTGTCTTGGGTAGCTTTATTACAACCTGTGGTTTTCGAATATGAGCCCTATTTGCAATATACAACTAATATCGCACTGCTCACTCCAATAATCACTGCACAAACTAATGCTGCATCACAGGAACGCTATAGCAATGCACAACCAATGCTGCAACATAGGAACACTACAGCAATGCACAACCAATGCTGCAATACATGAACGCTATAGCAATGCACAGACCAATGCTGCAATATAGAAACACTCCAGCAACGCAACAACCAATGCTGCACTGCCTAAACAATATCGCATTGCATAGCTCAGTGCCACTGTGGAGATATGGTTTGTGCGCACGTAGCACTACGAAACCATGGGCCCAGCCCCAATCAACCACAATGCACCCACAAGTGTACGGCTAAACTGTCCAACAGTTCGCCCGCGCGTAGCTAGCATATAGCGCAAATCACCATATAGCAATACACGCCACAGCGAGAGCACACTCAACTCACGTTCGTACAGCTCGCTGCCACTTGCCAGAAAACTCCCGCGCGTACGTACGTAGCAATCTACGTACACATAGCACATGCACTAAACCATTATGATGCACTAAACATATGGGGCTTTGTTAACCAATCGCGTGCGTGCATACACGCACACCCTGACTGCTAAGCCACGCCCAGTCACGGGCGTACTATACTACAGTTCATTCATAAGATTAGAATACAATAACATGAACAAGGGCATAAAACTTCACTTTCCGTCACAGTACTGTACAATGTGCTGCACACTTAAACGTGTGTCTAAGACTTCGTGGTAAAGCTTCGCGCTGTGTGAGGGCACACAGGATCGCTGCAAGCATTACACTGTGCACGGAGTGGAATGGATTGGTTAGGAAAGAAGTAAACTACGCAATTTGCGGGAACGCAACAATATTTATGGGAACGATTATTTTCGAGTAGCTTTTCACTCTTTTAGAGTGAAGTTTGCATCTTTTTGAGTGGTTTTCACTATGGTCCATAAAAAACACTAACTATATTGAGTTTTGTGGCCCTTGTTCAGACAACAAGAGTTTGAAGCTATGACGGATTGCAGCTCTGAATCAGTATTTGAATTGTAATTCTGAGAAAATTTGGGATGAAATTGAACTCGACAGTCACTCCTTTTTGCAATGAAGGGTGAGGACCCTGGGCCACCACCCCCCCCCCCCCAAAGGAGGGGAGGTCCCTAACTTTGGGTGATTCTTTTAAGTGAGGTTATTATTTTGTTTATTGTGGTCTGGCAAGCGATTTACTCCAGTTCACAGCCCACAGTAAAGTGAGTAGTCGGGCGCCCTCATTCAACGGTTTTATAATGTCATCCAATTCGTCCAGATATGCATGCCGAACTATTATTTTTTTTAACCTGACCCATACCTTGCGATAAACTACAAGCACCATGTAGGCCATCATTTCTCTCTTTTTTTCATTTTCAAATTACTAAATTCTGCCGCACTTTTATGCTAACAGCGCAGGGGCGTTCAGTTCGGGTCATGGTATAAAGTGCAGTGAAGGCAACTAATGTACTGAACCTGTTGCACGCTGGTACGGGAAACTGCGCTATCATTATATCCCATTGTGTCGTCATAAATGCATAGCTACAAACGCAATGAATTCCACAGGTTGACGTCAGTCACCCTATGAACCCCACGAATAGATAGTAATCACTTTGCTATATACAGACGGCTTGAAGCAGAGCTGTACCCCTACTCAACGAGCAGGCAGCCGTATCCAGGAGCAGACAGTTGTAGGGACCCAGGTAAGTTAGTACTACACCAACGAATTCAACTAACTTGGAGTTAATAGGGACCAACTACGGCCGTATTAGTACTATGCACTTTACACTGTCGAGGACATGTACTGTTGTTTTTAAATGTACTGTTACCAAGACTCCTTTTGTGGCAAATCAATTAAACATGAGGAATTTCCAAAGCATCTTGGAACACCTGAAAAGGAACACCTCAAAAAGACACTGGCATGCACTAGTTGGGATCGAGTGCTCATAGTCTACGCACTGCAAGCCTTGCCATTGTGTACTCTACAGCTGGGTACTGTGCACCAGCATGAGCTGAGAGCTGCCATGCCAGACGAATTGACACCATCTTGAAATCAGAAATGATAACTATCTCGGGTACAGTTCAATCTACTCCAATCAATTGGTTCCCTGTTCTCTCTTGAATCCTCCAAGCATACGCAGGAAAGAACGGATGAAAGAACTGGGGCGTATTGAAGCCAACCCAGACCTGCAAATCCACAATGACCTAAATTGTCTGCCTAGAATGCGCCTCAAATCTTGCAAACCCTTCTGGGCTTCCATAGAGTCCCCTGAAGATGCCAATTTTGACCCAAAAACCAAATTGCAAAATCTCTGGGCAGATGCCAATGTCACCAACAAAGACCTTCTCCAAGATCACTCAAAAGAGGTTTCAGGTTTCAACCTCCCTCGAAACAGTGGACTGTTCTTAACAGGATCCGGATACTTCATGCAGAACAGCTCATCACCTGAGCAAATGGAAGGTGATAGACATCTTAGGTGCTTCTTTGGGGGCCTCAAGGCAATCCATTAAGCCACAGACGTAGCACTGGCCTGGCTGTCTTATCTAGATCTGACACTCTAAGGTGCTCATCATACAAAAGAAGAAAACATTTACTTTTCGCTACGGTCATATATAGGTCATGTACATACTAGTGTGCATGCACTGTGTGACAATGACAATCGTTTCAGCTGTCATAGGTGGTTAAACTCGGCATTCAAATCACGCTACATTTGGATTACAAAGGGTTCGTGTGTTACAACATAATACCGAATTGTGTCATAGCCCAAAAGGTCTTCAATAAACCCGGACGTCAGACATCCCTTTAAACATGAGACCAATTTTACGGCTCTACTTTTACTGAAAGCAACAAAAAATCCCATCGAAAACATCCCAGCAGGCATTTTTGGTCGTTTTAACGTCTATCTGACGTCAGATTCCGACCAACTCCGACGTTGTTTTTTGGTTGCCGTAGTGGTTGTAAGTGTAAGTTTTTTAGACGTTGAAAACCTGACTAAATTCTAACGTCGATATGTGGTCAAAATTGTGACGTCGGTCTGACCATGATTAACTGCTAATCATGACCGAAAACTAACGTCCGATTATAGTCAAATTATGACGTCAGTCTGACCATGATTTACTGGTTACATGGACGTCTACAGGACGTCAGATTGTTGGTTGAATTTAGGTCAGAATATGGTTGAAAAAGTAGGTTATTTAGACGTCGAAAACCTGACCGAAATCTAACGTCCATATATAGTCAAATTATGACGTCAGTCTGACCATGATTTGTCTGGTTGAATGGACGTCGACAGGACGTCGCGGTTGAAGTTATTTAGACGTCGAAAAATGACCAAATTATGACGTCTGTGTGAGGTCAAAATTGACGTCTATCTGACCGTCGTAATAACGTCCTTTCAATGTTTGAATTCCATGATTGAAGTTAGGTCAGTACATGGTTGCAAATGTTATTTTTGTAGACATTGAATACTGTTATTTCGGTTGTGTAAAAATCAAACGGTTGTGTAATATATGAAGCTAGCAACCTGTTGTGTAAACCGTTGTTTACACAACTTGTGTATAATACTTCACAACTTGTTCATTTTTTTTTAATAAACTGGTTGGCTAGGTTCTTATAGTACACAACCGAAATAACAGTGAAAAAAGTAAGTTTTCCAACGTTAATCAATATTCAAAATAGTGGCGTCAGTCTGACAGGCTTAAATAATGTCAATTAGACGCTTCAAATGTTCAATGTTAATAGGCCGATCAATTTCGCATCAGATTTCATTACCACGCGGAATCACAACCAACACAGATATGATCTCTAATCTCTTTTGTGAATATTTGTGCAGGTATAGAAGACATCAGGCGGTTGATGTTGATCCTGATGGTGCATGGGGCCACGTAAAGTAGGGCTTGGGTAGTGTATTCGTCTCCCTCAACTGACCAAAGCAGAGAGCTGGAAAAGAGGAAAAATGAACAACATTGTTAATTTTCTTGAATACCAACACATTTTTCAAATAATGGTGACTCGTAAATAATTAAAACAAAACAGATTCTTTGAACTTACAGCAGCAGTTTAATTTTTAGAAATCCAAAAAAAGTATTAAAAATAATTCTTACATGTATGAAGAAGACAAGTCGAAGCATAGGCCTATTTTAATTCTAATGGGCGATTTCATGCGATTCCAAGAAACGAATTTTACTGAAATTAATTAATGAAGAATTTAAAATTGCAAGCACCGTAACTTTCTTTACAAGGATAAAACTTAACACTAATAGCGCCGTCGTACGCCGTGTTTCTAAGCGCTTTGCAAAGACTACAACAAACCAATTTTATAGTAAAATCTGGTATTAATACAACATGAAATAGAGTACACGACAAAGTGGCAATAATGTATCGTTATACGTGATTCCCAAACTCTGAACACCGTAAACTAGATTGAAAACGTATTTGTCTCAAAATATCAGCATCAAAATGAAAGAGACGTTTCGATCGTTTGAGTTAGTGATGGATGCGGAATATGTTGCGGGGCGGTTAAATTCACAATAAATTTAATATTCTAAATCTTCAATCAACACAGTACGTGTGGGAAGTCGTCTCATAATGAGATATGCTTTAGAATGACCTCATTTTTCCTAGGCCTAAATAAAGATTGGACGTGATGATAGAAAGCAGGTAGAACTAGCATGACTGCTGATTAGTTTGGATTTTCTACATCTTCAATGTTTAAACAAAGGGCATCGTTAGTGTAACTTTCTTTTTAAGATAAGGAATGACAATAACATCCAACATCTAGTCTAACATTAATAACTTTCTACAATGAAGTTAAGGTATTTTAATGGAATTTTAAAGTTACAACTGACATGACTAGTAGGGTATATAATAATAATAAAGATACAATTTCCAAACTATTGACCTTCAAAGAAATTGCAAATCACTAACTCGGAAACATTCGCGTTTGAAACTTACCATTTTCAGACATGGCAAAATCAGATCATCTTGCTTGCGGTTCAATCGAAATCTTGACTTGTGCTTGTCCTATACATCTTGATGTCGTATCTTGACTTGGATTTATAGATCAGGAGTGGGAACATCTCCAATGTTAACTGCACTCCATCGCAGAACCGAATCTTGACAATATTGTGCACAAAAGGTGCCAAAAACCTTGTTCATTTTGGGCCAACATGTCTCTTCCCAAAGCTGCTTCAGTTGTGACTGTTGGTTTAACGGATGATTCAAACTGGCCAGACTCGTACAGCAGTGGAGTTCGTTGGAATGCAAGAGGTCACACACAGGGCATACATATGCTTAAGTGCACGTACATTTGGGCTATACGGTTTTTGCGCGCGCGGCACTTGGCTCTGGGCCAAGACAATTATAATTGGCGCGCGCCGCGGCTAAGTGGAAAAATCTTCAAAATGGACGATATATTTCGGTTAAAACAATGATGATAACGATTGGACATCAAATTTATAACCATCAGCTAGGTGACCATAATTCAACGGCTTATTTTTAGTCGTTCAAATTAAAAAGGCGTCCGATAATTTCGTTTGGGAATTACTACGTTGCACATGCATTCCGGTTTAATGACTTTTTTTATTTGCTGAATAAATTAAGTGAAAAATAGACGTTATATTTTGGTCGAAACCATGACACTGTCGACGTAATGTAAATAACCAACAGCCGACAACAATTCAACGTTGAGTTGCTGAAAAGACGTCAGAAAACGGACGTTATATTTTAGGTAAAACCATGACATAACAATGACGTTAAATATTGTAACCATCCACTGACCAAAAATCAACGTAATTAATTGATTCGTTGAAATAACGTTAGAAAACGGACGTAATATTATGGTTGAAAACATGACCTAATAACGACGTCAAATATTATAACCAGCAGCCGACCACAATTCAACGTCGCTTTGTAAGATGTTGAAATGACGTCAGATAATGGACGTTGTGTTTTGGTTGAAAGCATACGACGTCAGATATTATAACCAACAGCCAACCACAATACAACGTCGATTTTGAGTCATTGGAACGACGTTAGAAAACAAACGTAATATCATGGTTGAAAACATGACTTAAAAATGACGTCAAATATTATAACCAGCGGCTGACCATAATCCAACGTCATTTTTGAGTCGCTGAAAAGACGTCAGAGAACTGACGTTATAGTTTGGGTAAAACCGTGACTTAATAATGACGTTAAATATTATAACCATCAAACGACCGGAAAACAACGTCATTATTTGATTCGTTGACACGACGTTAGAAAACGGACGTAAAATAATGGTTAAAAACATGACATAAGTACGACGTCGGATATTATAACCGACGGCCAACCACAATTCAACGTCGTTTTTTGAGTTGTTGAAACGACGTTAGAAAGCAAACGTCATATCTTGGTTGAAAACATGACATAATTGCGACGTCGCGAAGGGAAACGCAAAAATAACAATAATACAACGTTGTTTTTCAGTCAGTTGTATAGACGTTGACAAGACAACGTCATACCATGGTTGAAATTACGTTTGGTAATATTCCCGACCAAATTCCAACTATATTTCGACGTTGTTGTTACGTTAAATTCTGACGTTAAATTGTCGACACTAAAGCAACGTCTGGCAGACGTTATAATGACAACGTCGGCTTTTGGTCGACTAAAACAACGTTGATTTTCGGTTATGTATGGTTGATCCGACGTTGCGACCATAAAACAACCATTATACAACGTCAGTCTGACGGTCGGTGCCTGCTGGGATATAGAAAAAAATTGCATACCAACTTAGCATACCTTGTATTCCCATTTCTGCACAGGTCCTCTTCCGACGTAGTTATGGACAAGCTGGTATCATTTGAAGAGTGTAAGTTTTATTATAACTCGTACGTCTGTCACAAAAAAAACACAACACCGGATTATTATTAATATGTTTACACGGCATTGTAACATTTTATTGTGTGGAAATGGCAACATTGAAATAAATGTTTCTACTACTATTAAGTGAATTAATATGTGCTTGGCCGGTTTTAAACAAGACGCATAAAACCTGCTTTGGGCCAGAACGCTGATAACGGCCCGCTGCCAAATGATGTCGTTACAGCGCCCCAATTGCTCCAAAACGGTATCCTACTTCTACCGCATGTGTTTTGAATCGTTGATCAATATTACAGTCAGGGTTCCATTGAATACCCTTGAGACATAATGATGTCATAGGCTTTATCAAGGGAGGCAGGAGGGCACGAGAGCCACCGTAGCTCTGGAAGGGCTAGGACAGAGTGCACAAATTATGTGAACAAAGCATGACGTCATTACGTCTCATGGTTTATTCCCCATAGACCAGAAACTGTGGTCGAAGCCCTTCCAGTTTGGCTACGTGGAGCATGAAGGCATCAAACTCTACGAGGAAGGAGATGATGTGGTCAAGGCACTGAAGACATTTGAAGTCAGAGATGATGACAGCTGGATCGTGACCTATCCCAAAGCAGGTAGACGAGAAGAGCAGTCTTCATAAAGCTGCTTAAGACATAAATTCGCTAATCACGTAAAAAAAATTAAAATGTAACATTTATCAAAACATGTGCAAATGACATATGCTATAGGCTGGTATGTTGGACATATTTTGTGAATGTTTCATGTGAATCCATTGTACCATTCCGAAGAAAGACGCTTGCAAAGAACATACGCTAAAAACACAGTGACCACAGTTCCATGGTGAAACAAATTTAGTGTAATCGCGAGCTGATGTGACTGCATTTGAAGCAGTGTAAATAACAAACAAAAACCTATTCATGGTGACTGACTAAGGAAAAACCAATTCAGTGTGCAGAATGGAAAATGAGCCACTTAGGTGAAAGTGGCATAACTCCTCAACACAGTCACTAATTGGAAAAATCCTAAATTCATTTGGAAGATAAAGTAATAACCATTCAAATGAAACTCTTGTTGTTGTTTTTCTAAATAATACTCTATTGACCACAATTCTGACTCACCCTGTAGGGACATTTGTAATTACCCGAAATTGTATTCACTGATATATGTAGAAAATCCTCGCTCAAAGTGACGATAGCTCTGGTACTAAATATCCCGTGAAATTATCCCACCTGATATGATATCCTTCGGAAGAAAAGAACCATTGAAGATGGTTTTAGAAACTGTTCCCGCGGGCCCACTTTTTCATTAATGGGACCTCGAGGTCAGTTTTTCACGTGCTTAGCAGCGGAATCCAGGTACGAGACCGAAGAACTTAAGTCAAGTTACACGAGCCTACGTTGTATTGAGAGTGTTTCGTTGGCCCAATGATCAGGGGTAACAATCATTTGTAGCGCTTCGATCTTACTCTATAGCGCTATTTATTACATGTTATTATTATCAGTTTTCACTGTTTTTCTCAAAATGCACACGTAAAAACAAATGTTTTTATGTAGGCCTATCTCTATGCAATTGGGTCTGTGTATTTTAGACTCGTTAAAGTGCCTTTGAACGAACATACAGTTAAAGTCCCCCTTTCATTCCTAATTGAAAAGAAGTCATTTCCATTCAGGATTATTAATTAAAAAACGATGTGAATTAAAAATCTGCAGTCGAAAGTCAAAGCTGTCAGCAATGAATTCCGGCAGTGACCGTCAGACTTTCTGGTCACTTTTTTTAGGACCGAAGAAACCAGCCATAATTCCGAATGCTATCTGGTATGAAAACTAGCCCATTATAATGACTGAATACATTCAGGTATTGACCTATCGCCGTTTGCCAGTTAGCCACGCCCCTTAGACAACCCTATGGAAATTGTGTACACTAAGTTTTGTTTGTCTCAGATTTTGCGCGCTCCGCGTCCATTTGTTTTATATGTAATTACACAAGCTGCGTTGACGCGATTCTACCGCGATAGGTCAATTAAATACCGAAGAGTGTACACACCGCAAATAGCGCTCCTATTGTGTCCACCATTAAGCCCGGTTCATACTGCAGGGTGCAGACCAGTAAATCGGTCCGAAATTGCCTGCGCCGGCCAAATCACGATTTGCATGCCCTCAAAATCTTCGGTATTTGAGCATGCTGTGGGCCATGAACTTGAGGGATTGTAAAAAATATGAGTGGAAGCCGTGCACAGGACTGGGAGCTAGCAGTTCTGTGTAATTTTGATGTAATTTGGACCCTAAAAGCGCTCTATTTTGCAATGGAGTGTAGGCATCGTTTTTCAAAATGGCGATGGGCTTCAGGACTATTTTCAGGGGTGATCATCTTCAGATGGAAATTTCTCCTAAAAGTCATCAGTTGACCCCCCAAAAATTGAAAAGAAAATAAAAGATGATGAAATAAGCTTTAATTTGATGTGTGTCTCGAACACCTTGGAGAGTTGTGAGTATTTTTCCCGAATTTTTGAAGTGGGAGCATTTACCATTGGGGTCTATGGAAGTTTATTTACTGGTCTGCTACCTGCATGCGAATGCAAATGCGAATGTGAAGCGGATTTGACGTCATAAAACATTCGCTGCGAAATTCGCCCGAGTTGAAATATGCTCAACGTTTTACGAATTTGCAGCGCGAATACTTACAATGACGTCACAAATTCGCGTTCGCTTTCGCTTTCGCGCCGAGTATGAACCGGGGTTTACATGAACAACAATTTAACGCAAAGATCAAATGTGTGTTTCCAGGAACCACATGGGTGCAGGAGATCATGTCGTGCGTGATGCATGACGGGAACTTGGAGGAAGTCAACAAGCGACATACTGTGTTCCGGGTGCCGTTCCTAGAGTTTAATTTACCAAAGACTATTCGGCAAGAAAATAAGGTAAGCCCCATACATCTACTTAAAGGAGTAATTTTCCATGGTGTGACAATTCCTCTTATTGGTATCTCCACCATGCAAAGTATTTCATTATAAGTAATATCCAGTATGTCTCTAAAGTCCGATAATTTACTTCTGAAACAAATTGTACCACTAAAAGGTACGTTATATTCAAAATGAATTTAAAAAAATCGACTCAGTGGCTTAAACTTCAACAATCTTGTGTTTATGATTGGCCATTTGCGGGGAGACACCGAAATGATGATAGTTTTTGTTTTTTTTTTTAGCTGCCTCAAACTTACAAGGTGGTTCAGACGGTTCCATCGCCCCGGGTCATTAAGTCCCATCTTCCCGGTCAGTTGCTGCCCCCTAACGTCTGGGACAAGTCCAAGATCGTCTACGTCATCCGTAACCCCAAAGACGTGGTGGTGTCCTACTTCCACTTCGTCAAGACGATCAATCCTGACAGGAGCGACCAAACTTTCAGCGAGTTTTTCGACGAAATTATGACAGGAAAAGGTGAGAAAAAGGTGACCCCTGAATGGAGTCAAAGAGGCCATTGTTTTTAAAATACAGACCTGAATCCCAAGTTTAATATTATCCTATACATTTACATATTGGTTTACATTCAGAAATAAGATTTTACACTCATCCATTTAGAAAATCAATGGACCGATCCAGTAAGCACCGCCCCATGGTATTCTGACCAATCACAGCCGTGATTTATGTCCGACATGCGTGCACAAAAGTCCGTGCACGCGCGTATGATGCGCGCGGTAGGAAAATGCAGTGTGGCATTAGAGAGGAGCACGTGTTAATTTACCCACGTGCGCAGTGGGAGGGGCTTACTGGATCGGTCCATTGCGGCACTGTTGCTTAATAATTGGTTCAATAAACGCATCATGTCTTTTTTTGATACTCAGAAAATGTCATTATAACATACAGTGCCTTCATTCGCTTACAATATGGCCAATAACGAATACAAGTTAAAAGTCAGGCCTGTTTGCTTCTGTTGAGAATCACAGATTCCTCAAGGAAACTTGCTCCATCCACAACCCAACACCGTCTGTAAACTACCTTTTGGTTATCTGTGGTCGAACTAAACCTCTCGAAATATCTTCTATGGGGGCGGGGGCAGTACTGTAGACGGACGGCTGCAGGAAAAGTTCAAGCTTTTGTATTCCGTTTTATTTTACAAAGTTGGCATTTTGCAGATAAATGAATTTTTAAACTTTATTCTATACCTACTGGCTCACTAATGATTGATTTGGTATTTTTATTTGCGAAGAACCATACGGTCCATGGTGAGACCACTACCTATACTTCTGGAAAAAAAGACACCACCCTAACGTCCTCCTGGTGAGATTTGAAGACCTGAAAAGGGTAAGTGACAATTTAACATGCAGGCAAGACATGCATGAAGTCTTTACGTGGGATTCTCTGTATGCAAGAAGGAAGTTTTTTGTTTTTACAGATATCGCCAAACACAGGGTCAAGGGCCACTCAGGGTGGTGACTACAATCAAAACGTTCGTTGTCCACGCAAGTTAATTAATCTACTGATATTTCACTTGAAGTTATAAGGAGCAAAGCCAGAACCTGGGAAGAGTTTCATTGTAAGGTTGTACAAAAAAAGGAACTGAACACATAATGGTTGAGCAGGGGCAGCACATCCAAAGTGTTTTCCCGCATTGAATAACTGTGAACAGTCACTTCCTAAGAATAAGAGAAACCAGTCAGTAATTTGAATTGGTTGGTTTATGAATACACACAATCCGAGGTGTCGTATTTTGGCAACCTTTTAATTTTGAGATTGAGTCAAGTTGTTAAATTGATTGTTTCCATTGAGTTGATATTTTTCTTACTGTTCGTACCCGGAAAAATGGCGTCGTTACTGTTCTCTCATCCGCTCATTAATAAAAACAGCCCCTGAAGCCGAGTCCGAATAACTTGGCTACGTACGGAAGGTACACACTCGCCTATGGAAGCAGCCACAGCCCCTTCCATTGGCCCGTGCGTTATTTCCAGCCGTGGGAAAGTAATTCGGAAACGGCCTGTATTCATTCTTCATCCACTTAATCCTCGTCTTTTCAGGATCTGAGAGGCAATATTGAAAAGATCAGCACGTTCTTGGGCAAGGACCTGCCCGCCGAGGCACTGGACGCCATCACGGACCACTGCACCTTCGCCAACATGAAGAAGAACCCCATGGCCAACCCAGACTCCATCTGGCACCCGCCGGAACCGGCCGCTGGCGGCGCCCCAATGTCCTTCATGAGAAAAGGTAGACATTCTCAGCGGCCAACGGAGTCAAAACAATTATAGCAGGTTTAACTCCCACTTAGTGTAGGAAAGATGTACCTCGTTCTTTTCGTGGAATCATTTGCCTCGTAGTGCATTATTTTTAGTTGCCTCCCAGTTGCGCTGAAAATGTCCTTGTGTAACTTAACTTACTGATCTTGATCCTCTTCGTCCCCAGTGGGACATTAGGCCGCAATCAACTGACGCCACTGAGTTCTGGCGTGTACCTTGGCGTGTACATTACTTCATGTAAGCCCCATCTCTTCCAGCTCAGTTATCGTTGTCAGACGCCATATTTGGCCTGGCTCCTCCCTGTTACCAGATGGAGTCCATCTCGAAGCAACTTTCGGTATCATATTTGGAGACATCCTTAGGACATGACCAAGCCACCGCGTTCTGCGCATCTTGAAAGTGCTGAGCCTGTGTTCTTATACAAGTTCTCACTGCTGACCTCAATACTAGGCCAATCAATGTTGCAGATTTACGTAAGCAGCTGTTATCGAAGGCAATTTTGTTCATGTCCTTCTTGGCCACTGTCTAGCACTCAGAGCCTTATAGCAGCACCGAGATGACCTTGCTTTTAAAGAGCCCGATCTTGGTTTTGAGGCGGCTTCGATGGGACGGCGTCTGCTAAATGCGCCTCTAGCTCTGGCTTTGTTCAGCCGGGCCTTGATGTCTCTTGGGGCACCATTATTACCGCCGGTGAGGCTACCAAGGTAAGTGAAGTCTTCAACATACTCAATTGCCTCTCTGTCGATAGTAATTGGACGGAGGTGCTGCCTGTGTATTAATGCTTGTTGATATGCAGGCCTGTCTGCATGTACATGTACATGTTGAGCATATGCACTGAGTCAATCAGTCTTCTCATGGATATGGGTACGCTAGGAAGCCAAAACAGTAAGTTCATCAGCAAAGTCGAGATCTTTCAGGTATGAGAACAAGGGCCATTGGATTCATCTGGGACGGTCGGATGATGTTTGACGCATGACCCAATAAATCGTAATGAGGAACAGTATGAGTGAAAGAATGCAACCCTGCCGGGCTCCAGACTTCACTTTAAAGGAAGCTGTAAGAGTGCTGTCCATTATGACACCATATTCGAAGTGTTGGTAGAACTTCCCGATCAAGGTGATTATAATTATTTTGGGTGAGATTCCATAGGCTGGCCCGGATTAAGTGTTTCGTAGGCCCTAGGCACCAGTGTTCCGAAGAATAGAGAAGAAAGGGGAAAGGAAGAGGGGAAAATAACAAAGTGGAGAATGTAAATAAAAAACACCGCTGCTCAAAACTCCGCAAAGCTAAAAGCCGGTTCTGAAACCCATGTCAAAAGATTGTACATTCTGTCATGTCGGCACAAGCTGCCGCACGAAGTCGCTTCATATACGGGGGTTGACAGCTGAAGCCGTGTATATAAAAAATATTTAAAAAAAAATCCACTATAGGATTTAAAGACCCCTCCCCCCCCCCCCCCTGCAGTCTGGATCAGGGAACAGGCCTGAGCAAGGTATGCGCAGAGGTACTGAGCATGTACATGCCGTTTTGCGACGATGAAATAGAAACATTATAGCTCAGTGGATTGAATTTTGTATTTTTGAGCAGTTTTAAAAATTTATTTCGAACGATTACAGTAAAGGCTCTCAATATAACAAATTTATTATTCTTGCAATTGTCCTCCGATAGAAAAGAAAGAAAATAAAACAAAAAGTTATGTGGCGATGGCCAAGTCTTCAGGTGTCGGACTTATGACCCTAACTCAATGACCCCCTTACCGACTTCAATATAGAACTCTTCTGGGACTCGGTACCCGGCCCACCACACCTCCTTCCCTGTCCATCCATGTAACTCGAAAGTCAGGCACCATAAAGGGAGGAAACGAGGTGGCACCCTAAGCCTTGCTGCCGAGTCAGCAAAAGAACCCCGTACCTATACGCAGATGCCAACCTGGACTTCGCAGACAGTCCCAACTTGTGAGTCAGCTTACCGACCGACCGAGCTAACTGCTGTTGGTAAATGACGACGGGAAATTAATACTCTTAAATGACAGAGCCCGCGGGAATCGAAAACCAAAATAATGACACCAAGCGGTATCGAACCCCTAACCCTGGGTCCGCTGTCAGAAGGCTTAACAACTAGGCTGTTTCGGTAGGTGCTTTTCTCTTTGCGTTTAAAACATAATCCTTATTTCCGCAGTGGGAGAGTTACTTTGTGTTTCATAGCTGCACGAAAGATGCATCAGCATCGTGCTATACACATGGATGTTGTTACGTAACTCTTTTCTACAATCATTCTTGTGTACCGAGCAGTTGACTATTCAGAGTCACTACGAGCAATTAACCTTACAAAGCCCGTTCTTATTCTTTCTCATCAATTATTGTTTCGCGTCGCGCGTCTTTCGGCCGCCACTGACATGTCGCTGTGATTGAGAGAAATTCTAG
Organism: Patiria miniata; assembly: GCF_015706575.1. Classification (NCBI taxonomy): domain Eukaryota; kingdom Metazoa; phylum Echinodermata; class Asteroidea; order Valvatida; family Asterinidae; genus Patiria; species Patiria miniata. The sequence continues at coordinate 24,407,394 of NW_024037068.1, forward strand.
CAAGTTTCCCCTACCTCATTATATTTATATCAAACTACTGACCCGTTTACAAATTTTTACGAGGGAATTTTGTTTGTCTGATTCTAATTCAGCTCCCTTAGGTAGTTTGGGAAACTTCATCTTTTCTTGTACTTACGCTAAGTCTAGGGAATGATGCCATTATAATACAATGTCACATTAACGTCAGTCGGTGGCATGATTAGAAACGTGACCACGCGAGTGCAATGGCGGCCAGTGGCGTAAACCTTTGCAAGCGATGGAGGGGGGGGGACCAAAATCAAGACCAAAGGCTGGACACCACATTATACTGGGACGCTCTTTATCAATTATGTATACTCGCGCTTACATATTTAGAAGCTTTTGTACTTTGTTTCTCCACATTCCAGTGCTATTGAATACATTTTAGTTGCTTGGACGTTCGGAAAATACCGCAAAATCCTCATTTTTTTCTCATCACAAAAAAGTAGGGTATGATTCAATAGCCGTCAAAAAGTGTGGGGGGTATATATACCCCCATCCCTCCCCCACCCCGGGAATTACGCCCCTGATGACGGCGCACGGAGCCAACGAGCCTGCCACTCGAAGTTGAGAGGGGCACACATTTTTGTATTGCGAGAGGGGTCATTCGTGTTTTCGAGGGATTGTTTTCCATCGCGAGAAGGTTCACAATCTTGTTAATGCGCGAGGGGTTTTTGAGGGGCACTGTTACATTATAAGAGCGGAGATCATTTTCAACGCGATCATAATGCTTTCATGTGCGTTTGAGGGCTGTTTTATTTTCATCTCGAGGGGGGCAAATTTGTGACCTAATATGGTAAAATGACTAATGTCCCCTAAAACCATGTTATGAGTAATCAACGCCTGAAGTTGGATACACTAGGAAAATCATGTAATAAGAACCGAAAAATGTCTAAAAAAAAAAAAACATGATAAAAATCTGTGGCTATAGATTAGGTCAATTGGGAGTGGGGTACAAGGACGCATCCAGAACACACATTTGTTGGGGGAGTGTACAAATCAAGCCAGGCCCAACTGGTATAGGTCCTGGCTCTAACAGCCTGTTGGCACCAATTCTCGAGGGCGTCAGTTGCTTCTCAAGGTGGGAGTGGTACATACATATGTATCTTGATCAGTGATAATTGTGCAGGTGCGAAGCCTACACGGCGCGGGGTTCGGGGCCCGTTTACGGGCCTCTTTAAAAAATGGATTCTTGGTGCCCTGTGGTGCGATCTGAGGCAATTTCTGACGACTGCCAAAGTTTTAGGACAACATCATCATTTAAACATCTTTTTCGAGTTTGGAGTCAATTAATCAGCTGTTCTGAGCTATAAAATCAAATGTAGGCTACGTAGTTTTACTCAGGGACGAAAAACGTTGGAGAACGACATCAGCCCCCCCCCCCCCGTTCCCCACCGATCGACGTCCATGGTTGGCACCTTCAGAACGACAGACTTACACATAACGGTTATACGTAGGGCCAATGTATACATGCTGTACAGCGTCAGTTATAACACTGCGGTCTTTTCGTAGGCACTCCCCCCAAGTTTTCGTAGGCCCCTAGGCACAGTGCCTACTGTGCCTACTGTGCCTATTGGGTAATCCGGGCCTGTCCGTAGGCTCTCAAGATCTTCTACAGGCTCTCACAATGAAAACCATGGAATGCCTTCTTGAAGTCGATGAAAGGGATGAATAAAGGCGAGTTCCATTCCAGGCACTGCTCGACGATGTTAAGCAGAGCAAATAATCTGGTGGGTTGATGTCGGTGTCGACAGTATTGGCGTGCTGATTGCCGTTGCATATTAGCAATAGTTGAGGTGTATTCTGTTGGTCCACATGCAGTAATTCAAGTACAGTAAGACCTCTTCTCTTGTGTATTCTTAAAACTGCACGAAAACAAAGCGTTTAAAACAGTCATATATAAAGCGTTTAGTTCCTTGAAGTTTTCCTTTATTTTATTCATTTCAGGCAAAGTTGGAGATTGGAAGTCTCATTTCACTGTGGCTCAGAACGAGGCTATAGACGCCCTCATTCGAGACAAGTTCTACGGGACTGGATTGACGTTCGACCAATAGCCAGCTGCGACTGCGCTGAAATCGATTGCCTGGGTTAAAGTTCGACCCAATGAGTGAAATTTTTACCCAAGCATGCATAGGGTGAAAACAGCATTTACCCAAAGTTGGGCCGCCCCGATCCAATGGACCGATCCAGTAAGCACCGCCCCATGGTATTCTGACCAATCACAGCCGTGATTTATGTCCAACATGCGTGCACAAAAGTCCGACATGCATGCACGCGCGTATCAGTGTGGCATTGGAGAGGAGCACGTGTTAATTTGCCCACGTGCGCAGTGGGCGGGGCTTGCTGGATCGGTCCATTGATTGGGTGAGAATTTCTCGGTCAATTTAACCATAACGTGGGTTACTACAATGACCAAATTTATACCGACTACGAAAACTGGTTAAACTTACCTCAAGCTTGGGCTATGAAGGTATGTTGGAGGTATTTACTAAGAACTTCGTGTCAATAACCATATTAAGCTTGGAATATGAAGCTGTGCTTGGGTTTTATTTACTTGGAGCTTGTGGACAATTTAAACCAAGCATTGCACCGTAAAATGGTGTGCAAGTACTGCAAGTGCATGTAATATACTACAAAAATAATAACAATGGGCACAAACTTATATTAGATGACGCTAAAGCGGCGGTAATACTATAATAAGACTGCAAACAAAAACAAAATCGGATAAATTGGTTTATATCTCATTCTCATTTGGAAGGAATTTTGTTTGAAATTTTTATAACAGGTTGGTTAAAGTTTTGGTTTTTGAGTAAATCTAAGTTTGCCTGTTTGACATATGAGCCTAATTGACACAATCTTACTCAGCTCAGTTCCACAAAAATGAACAGTTGAATAATAAACCAAATTTGAACGATAATTATAATATATTTTAATGTTACTTTATTGCTGTTTTCACCTTCGAAAAACCGGAGGTCGAGTAATTTTGATTGATAAAAAAATGTAGACCACAAATTAAAATTGGTTCTAACATAAAAATGTAAAAAGGAACTGTACAGGGCGAGTCAGAAGAACGTCCCTTTGAATAGTTTGTCTCCCACAAAACGCGAAAGGTTACCAGTTTTTCGCTTAAGCCAGTATTTTGATCTGGTTATTGGCAACATTCAGTAAAAATTTCACTGACATGCATTATGCATGCAAAGGATACAGACCTTTGTTTGTGACTACCCAAAGACATACCAACACAATGTTCAGGAACCTAGAATGACATGTATTGAATAGAAAACTGATTTACAGTTCAGTAAATATAATTCCATTTAATTGATGTCCTGTTCATGTGACCCTTACTTCCGGTATAACCGGAATTGTTAATTTAAACCTTGATTACCATATCTAACCGATTAACATTCTCATGGGATTGATACTTTATATAATCATGCAGGAACCTTCGAAGATAAACATTTTGCATTTTTATTATCGTGCAGTTTACTCATGGGCGTCGCCAGGATTTGTTCTAGAGGGGGGGGGCAAAACATATTTTACCCAAGAAAATCATGTATATTTCTCAACATATTTTCGATTTATCAGTTTTAGAGGGAGGCAGGGACATTTTGCCCCCCCCCCCCATTAAATTCAATCCAATATGACTTCGCGCCTCTTTTTCTTTTCTTTTTTTTCTCTGTTTTTTCTTCCTTTTCTTTTTTTTTTAAATTTCCGGCGCGACGCCTATGAGTTTACTGTCGTCATGTTGTGGCTTCATGAGTATTTAATGAGGCAATTTTGCGGCAATCGTAATTCTGCACATTGTGATTATGTATAATTCCAGTTTTGGGCCGTAGCATTATATTGGCCTAAATATGTGCTTGCTGGAATGACAAGGTCATGCGACCTGTACTTTCGGTGTTACTGATGGAAGTGATGTTTGTAGACTCCAATTGTCATATCTCCCTTATTATCAAACTCGTGGGGTTTGGGTTGAAAGTTACATATCGTGGACAGCGGCTTAGCCAGGGTTCTCATCCTGGGAGGGGCGGGCGCGTGTGTGTCGGGGGGGGGGGGGGGGGCTTGAGGTTACACTGGAAAGGCGCCCAAAACATTTTATCTGTGCTGATAGGTAGACATGTTTTTTTATAACCTGACACCGGACCTCCGTAAAATCAAATAGTTGGGAGGGGGGGGGGGTATGGACACCATTTTTAAGGGGGCGAAGTAACCGTTGCCTCACGGGCGAATTATTATTTTCCCGAAAGACATCGTATTGATGGTTGTTGAGCGCCCTTTACTTTTTGACGTGTTAGTAGTTTTATGAGCTTTTTAAATGTATTCTAATGGCATTCAACTAAACATTTTTAATGGACTAGTAATATATATTTAGCTTTTTATATGTATTGTAGTAATTTCTTTGTAAAGCGCATTGAGATTTCATATGTATTGCGCTATATAAGAATTAATTATTATTATTAAAACTACAAATGTAGCATTAGGGAGACACGTTATCGTAAGTTCTTCGACAATAGGGAGACATTTTCATGTCTACCTAATTCCACAGCCCCCCTTCAGAGTCTAAATTTTTTTGTCGCAATCGGGTTACATTTGTTGCTCGTGGTCTTTTGGCGGGAAAAGGACAAGGGACTATTGGGTTAGGGCACATTTAAGTTGGAATTTTTTTTTTTGCACAAGTCTATGAGAATGTCTCCCTATGGTTTCCACTTTGCTCGACAGCAAACTGTAATTCATAGCATAATACACCTACGCAGGTTTATAATGCTATGAATTACAGTTTGCTGTCGAGCTCTTCAATGGCTCAGCTGGATAACGGCATGGTTTTGAAATCGGAAGGTGTGGTCCAAACCACATTTTGCATTTTTTTTTTCTAATTTGTGGCTTTGTAGATTTCCTTTCAAAGGGAAATAAAGTCAAAATGTCATTGGTTCGAATATATTTTTGTGTTCTTAATTACATATATAATTTCCTCAGGTTTTAATTTTAGAGAAGGATAGTCAAAAACCTTATAGCGTAGCCGTATACCCGATTCGGTTTTGGGTGTATGGGAAAAAAGCTTCGCTTCCCGCGGCAATTTTATTCCAACAGCGTAATTAGGTATAAAGTTCAAGGATTGCCATTTATTAACAACGTAAGGTATAAGGTTCAGGAAAGGCAACTTATGAATGTACCGATCGTACCTGTTGCAAGCTGGTGCGGGAAACCATTGTTCGATTGTCCCGTCGTTGCTCTCTGATAACTAGTATCAACACACTGAGTCTTCCATGCGGGCCGACACCAGTCACCTTATTAACCTTACGAGTAGATAGTAATCATTTGTTCATGTTTAAGTGTAAAATACGAGAGTTCAGCTATCTGTACAGCACTCTAACCTTTGTATAGCTCCATGCTAAACTGTGTGGCTTCAGACGGTTGCAAGCAGACTCACCCCTACGCACCAAGCAGGCAGCAACCTCATACACACATTGTAGTGACCCAGCTAGGTAAGTGTACTTCATCATCAATTGCAACAATATCGAGTTAAAAGGGAACGACTGTGGCCGTATTAGTGCTAAGCACCTTACCTTGTCGGCACTTTACGTTTACAAAATAGAGTGAAAGACAGGACGTTTTCACATGCTTCCAAATCCGTTTAGTTATTACAGTAATAAAGGTCACAAGCATAGTATGCAGCGTGTGACAATAACAATCGTTTCGTCTGCCATGCGTGGCTGAACTTGACATTCAAATCACACTATTGTTTGCATCGCATAGAGAGTTGGTGTATTGCAACATAATGCTAAATATGTTAGAGCCCAAATCTCGACGAGCAGTTCTCTTGAAGTGGGAGTCATATACGTCAAACATTCATTTAAACCTGTGCCCAGATGCTCTGCTCTGCTTTTACCGTAGAAGCGGAGAATTCCCTTTGAAAGCATGTGGCAAAATATATAATCCGTACTAACTCGACATACTTTGTATTCCCATTTCTGCACAGATCCTCTTCCAACGTAGTTATGGACAAGGTGATCACACTTGAAAACTGTAAGTTTTATCATAACTCACATTACTATCCAAAGTTATTTACACCATGATTAGAAGTTTAAAATATGGCTGAAAAAAGATGTTTTTCACTCAAACTCTTTAAAAGGAATTTTTTTTCACTCCTTCCCCCGGCCCCGCCCCAAAAAAGGAGACATGGAAAGAGAAAAGAAAACACAGGAAAACAAAACAAGTGTGAAGTCGTACCACTAGTAATTAAATACAAATAAAACAAACTGAGCGTCCACACGAATGTCAATGAAGGCAACGGCGGACTTAAGTGACTTTACAACAAAATTCAGCCAATTCTTACACCAATATCTTTTCCGCTTTGCCTCAGATCGCACCACAGAGAATCTAGAATCCAACAATATATGTTTACCCCGCCCCCAACAAAATAAATGGATCCGCCCTTGAATGGGGGTAGGTTGGACACCCCCCCCCGGCCCCGCCCACCATGTAGCATGATATATTGAGAATATGCTGTTTTGGATTTTTTTTGTGGGGGCGGGGGGTCTTTTGTCACCTCTCGCAAAAAACGTCCTGGCGACGCCCATGAACTCGAATTGGCTGGAGTTAGAGCGTGAATCGACCTTTGCAACTATATTTTGAGCCCATTTTCTTGACTGCGTCTTGATTGTCTGAGACTGGACTCCACTTACTGTCTTGTAATGATCCAACTTGACTTCGAGTAACTCTATACATAAGGAAAACTCGATTTGGGTAACTACCTCTGTACGAATGACTCGATTCAGCTCAGGTCACTACCTGAGAGCGATGTGATCATGACTCGGGTGTACTGCATATAACTACTTGACTGAGTCGACTCTACTTGACTCGAGTCGAGAATCTCAATGACTCGTTTTACGTGTAATTAGAGCACATCAGCGATAGAAAGGTGGTCTGACCCTGTGATTTATGACCTGATCCTGTTACTCGAAAATGATTGTTTTTCAAGACAGATTTTGTGGGATAAAAAAATTCAAACCTTAGGCAAAAAAAAAAAGTCTCCGGTTTCTGGTATGGAGCTTGCCCCAAAAGTGGTGCGGCGACGCGGCTTTTTTTTTTTTTTACCTGTTTTTTTTTTTTTTTTTTTGGGGGGGGGCTTCAAATGTCGGCTGATGACTGCAAATGGTGCCCGACTAAACTTAGTGCAAATATATGGGAGTCCAGAGAGGCCACATAAAGCTTATTCTCGATCATAACCCCATCTAAAAACACGTTAAAATTGTGCAGCAGCAGGATTTCAGTCAAACCAGTGAGTTTGGCGGTTTTGAGACATCATCTTGTATTGAAAAAAAAAACTTTTTCATTTTGCCGACGTTTTTTTGGCCTTATGTACTGTTTTTTAAAAGGTATGTCCATTGACTGGAGGGAGACAGTAGATATGTCATATAATTTGAAGCACTTTGGCAACTTGGCATGAATCTGAGCATTGGAGGTTGCAAACCCCAAATCCTAAAACGTAGCAATATGCAAATATACGTCAAAGCATGGAATAATCAAAAACGTGTTTGCTGCCACGAAATTGTATCGTAACAGCGCTCTCATTTGCTCAAAAATGATCCCTTCTATCGCATGTGTTTTGGATAGTTGACCCACTGTAATGTATTTAGACACATCATTGCATGCAGGATTCCATTGATAAACCTCGAGACATAATGACGTCATACTTTGTTTACATACGCCTTCTTATGGGAGGCAGGCGGACACGAGAGAAACCATACAGGTCTCCAGAATGGCTAAGAAAGGTCGCATAAATTATGTAAACAATGCCGGATGTCATTACGTCTCAGGTCTATATGGTCTATTCTCCATAGACAAGAAACTGTTGGCGTCAAAGTCCTCCAAGTTTGTTTACGTGGAGCATGAAGGAATCACACTTTACTGGGAAGGAGATGATGTGGTCAAGGCACTGAAGACATTTGAAGTCAGAGATGATGACAGCTGGATCGTGACCTTTCCCAAAACAGGTAGAGTACGAGAAGACCAATCTTCATGGAGTTGCTTAACACTCGATATTTGCTAAGCACGTTAAATACACTCAACTAAAAAGGAAAGTCCCCCTTAATACTGTTTGTCTAACTCAAAATCTACGGGCATATCCTGCTCAAATTACGACTGATCAGTACAAATATTCCTGAGCGATCCCGCTATACTCTTTGTTTGGCCCAAACAGTGATAATGTATACCCATTGCGGTGGTTTAATGTGTGTTTCCAGGAACAACTTGGGTGCAGGAGATCATGTCGTGCGTGATGCATGACGGGAACCTGGAGGAAGTCAACAAGCGACATACTGTGTTCCGAGTGCCGTTCCTAGAGTTTAATTTGCCAAAGACCGTCCGGGATGAACATAAGGTACCGTAAGCCCCATGAGTCAGGCTTGACAGGAAACTCGTCTGCCTAATTTTAGGTCGTCGTTGTATTTGTTGTTGTATTGGGGCTGAAAAAAAATAATCAACTACAGGGCGAATCCAAAAAAAAACAACCTCAAACGTCCGGGACCATTGTTTTATTGAAGTTCTGCATGTAGCACTTTTAAAATCCAGGATATGAAAACCCAATCCATAAGCTTTATAAGACTCCGATATTATTATTAGTTGTAGTATTAGTAGTAGTACAAAAATCATTTATGTACTTTTCAAGTTACGAAATTTTTAACGCAAGCACTGTTTTAAAGTTCTGTCCACGGATCACAAGAAGATAAGTGTTCTTTCAGCAAAACGAAAACAAAGCACATAGGGATATTGTGCGTGAATTGTTTTCGTTTTGCTGAAAGAACGCACACCATTTTGTAATCCGTGGACAGAACTTTAAAACGGTGGTTGTGTTTCAAATTCCGTAATTTAAAAAGTACACGAGTGATTTGAATTATTCTTGTACTTAAAGAAAGCTTACGAATTGGGTTGTCGTATCCTAGATTTTAAAAGTTTTAGTACAGAACTTCACTAAAATAACAGTCCCGACTTTTGGGTTTCGCTTTTTTGACTCACCCTGTACAGTACATGTGTATAATTGGTCATTTCGTCACCGACACCACGAACTGACACCCTCTGCATCACATGTGTACAAAAACATTTAAAAATTCAAATTTTCTTTTTTTGCACATATTATCAGTTTGTATCATGAAGTTTAACATGACGAATTTAAAATTGCTGAAATCATCTAAAATAAGCAAATTTTACTAATGAATTTTCACTAAATTGGTCAATTCTGGTATTTTTTGTTACCACGAAGTGACCCTGCACAGGGTGTCAGTTCATGAAAACCAAAATTTGCGTGTTTTCGGAGAGTGCGCGCATGCAATAGCGTTAGGGAGTGTCAGTTCGTGAAAACGAAAATTGACGTGTTTTTGGAGAGTGCGCGCACGCATGCGCAGTGTGTGCACGCACCCTCCCAAAACGCGTCAATTTTGGTTTTCACGAACTGACACTCCCTAACGCTATTGCATGTGCGCACTCTCCGAAAACACGCAAATTTTGGTTTTCACGAACTGACACCCATCTTAATCATTTAATTGCTAATTAACTAAGCAGATTTTTACAATATAACGTTTATAATTGAGCAGTTTAAGCATTTTCACGTTAAGTGATACTAAAACCTCTAAGATAGATGGAATATTTTACTGAGTAAATTCGTGTCAAACCTTTAAAAGCGTTTTTCTCCGATTTGTATTTCTGCAACGCTGACCACCGGGTGTCAGTTCGTTGTGTCGGTGACGATTTGCGGGGTGACACCGACAAGACTCCAGTTTGTTTTTTCTTTTTTTGTGTTAGTTGCCTCAAAGCTACAAGCTGATTGAGACGGTTCCATCGCCCCGGGTCATTAAGTCCCATCTCCCCGGTCAGTTACTGCCCCCTAAAATCTGGGACAAGGCCAAACTCGTCTACGTCATCCGTAACCCCAAAGACGTGGTGGTGTCCAACTTCTACTTCCTCCGAAAAATCAATCCCGAAAGGAGCGGCCAGACATTCAGCGAGTTTTTCGACGAAATGATGGCAGGAAAAGGTTGTAGCGTTTTCAGATTATCAATTCTTAATTATCAATTCGTGTTAATTTTTAGTAAATTATCCCACTTTAATTATCAATGTTCCTTTTGAACTTTTTAATGATTAATTCTCCTGAATGCATTACTCATCGTTTTCCTTGTATACACATACACCCACACAGTGGCTATGCAATGTGTAGTCCCTATAGTTTTATACAGAGCAAATGACCTTCGCTGCCCACACACAAGTCATTGGTCAGTTTTTTAGCACAACCAAGTTACTTTCAAGATCATTGTTTTAAGGAACTATATCACTCATTCCTAGTCATCTTTCTCAGAATCAAGGAAGCAAAGACATGACCAAGTTTTCCCATTCTTATGTATTTCTCATTCCCCAAACTTCCTGTTTCCACCAGTATATAAGTACTGCCCTGTGAGCAGTTCCTCATTCTGTTTCAATTCCATTTCTGTTCCATTTCCATTTCTATTCTAGTCTATTTCAGTTCATTCAATTTAATCTTTGTCTAAGTTCGCTGTAACCAGTTCAATCAATCAATGTGCATTAAAACATTGTTGTGGAATAAACGGTCACGGTAAACACAGTCCTCAACCAAATTGTGTATCGACCTATCCATTCCCCAACAAGGTGAGGAACATGGTCGCTTTCAACCTCGTCCTCTGGCCTTACTTACGTTTTGACCTCGTTACGAATAGTAACCCCTGGCTGAGAAACTTGCTTCCTGTATCCTGATTCGATACTGCAAACCAATTGATTGATCGTGTACTTTGCGATTATAACATGTATTACGCATTTTCACGCTCATTTTGAATTACTACGGTCAGTCCTCAAAATTATCCTCCCTTGTACATTACATATTATTACTTAGTGCATTACAAATCGTGTTTTTGGATCTTACGCCTCGACGAATGGATTCTGCATAAAAACACACACTTATTTTAAAAGCTAGGCCAAACACAAACTATTCCGTACTAATTTGCACAGGCAAGATTTTTGAGCACGCACATGATTCAATACCAATGTGAGATAGCAGGTAGTGGGAGCGTACTGCTCGTCAACATACATGGGAACGATGTTGAGTCTCCTCTAATAGCGGTTCTTTAGGGCGCTGCAGCGACTCAATACTTTAAGTACAAACATACATGAATCCCAAGTTACTAACTTGAATTTACATATTGGTTTATATTACGAAATAAGTGTTTACACTCAACAATTTAAAGATTTTTGAGGCATACTTGCCCAATTCCTTCAATTAATTAATATTCATCTTTTTGTACCCAGAAAATGTCATCGTAATAGCGCCCTCATTCGCTTAAAATATGGCACATTGAAGCAAAACTCGTATGGTACGTGCAGGTGCAAATTGGTGCCTGGTTGTTTCTGATCAGAGTCACCGATTCCACCAAGCAACATGCTTCATCCGTAGCCTACCACCGTCTCTAGCTTTTAGTTCTCTTTTGCCAAACAAAAATCTCTCGAAATACGATTGTTGTGGGACAAGGTCACTGTCGACGGCCGGCTGCAAGTGAATCAAGCCCTTGTATTTAGATTCATTTGGCATTTGGCGTTTTGCAAATAGCCTACTGTCGTAAAATGAACTTCGAAACTTCGTTCTAGACCTACTTCTGACTACTGCTTTTCATTCTTTTTGTTCGCGAAGATCCTTACGGTCCTTGGTGGGACCATTACCTATTCTTTTGGAAAAAGAGACACCATCCAAACATCCTCCTGCTGAGATTTGAAGACCTGAAAAGGGTAAGTGATAATTGGACAAGCAAAACACAATCCATCAATGAAGTCTTTACATGTGATTCTCTGTACATATGTATAGTAGGAGGTGTTAAAAAATAGGGGCAACTCAAGGTGCTTAAAGTGCGATAAGTTATGAGGAGCAGAGCAAGAACCTGGCAACGAGTTCCAATGTGAGGCTGTACACTCTTAAAAGAAAAATGACGATAATAATGACCCAGAAAACTGTCATTTTGTTACAAATTTGGATTCAGATTCCGGGGTCAATCTGACCCACGACTTTTCCAAGTGTATAAGGAAAGGATTTTGGAGGGTACTTCAATGTACACAACCAGGTATATGGATGAGAGCAGACTGCGAACATTCCAAAAAATCACATCCCAAAAACTAATCGACATGTCACTTCCTAAGAATTAGAGAAACCAGTCGGTATTTGAATTGGTTGTGTCATGAATACACATATTCCAAAGATTAATTTTCTAGCAATCTTTAATTTTGTAGATTGAGTCAAGCTGGTAAATAATTGTTTCAATTGAGGTAATATTTTGTACTCTGCGATTTTTGCATTATTCGTACGTATAGAGCGCCGTTGCCTCATGGAGGTCTGCGGGTTATTCTGCAGGCCGGGTTTTGAGTTCGATTCCAGCCTGGGGCTACGGTGCGTGTGCCCTTCGGCAAGGCACTTTGGCACTCATTGCTTCTCCCCACCCAGGAGTAAGTGGGTACACATGGCCGAGATGGTTATTGTGTTTGATTTTAAGCTGCTTTGCGCAAAAATGGCCATGTTAAGCTGAATACACCCCAGGGAGTTGAGATGGTATTTGGAATGTTTCATTGGCCCAATGAGCAGGGTAATAATGATGTAGCGCCTTGAGCACCAATAATGGTTGATACGTGCGCTTTGTAAATACCCATTATTGTTTATTATTAATATCCCATGAGAATTACCTAGCTATAGCTGGAAATTACACACTCACCTATGGAAGCGGCTGCAGCCTCTTCACATTGACTGGTGTGTTATTTCTATACATAGCCAAATCATGCGGGCGCGGCCTTATTCTTCATCAACTTTTTACCCATTCACTTCAGGATCTGAGAGGCAATGTTGAAACGATCAGCAAGTTCCTGGGCAAGGACCTGCCCGCCGAGGCACTGGACGCCATCACGGACCACTGCACCTTCGCCAACATGAAGAAGAACCCCATGGCCAACCCAGACTCCCTCTATGGCAACCCGGAACCGGCCCCCGGCGCCACCCAAGCGCCCTTCATGAGAAAAGGTAAACAATCTCATCGGTTGACGGAATCAAAAAATATATACATGTATAACGCGCTGCTAGGAAAGACGTACTTCGTTCTTCCTGTAGGGATTTTGACTCATACTCATAGTGCATTTTGTAACGGAGCAGGAAGTATACAGCCATCACCTGTATGTTTTAAGTACATGTATACAATATAGAGCATGTGAGTCGCCCACACTTTGCATATTGGGGAATCCTGGTTGGGTTTCAACACTGTTGTATGGCAAAAAAGAAGATGAATTAGCCTATGAGCTTTCAAAGTGTATAAAAGGCGTTGCAGGGCTAGGATTAGATTGCTGGATTATCGAATGATTAGGATAATGAGGCTCTTGATTATAATGGAATGACATGGCAGATGGTGATGAATGATGAAAAGCACGACCACTGTTCTTGATTTACTGTTTCCGATCACCAATGTTCTAGGGTCGGATATACTCAGGATAACAGGATTCAAGGGCAAAGTCCCTAGGAAAATAAGATGCGCCACCGAAGTTGCGCCACCTTAAAGGGCTCCACCCACAATCCAAACTACACCCACATTCCAACTCCACCCACATTCCAACTCCACCCACATTCCAACTCCACCCACATTCCAACCCCACCCACATTCCAACTCCACCCACATTCCAATTACAATTCCCCATCCCAAATGGCCCAATCCCATTCCCTTGTGTATTCCACTGACCCTACTTCCACCAGTCTTCTGGTCCTGTCCACTGAGCAGAGGCGATAGCCTGGTGCTGCATGTGGCCCACCACTGCAGGGATACGACACCATCGAGGCAGCACGCTACCAAGCGAACCAGCCAGATGAAGGAGAGCTGATATGGCACGTCACAATTTGCCTTCAAGTTGCCTCTGATAATTGCCTCGTGTGACTTGGGTCTAAATTAGAAAACAGTTTCCAATGGTGTTTCAGTGTTAAATTGGGCATTTCCTGGAGACGAATTTGCTCTGAAGCTCATACTCAAACTCATAATCAGAGAATTGTGTGTAAACCCCTTCGTTCAAGAACATATCCACTTGTCACTGTTTTCACTTACGAAATACCTGTCTATGCTGAAGGGTGTATGTTATGTCTGTGAAAGATTTGATGTCTTGTTGCAACTGTGTGCGGTCCCAAACATGTTGCAAGAAGTTCTCACTCTAACACACACAAATCTACAATTAAAAATCTGAAATTAACTATAAGCTACGTAGTGTCGTTTAAGCAGGTAATATTGGCGTGTTGATTGCCGTTGCGTATAAGCTATTTTTTGAGGTCGGTGCCTTTTTTGTGCATTCATTTTTACTGACTGCAAAGCTTTTACACCAGTCATAGACAGTTGATTTCCTAAAAGTTGTTCCTTCCGACTTCTTCTGTTTCATTTCAGGCAAAGTCGGAGACTGGAAATCTCATTTCACTGTGGCTCAGAGCGAGGCTATGGACGCCCTCATTCGAGACAAGTTCTACGGGACTGGATTGACGTTCGACCAATAGCCAGCCGCAAGTTGTGGAATGCCAAGGTAGAAGGGATTCAGATTATTATGTGTCAGATCTGTTTTAAAGACATAAACATTCATATTAATAGGGCAGCTTGATATAATTTGTTTCTCCAAATTTAATCACAAAAATAAAAGGTTTTACGTGTTTAATCCATAGTGACAATAGAGGGCGCTCCTTTATATCTGACAATCTGGAGACCGTTGTAGCCTCACTCGTAGAAAAACATCGGTGTGATTCTGACCCGGCCCTTGTTTCAATTAAAGGCACGTAACATTTGCAATTTTCCGGTAACGTACCTAAAACGATTAAGAAGAAATCCTTGCTCAAAGTGAAGATAGGATTGGTACCAAACAGTGTTGTAGTACTCATACTCGGTACTCGTACTCGAGTACTACTCGAGTAATTTTTTTGGAGTACTCGTACTCGTACTCGAACTCAACATGACGTTACTGGTACTCGGGCAGCACTACCAAATTCGCTGAAAGATTAATACCATTGATGGTGGCACATTTTTTTTACGTAACAATGGCGCCATTTAACGGTGTAATTAACAGACGGGCCTTATCGAACGCCTTGACCAAGACTATTTTCCACTCTTATTTCTCACTAAAAAGAATCGTATTACCTACGCCAGTTATCTGCTGATTAAGAAGGTTGTCTTAAGTCTGAGTTTTCGTATGACGTCAGAATTGATCCTCGTAAACATCTATTAGATTATACACTACGCATGGAGTGCGAAACATCCCAGGAAAAATTAACATCAAGAAATTAGGGTTTTTTTTAAACTAAGCCATTGATGATCTCATCCTTTACATAATCGAAGGCGTACATTTGGTCATTAGTTGTAAGTTTTAAGTGGAAATAAAGGAAAGCACAATTGTCAGCACAGGGCATTATGAGCTTAGATAGGAGATATTGCTCTTTATTGCACATTCTTCAAGGAACAAAAGAAGATAGTTTGGCAAATATTTACATTTTCAAAAAGGAAAGCTGATTGCACCAATGAACGCAATTATTTCACTATTGCAGAGGTTATTTCAGATTTTGCAATGTAGAGCCTTAAGTTTTCTTACACCACGCCAATAATTATAACCTTCACTGTAAAATTGGTATTGGAAATTCAAACACCTTATGTACACACTTGCTTACGTGTTTAGGTCTTGTAGCCATGTTTAGATGGTTTTTGCACAGTAGGCAAGTTAGCAAGTGGAAACGGAAATAAATTGTAAAACGGGAAATTATGTATACTGGAGCTCGTTTTTGAGACACTTGGTGATAAAAAGAGAGGAAAGTGACAAAGTGTGTGTTGTTCCTGTCTTTGCCTTAGATCTCAGGACTCAATATTTATAAACTTTTATAATTTAAACCTGATGGTAGTTACAGGCTATCGTACGATGCCCTCAACATGTCCACCTTACATACAACCACAAATCGATGTTAAAAGTGGGTACAACGAAGTTTTTAGAAATGTGTTTAAAATCTAAGTAGGTCAGCAGCCTGGGGGTTTGGTCGGTATCAAATGAGGGGAATAATGCTCATTGTGACTTTGGCAATGTATTTACCCCTGTAGTTGGAAAAAATGTGATAGCATTGCAGCGGTGGCAGCTTTGTTGGGTGCTGTCACTTTATTAAAAAATAATGTTGGCCAAAACATGCTCCTTACAACATATAATTAACCCGGTAGCAAGCATATTGGCGGCCATTTTGAAAAAAATAAATAAAAGTGATAACACCCACAAAACTGCCACCGCTCACACTGCAAAGCTATCACACATTTTCCAACTCTAGATGTGTATACCTTGCCAAAAATCGCTATGGGCATTGCTCCTTTCGATCATTTGATACCGGAGGCCCAATTTTTGGACCGAAGCTGATAGCCTAAAGCCATTTTTTTTACAATGTAGTTAAACGTACTAAATCTGGATATTAAGGTCCAGTAACAACGAATATGACTAGTCATGATGAATTTCGTTACGTATAATGGAGTTGGTTTCATGTATCCTGAACTAGCTTTCTTGAAGATTTCACGTCTGCTTGCGGTAGACGAATGGATAAGCACTAGCAAGCATGAAAGTGTCGTTAAAACTGAGATGTTGTCACTCATAAGCTACAAGAAAGCACTGAACAAACAGTGAAATATAGAATATCTTTCATGAGCGGCCTCAACCCAAAGTTATTTCAATTATTTCAAACGTCACTTACACAATTATAACTTGATCACGTGACCGTATTGTTTCCTGGTCAAAATAAACTGTTCTATTCAATATTGGTTATGCGTGCGTCTGATTAAAGTATCATATAATAAAGAGTACCTTTTAAAATAATATATTTGTTTTAAATTTAGTAAATCAAGTTTTGTTCTTTAAAACTTTGGTTGTCAGTACCGAATCATAAATTAAAAAAAGTAATAGTTTAATCTTACTGCTGCTAGTATTTTACAAATAGCGGCACTGCGCGTTCGGTTTAATATTTTCTTTTTAGGCCTAAGTGTGAGGCAATGCATTTGTTTAGACAAAGTGAATTATTTATAATGTATGACTTTGTAAAGCAGCCCAGTTTGCCTGCTAAATAGAAGATTGTGTGATTTGCAGTACACGTGTATTTATTTTTTTTTGCATTTTGTCCTATTGTGATTTTACAATTAACTCACATTGAAGGGAAACATTCAAACAAATGATATATTTTGACGTGTGAGGGCGCTGCAAGAACATCTTTTGAGGTAACAACAGGCCCAACTCCGCCATTTTTGAAGTAGCTTTACATCGGCAAATTTAAATCTCCTTCATTACCAAGAATGAGGACTGTTGAAAAGCCAATGTAAATCTCAGCAAACTTGCAAGTGAAGCTGTGTACCTTAAAACGGACCATTGGTGGCGCCCTCATGCGTTCAAAATATTGTTTATGTACACTCTGGCCGAGTCTGGGCGGTCTGCTCTTGACACGGGTATATTGTTCTCGCGCTCAAACGGCGGGAACACTACCCACGAACACTGCACTCAGAACAGGATCACACACCACCTATCCGTCAGGGTTTTGCAAGAACAATACCGCGTCGAGAGCAGACCGCCCGAACTTGGCCTACAAGGCTACACATTCCCTTCATAGACAAGTGACTGTGTAAGCAATAGATGTAAGAAGGCATCTTCTTTAGAACAAAATGAGTGCTAAAGTCGAGTTCATCACACAGCTTCCTGCAAGTTCCTGCAAGTCCATCGCAAGTCCTCCAGTCTCAATTCAACTCACGAGCTATTATATTGATGAGCTTTGACAAAGGCATTCCTTTGTTCATCAACTGTTACTTATTACCGGACGTGTGTACTGTGGAATTGTGCTTTACTTGAGAGGGCACTTGCGATTTTGAGACTGGACTTGTGATGGACTTGAGATTTGACTACATCCCTAAATGCGGTTGTCTACTACACACGAGGGCCATGCCATGGAAACAATCTCTTGACTGCCGCAAATGCCTATACAATAGCAATTCAGTGGTGCATTAAAAGGAAATTTTAAAAAGCTTTGAATATTATGGACTAGTCCACATCTGTCAACATGTATGTCTAACTATTGACAAAGTTATATAGTGGGGTCCATCACTAATCAAACCACAAGTCAATCACATCATGTAAAGTCACAAGTAGGCAAGTAGCCAGGATGAAATGAAAAATAACAAAGAAATCCCTTTATCACAGATCATAATTAGATTCATGAGGATTTTTCTACTTGAGAATGAATGTCTTGTACCTTGTTGGGAATTCATTACAAATCTGCCCACTGATATGAGCGTCACTTCCTTTGATACTTGCCAGGTAAAAGAAAAAAATTAAACAAGCCCTCGCGACATGCTCAAGGGCTGCGGGGCGCCCTCTGCTGTGGTCTAATGCAAGCCACTAGACGAGGCGGACGAGGGCGTGGCTTTAGCCAGACTGAGAGGCGTGAAGGCCGACGAGATGGAGGGTCTGAGCGTGACCTTGCCGCCCTCTAGCTCCACCGCCTTGTACGCGCGCGGCAGGGCCACTGACGTAGAGTACAGGGCATTGTGGGAAGGATGGGACAGCAAAGGCCCCGGATGTGAAGGCAGACTGCCGATCTTCTTGTGGCGCCGCCATTTTGCCCGACGGTTGGAAAACCAAACCTGCATTTGGGAGAAATCAGAATAAAAACGTCACTGTAGAAAAAAAATAAGAAAAAACATGCAAAGTTTAGATAAATTCACAGTTATTCCCAGTTTATATTTTTGTCTTGCGGGGACCCAAGTCAAATTTTAAACTCTGTATCAAAATCGCAGATAACTTGTACTAACATCTAGTTTTCCCTACCTATTTCTTTTCGATATCCTCACAAAGGGCTACATACAATACAGCACAGAGAAAAAACAAACATTTGACATCTCAAATGTCAACCGCCTGCTGTAGGTTTTAAAAGGATCATTCTAAAGGCTTTAAATATCACAAATATCATACCAAAAAAAAGAAGAGGTGGGCTAAGGATTACGTGCCGAAACTGACATGGGGTAAAGATGCAAAAACATCCTCGCTAATACGCGAGCCCCATCTCTCTCTCCGGCTGTACATTTTGCCTGGTGATCACCTAGAGAGTTGAAACTTCTCACATGATAGTTCATGTACAGAAGGGGACAGGTGAAAATTGACCATCCACTAAAATAGCTCCCATCATCACATCAGCCGTGAGCTTAAAATTGTCTGCTGCTGATCGAGCTCTTTTGCCCAGATGTTCCTCGAATTTTGCCAAGGCGAGCTTCGATTGAATGAACTCCAAATGTTCACAATTGATATAAACATATGATAAACAAGCACTATGTAGGCACTATGCTGGTATAAAGTACGACCGTTTTGCACACACAAACAACCGCGCTTTAGCGAATATATCTAGGTGACTGTCAACGAAAATAAACTCGGAAAACGTCGGACATAATCGTAAACCGGTAGAGTCCTGCCTGAAATTGGTCAGCTAATACTGAAATAAGATTTGTTAGAATTCTTGAAAGTACACGTGATCCATGTACCCATGCACTAGCGCCCTCTAGTTGCCACACAGAGGCTTTTATTAACAAGCAAAGGGAAGAAATGAGCCTCGTCGGCTCGTACCTGTACCCGAGCTTCGGAGAGCGTGGTCTTGTTTGCTAGGTCTTCTCTCGTGGAGACGCAGGGGTAGTGAGACTTCTCGAATTCTTTTTCTAGAATCTGTGAAAATGACAAATATGAACAATATTGAATTTCAAAGATGAATCAGACAAGCAATATCAGGAATCGCTGGCCTAAATGATGTTTTCTGTGTATAGTCATTAGATGTGAGATGCATCTTTTTGATTTATATCTTCTTCTTTTTTATAAATTGAAGGCGGCTTTATTGAAGACTGTATTTGCCGAAAATGTACCGAACGTGCGCGGTTCATTGTCCTGTGGCCACCATAGGCTAATTTGCCCTGAACACAAACTTTGACGGGCAAGCCTTTCGCGGAGTACGCAACTTTGAAAGGATAATAAACAGCAGGTTTTTCTTTTTTGCTCCTGTCTTCTTCTTTTTGCTCGAAAACAACTGTTTCCTTCTATTATTTATTAGCAGGAAGAAATCCCCGAAAACCTGAAGTTGAGACAACCCCGCTTCAATGCTGGTTATGACAAGAAGCTTCTGCTTTAAAATCGGTCATACTCGATTTGAAGAAGACGAAAAAGAGTACACCAAGCGTATTTTTTTTAAAGGTAAACCAAGATCATCCCCCTACCATAACTTACCTGGATCTGTTCGGGGGTAAAAGTGGTCCTGCTCCGCCGGAGTTTGCGTCTTTGCTCCTCGCTGATCGGGTCCCTGTACGGCGAAGGATCAAGCTGGGCCTGGTACGCAAGGTTCTCCGAGGAAGAGACGGGAGTAGCGGAAGGCGATGGAGAGCGGGCCCGGGGACTGGCCGAGGACGAGGAGGCAGAGAAGGGAGCGTCGCTCTGGCCCTCGGTCGGCAAAGGTGACGGCGAGTTGGAAGATGGTAGGATACCTGTCGGTCAGGAGAGAAAAAACGGCAAGTTCCACTTCAATTCATTTAATACATTTTCCGCTTCAAAACAGGACTTTTATCGGCACACCCTCTACCCAAATACAATCTCATAGTTAGATCTCTTCGACCTATACAGGTGCCCCCCGCCCCAAAGGAACAAAACGGAACGGCGTACTTCCGCTTTCCTGATACTCAAACAACCTATACCAATGCAAATTGAAATCTGTTACCAAGATCACCCGATTCGGTCGAGTAGTTTTTCTTTCAAGAGCCTATTTTGTAAAACAAAGTTGGGAGTCATTTTGTCCAGTGAATTACTAAGCTGCGTGATTTAGTAGGATAGAGGGAATAATTTTCATGTAATAATACCCACATGCAAGATGTGTGCTTCCCAAATTAGGCTCTGCAGTAGACACCACTGGACCAAATCGGGATCTTGATATCATTTTCTGCTAAAACAATTCTCCATCCATTGGTACAGGTGGTTTGAGTCTCAAGGTATAGTGAATGTATGCCGTTCCGGTTTTTTTTGTGGGCCACTCTGTATAGGCACAACAATTACGTCATACGTCACTGCATTCAAGATCATAGAGTAATTTAATATCGTAAAATCGATCCTTGGACAAGTCGCAAGATAAGACGAGTCACCCTAAGACGCGTCTTGGCGTTTTATGAAGTCAGCCCCTGGCAGGGCCAAGTGTGCAGTGATGACGTTTTGACTGTAATAGAGTCGTTCACATGTTGCTATAGAGCGCAGACGTAAGTAGTTTCGTCAGGAAAGAACCACTAGTGACTAATGGTCCTCCTAGAACTTGCTGTGTATGCTGCAAAGTGCATGCAGCAGCTGCTGTTTTCCAAAGCCTCAAATGTTGTATTTGCATTGTGGGGTATACGGAACTGTACAAAATACAAGTTTTTAGGCATGGAGGGTAGGGTTGGGGTACGTGACCAGAATGGATAATCTACCTCGTCAAAATAACGTCAACAACATAATTCTGTCAATTCGAGTGTCACCTTATAAAACCGAAAACAAATTTCAAAGTGTCTTACTCGGATGGTATGTTCCATATGGCGACCCACACAGGAAACCAGAGCAGCACGCCCTCAACGTCTGCCTGGGATCCAGTCGCCCGTCTATCCTCATGCCGGGGCCAATGCCGTAGGGCGACGCGTAGTGCGTCCAGGCACTGGCGTAGTCACTCAGATATGCCTGTTCAGTGGCCCTGGCGTACTCTGCGGCTGCGCGCTCGGCGGCGCGATTGCGCAGTATGCGGTTGATGGAGCTCACGCTGGGCACCGTCGAAGTCGTGCAGACACCTGTTAGATACCGAGAAATGAAATAATAGATGAATGGTACCAGCGAACCCCCGTGGAATTCGGCAAGTTCACTTTGAACCGCACATATTGCAACTTAGCTGTAAAAGAAGTCTTGCATAAGTCAGTAGCCATGATCGATGATCGGTGCATCGTAACGCCAAGTGTTTAGTTCCCGGACGCATTGAATAATCAAACAGTCTTCAAGACCTGACCTCATACCCATACGTTGGAGACAGGAGCGCCGTTACTGATTCTGAAATTTTATTGGTTGATACTATACTCATACATATTCATGATCGAGGACCGAGTTCTCACTGGTCCATTCACCATCACGTAGCAGCTGTTGGTTTTGCTGTTTACCAAGTGCGCACGCGAGCTTTCATGCCCAGGTTTCATGCTCATCGGTTACCCGTATACGTATGCACTTTACGAAGTTGTTGTGGAACTATGTGTGTGTTGAACTACTGTGGTGACTGGCTCATTTCTCAAGTACGCGGCTGTATTATGCATATGAATATTCAAATTAAGTTCATACAGGTCATATTCCTTATAGGCATATACCTTCTGAGATGAGTTTGTCTCTGATCTCCCAGGCAAAGATGGTCGGGTTCTCCTGCTTGTAGCGTTCAATCTTCTCCACCACGGTGGGCGTGGCCACTTTGGGTTTACTCCCACCGATAGTCCCCGGCCGAACAGAGCCGGTCTCGAGGAATCGACCTGGGAAGAAGAAAAGTAAAGTTTTGGGAAATGGCTCGTTTTCCTCGCTGAGATCATGACCTCGAAATAAAACATGCTTTCCATCAACGGAGAACTGTGGTAGTTTGTTCCCGTTCTGAATTTGGAAAGAAGTGATGGTTTGTACGCTTAATTTATCACCAATAGTACCCCAAAAAAAAAAAATTTGGTTAATCTACACGTTTTATTTCAAAGGTGTATTGCATAATATTTAATTATGTACTATTACCATAGCATTTCTGCAGTATTATTATATGCAAAATGGGAAAAGGGAGGATACTTTTGGCGGAAGATTGGACGTGATAATACAACGAATGTCAAAACACGTATTACACGTTGGAAATAAATTCACCAAGTACACTATATAAATAGATAACTCGGTAGGCCTATTGCGGTATCGAATCAGGATACAGGAAGCAAGTTTCCCACCCAGGGGTTCCTGAATTGTAAACGCGGTCGAAAATAGGGTAAGCCCTAGGGATGGGGACGAGGTTGCCCTCGACTTCCATCCGCTATCTCAAAAGAACAACGCCGTATTTTGTTCATGCGGGGGTCCATTTCTCTATGGATGCAGGCCAGTAAATAGACCCGAAACTGCTTATACGCCGGCTAAATAACGATTTGCATGCCCTCAAATTATCTTGTATTAGAGCATTTTGTGGGCCATGAACTTGAGGGTTTGTAAGAAAAAAAAAAAAAAGTGTAAAAGCCGTGTACAGGAGTGCCAGCTCGTATTTCAGTGAAATTCGAATTTAATTGGGCCCTAGAGTTGCTCTATTTTTCAAAATGGCGATTGGCTACAGGACTACTTTTAGTGGTGATTATATTCGGATGGAATGTTCTCCCATAAGTCATTGGTTAACCCCAAACTAACTGAACAGAAAAAGAAAGATGATGAAATCAGCTTTAATTTGATGCGTGTCTCAAACACCTTGGAGAGTTGTGAGTATTTTTCTTAAATTTCGGAAGTGGGCGTATTTATCACTGGTGTTTATGACAGTTTATTTACTGGTCTGCAACCCTATGGGTCTTACCTAGAATCTTATTCACACAGCCGTGGGACACCAGCAGTTGCCTGGAGATGTCGCAGGGTCGCGCACCGCAATGAGCCATCTCGACTATACGGTGTCGCATCGTCTCCGGTAGAGGGCGCCCGTTCACAAACATGCCGGCAAGTTGGTTCAATCCGCTGTCAACTGGGTATAGAACCGAATTTTAAAAACGTCTAACAACATTTTTTTGAGGGACAAGGTTTCAAAACGAGCACAGAACAATTTTGAAGGCATCTGGGAGGCAACCAATCCTCGTCAATATCGAAATGCATTCGTCTAGAAAGTGACTGTACGCGTGAAATTCTTAAGGACATTTTCGCAGAATAACAATGCAGGTCGTTTTTCGTTTTGAAGATTGCCTGAAATAAGTTGCTTGTAAATTGCCTCGTGTATATTACACATTAGAATAAACTTATTTTGAGCAAAATATCCATTTCTTGACACTATATACAAACAAACTTGTCTGTTTTTAAAGTTTGTTTTGTATTTTGTCTTTTTCTTGGTATTTACGACGCCCATGCCTTTCCTGACAACTATAATATGGGTACTTGTTACTGAGATGACACTCAGGTACGCGTTCTAATTTTTAAAGCTCTTTTTTTACGAATAAAGAACCCATAGTGTAGGCCGTCGAAATAGGTCATGTGCATTTAATAATGTGACTATCGGCAAAGAAACACCAAAAGACAAGTTGACCACAAATTATGAAAACAGTGAAGCGTTAAACAAGCACATTTAAAACGAAACAACGAGAACGATATAAAAATGGCATTATGAAAGCGCAAAAAGGTTGTTTTTTTAAGTGGTTACTCCGTCAAAAAATATAACAGCTCGTAATAAGATAATTCATGAATAAATTGTCAACAGATCCTGTAGATCGCTCGCGATTTTCAAGATTGCCTGTTTTCTGTAACTGAAATGTCCAGAAAGCAGCGGCGGCGGAACGGGTTTGAAACTTGGGGGGGGGGGGGCATCACCAAAAAGGGGCACTTGCACACCCGTGCTGAAATGTCGACACCTTTTTTTCACCGGAAACTTGGCGTCCGTAAAATCAAATAGTGGGCGCTCTTCAAAACCAATGATTATATGCTAACTATGCATTATATGCCCATTTTCAGGGCGTATTGTATGGGTTTTGGGACTTGGTTTTCATATTAAGGGCATTTTCCTTTATCTCGAGGGGGCACATTTATGCAGTGGCGTCGCCAAGGGGGGGGGGGGGGCCAGGGGGGGCACGTGCCCCCCCCCCCTGGAAAACCCAGTGCCCCCCCGAGTGCCCCCCCATCTGAGATTTGGGTTGGTAAAAAAAAAATTCTGCGCGTTGTTAAAATCATTACCTCGAAAATAGCAATTTCTGGAGATATCTTCAGATCGAATTTAGCATCAAATGTGGCACCATTTTGCATCTAGCCCATCCTCCGTATGCGAACATTTTCCAAAGGGGAGGGGGGCACCCCCTCCCCTTAGACCCCTCCCCCAGGACGGCGATCCGTATCCACCTAAGTGCCCCCCCCCCCCCATCAAATGCTGGTGCCCCCCCCCCCCCCCTGTGCTCCCCCAGACTGAAAAGTCTGGTGACGCCACTGCATTTATGGCTACAAAAGGGGCACTTGGGAAAATCTGGGGGCCAAATGCCCCCCAGCACCCCCCCCCCCCCCCGGTTCCGCCGCCCCTGCCAGAAAGCTTATAAATTGCATGACGACAGGTGAAATTGTAAGAGGTGTAAATGTAGATCTAAAACTATTATGAATCCTTTGAATTCATGATGAAAGACGTTAAGTTATTAAGATGTTAGCAACCTATCCAGATAAGAAATATTTGCTGTTTAGATTCGCTGTATGATCAATCTCACAAAATTTTGGGCATTAATTTTGTATTACAAAATATAGAATGATATGGGTTTTTCTATAGTTATACTCTAACACGTGTATATCTAATTTCCATGAAAAGATAATTTTAAATTCGTTCCAGATTGCCGTTTGGGCTCACTTTGTTAATTACAAATTCGAATTTGTATAAGTAGATTTCATGGTCCAGTCTAATTCGCGATTGTAGCGTCAGTGATTCGTACAATTAAGTTTCGGGACATTCGTCTCATGTGGCGATTGGCGTTGAACTGAAAAAGCAATTATTTTTCTTTATCAGGTAAACCTATATATAATTGGAATAATTAAACACATCGGATAAAAGAGTGCCTTTACCCTTTTTGTAAAATTGGCTACATTTTCTCCAGAACGTGACCACAAGAGGTACTTTAGTGATTGAATTAAATGCTTGAATTGAGTTTCCAAAATTGCCTTCAGGCAAAACACACTGCAAATTAAAGCGCATTTCCAAGTACAATTATCGCTTCCCGATATCGCAGTTTATCGAAATATGTTACAGAATATTTCTGAAAATATGAAGAGAAAAACCACAAGCAGATTTCAATCTATGGACTACACTTTTTAACAGTATACATTATCGTTAGTCTATACTCCAGAATCCATGTCGTCAGTTCGGTCTTTGTCCAGAAGACTTGTGCATTATGTTACACAAAAATTGTAAAACTCGGCGTGATTTTGGGCAGCGAGTGCCTATAGGAAACTAGCTGGGCATGTTAAACATCGCCAATCTTAAACCACTTCGATTTTTGAAGAGTGTATTAGCCGCAGTGCAGTCTCACTAGAAAGACGATGGCTTTCGACCAAAAATTGTAGTATTTTCTGGGCCAAAAACTATTGTCTTTCTAGTGCGAATGTACTGCAGCTCTTAAAAAAAACACTCAATTGGATTAAAAGATGACGTTTCGTGTTAAGGCCTTATGTAGATAAATTATAACGATTCAGTACGTGTGGGAATAAATTCATGATTTTTTCAAGAGATTACGTCTAGAAAAAAAACAAATTATTAACACGACATTTTTAAATTCCAGTCATCAAAATTGTTTTGTTATAGACTTATAGGCTTACCATCTTTGTAAATACCGTATCTTAAACTTCTATGTTTAAACAAATATATTCAGTTGAATTTCAGTTAAACTGGATGATTAATTTTCAGTTAAAAATCCGTCCAGAATTTCATCTCTGAAATTTCATACCAGTTTCTGAAATATCGCTTACCAATATCGTCAGTTCGACGCACAGCCGGTCACAATCTTCAAAGACTTTTTAAAATAGGCTTATCACGAGAGCCGGCCTAATCACGGATTTTCTAACGTTGTTGTGATATACTCACCACCAAAATACATGCCAAGTCTCCGGCGAGCAAACTGAAATACTCCCCGCCGTCGTGCGCGCCGTGTAGCCCCGGGCGGTGCCTGGCGGCGTGCGCGCTCCCGCACAACAGTAGGAAAAGATTCTCGGTGTTAATCTCGCCCCGCAGCAATCGTTCGACCGCGAGCCAACAGATCCGGTGCCGGGGGTTTAGACTGTCAGTCCCCCTCGCCCGGCCCGTCAATTTAAACCCTATAAGGTGTTATTAATTGCATTCGAAAGGGCGCTGGTCAACAAGGCAACACAATAGGGTCGCGTGCGTTGGTTACAATGTACAGCCCCTCGTTTTTCAAGCGGGGAATTTTGCTCTCGAAAAAATGCAACAGGCGCTTTTCGAGTCGCGTACGCCTCCCTGCATTCGCACAATCGAAATTGGGCGCTGCTAAGCGGATGATAATATCGATGGGCAATATGGAATTGAAAAACAAAATGACAATATCATGTCCCTTTTTTCGGGGGGGGGGGTGGTTGGGGTGGAGAGGATGATTGATTAGACAGGATAGGAAAGGAATTTGCGGATTTGGTTAAGTGTCGGGTTAAGTGGGCGTGGTCAGTGATTGGTGGAATGTTGAACGAGGCTGTCATTGGTCCACCAAGCGTCGCTGAAGATGTATTGTTGCTTTGTGAGCCCTTGGCAAACATGATGGCTACAAAAAGAGAGGAAAATCATTGGATTTCCTTTCTTAACGTGTTCCACAAGCTTATTTATTTGTGACCAGATTTTATTAAATGAGTCTTGGTGACTTTTTTTCTGAAGATTTAATTACCCGGCTCTTCATTTTAAGATACCAATCAATTTGACATAGGGAAGAATATGGACATTAAGGGAGTGAATATTTAGATGTTTTTCTTTTTTAATTTAATCTCATTGTCAGATTTGTTTAATTATTGATTGGCTGGTCTGTTGAAGAATTGCATTACGTCAGCGAGGGCTACCATCGGATTGGACAAGTCAGACAGAACGCTCGGTTGTCACCAAAGAAAGAAACCACTGCATACTTCTAATGGTTACTTATAACCTTACAGGATCGCTAATTAACACAAGAATGTGTTTGACCATAATAAAGACAAACTCCCCAGTACGTGACTAAAGTGGAATTTTCCTGTCCAATTTACACCTGCACGGAATCCAGTATCTAATGACTTAATAACAGGCTCCCAGACCCAGATTTCTAGCTCAGATCCTTC
Organism: Patiria miniata; assembly: GCF_015706575.1. Taxonomy (NCBI): domain Eukaryota; kingdom Metazoa; phylum Echinodermata; class Asteroidea; order Valvatida; family Asterinidae; genus Patiria; species Patiria miniata. The sequence continues at coordinate 24,435,528 of NW_024037068.1, forward strand.
CCTCATTTCCTTTGTTCATTAAGCGATAACGAGCGCTATTGATCCTAATACTATAATGACACTCTAAACCAATCTGGGCTGGTAATTAACAACGCACGACCAGGAAGCGATAAAGACACGCTAACCAAACAAATCACCGTTATTATTACATTATCATTTTGTTTGGTTGTTTTCTTTCTTGCTGATTGAATGGAATCAATGCACGAGAGAACTGCAAATTAAATCCAGCGCAGCGACGGAGTATTGTTTTTTGTTTGTTCGTTTGCCAGTTTAATGATTTAACTCCGTTATAATATACGGCCTCCCAGCCAAGATTCTTTCATCAACATTACTCATTGATTTACTGGTTTTCATTATCGTCACGATGAGAAAAGAAATGGCAGCCGCGGATATAAATTGAAGTGATTAAAATGAACGGATTCACTTTTCCGTCCCTTCTTATCAATTCGGTATTTAAAACTCAATGTATCGACTGTTGTGGGCGATTTGTGTGTGGCGGAACACTGATTATATGCCATTATGCGGAAGCAGACTTTATGGCAACCAGGTCATTTGCATATCAACCAAATCTTAAAAGAGGGAATCGTTTTTCTTTAAAAAAAAAATGGGGAAAATGTCAAAATCGGGAGCTTCACTTTTGAGAATATATAACACCAATTGAGTACCTGCTGATAGTGTGTATACCAGCATTAACAATACATGTGTACTAACAATACACATGTGACCGTTAATGATGCATCTTCCCTGACGAAATGATCTTGGTGACAGCTCAATACAAATTAGTTCGGTCAAAAATATGCCACGCCTCAATTTCATTATGCCACACCTCGGCTAACCATATCTGGGCCCCCCCCCCCCCCCTGAGCTGCTATGGTTTAATTTCTCGGGTGTCACATACCATTTTCAAAACAATGAAACTCGGTGATACATGAGGAAAGCACCCAAGATATCACTGGAAAGCTTACTTCCACTATAGTTTATGACAAAACCATAATAATGGTCATAAGTTTATAGTTTGTTCATATTAACCTTTGTTTTGGGGTTACGTTTTGAGAGGACACCCTGTATCTTGCTCAATCCTGCTTTTATTATATCTTGAAGGATTTCTGATGAGTTTTTTCAAACAGTGGTGTTTCTCTTTGCTTACATAATACAAGAGGGAAATGAAATCATTTTCTCAATCCTCAAACCCGCTGGATAAATCCGATAACAGGCCTACACAGTTTTTAACTATAAAATCACGAATCCATTTAAACCCCACAAATCCATTCCAGGGGTGATGAAACCAATCTGAGTCCCCCCCCCCCCCCCGCCCCCACCTGTGGCTGTGCGAGAACACGCCAGACGGCCCACGTATCATCCGTTGCCCGGCAACACAAAGGAAGAAATTCACACCCTCACATCCACCATCTCCAACCGCTCAGCTCGTATCCTCTTTAATATCTTCCGTTTTGGCGGGAAGATTGTGTGCGCATCGGCGCCGTCGTGATACACCCAATTCTTTTGATCAATTTTGTTCGTGTTTTTTTGGTCCGTTTTTCTTGCGATGTTTTTTTTTATGTCACGATCTCTGTGCGTGTTATACGGAATGATATTCACACTGGCCTGGTTTTTGTGTGCGTATTTGTCTACGGCAGGAAAAGTACAGTTGTTTGTATCTATAAAAATATATATTAAAAACTGACGAGGTATTGGTTGAGGAGGCGTGAGAACATTAAACAAGTGCCCATCTTTTGGAGAGGAAACTAATTTGTTTCCAATAGGGGGATGACAGCGAGCCACATAGGGCTGCACGCATCCCGCACACGGCTAGCCATCCGTTAACTTAGCTGCGCAAACACTGCGCATGCGTTCGTCTTCCCCGCCGGCAGGCGACCGCTGAAAATTAATCTTGCGTCTGCGCATAACTTAGACCGTGTAGCCGTGTAAGTATGCTAATAATATACCAGTCAATACAGAACACTTTTTTCCTCGCTTTTTACTCCTTTTGAGAACTCATCAGGGGCGGATCCGGGAATTTTTGAAGGGGGGGGGGGGGTTGGGGTTGGTGGGGGTCATCAGCAAATCAATGCTGAAATGTAGACAGGGTTTTTTTTTCTCTGGACAATTGGCTCCCGTAAAATCAATAGGTGGGGTGGGGGTGGGTGGGGGAGGGGTTGGGGGAGGGGTTGGGTAGGGTGGGGGTCGTACCATACTTTCAATGGGCTCTGTTCAAATCCAACCACCATTAACACCATTTCTTAATAGAATAGTGTACAAAATGAATAACCCAGCTGGCTCTGTCTGAATTTTGTGCACAGTATTATAGTATAATTACCAGTATAATTTTTGTTGGGTGTCGCAGCGGGGGGGGGGGGGGGGGGGGGGGGGTTCACACGATTTTTGTATTTATTTCTATAAAAAAATGAGTCAGAGCTGGGAGGGGTTTGACCCCTACCGACCCCCTTCTCCCCCTCTCGATCCGCGCCTGCTCATGGTTTCTTAGGTCATTATAATCAGTCCCAAAAAGTATTACCTAGTATAATCACACATTGGATTTTGAAAGATTGCCTGACCATGGTGAAGCAAAGGTTTTATTCAGTGGAGGGCCCGGAGGGGGTCTCCAATGATTTTTTTGGGGGGCACCTGCGGATCGACAAAAACATCCTAATATGTAGAGGGTCGACTGGCCAGCCAGTTGCTGCAAGCTCGAGAAACTAGCTGGGGGAGATACACCACTGCAGACCTACAATGGACGCTTTCTCATAATCTCTCACAATATTCTGGTCTAGGCGGACACTGATGCGTCTTTGTACATTCTTAGGCAAGATTCTTTTCTGAGAGTTACTTGGATAGATAGCGTAGTTCTTCGCTTACACAAAAGTTAAGTGTTTCATGAGTTTTTACCAAAAACTCGTCCTTTGAGATGGCTTCTTTCCTTTAAAACAACAACAACAACGACAACGAAAACAACAAACCAGAAAACCAAAAACCAAAACGAAAAACAAATGTCTCTTTCTTTATTAAAACAGAGAATAACATAGTCTTAATAAACGCAGAAGCTAAGGAAATCCCTCTTTGCAGAAGTTATTTGGATGGTGAAAAGCAGGCGATACTTCGCGTTGACGCATTTTAAACGTTTTAATTTAGTAAAATTTAGTGTTGTTTCCTTTCTTTTTTTCAATGGCAATAAAATATACAATTTTGTTTTCCATTTACGACCTGTTTATACTTTAGATATGTCACTGTTGAATGGAATTTAACTGTAAACCTGTAAATTTGTTTAAACAAGTATGATTTCAGACATTCCTTTGTTGCGGTATTATTGTCATAATATTATTGACTGCAGCCCATTGAAAGTTGATTACGAAATAATTACTGCAGTTCCTTTTTTTGTAATGTTTGGAAAGGACAGTTTGCCAATTACGCTTTACAATGATCGGGATGAATTTGTGTTTATCAGCCAGCCTATGCCACTCACAACATGATAGACCTCCTGTATACGAATACATGTGTATGTATAAGAGAGTATAATTACCTTCTTTCCCAAACATTTCATCAAAACACATCTCCACAGCGTCACCTTCAATTCCTTTTCAACACAATTAATTAAAAACCGGTGTATATTAACCTGGATATCTTCCTCGGCCGAAATCGCAGGTACTTCCATCCAACACACGGGTTCTCACTGTTTGTTTACGAGACAATTGTTGATAATAGGAGAGAGAAAAAATCTCCTCGTCGTGTGTACATTTTTACAAGTCGTGCAGGCATTTTGGTATCGTTTCCAGCTCTAATTATAACCGTATTAGAGATAATGAGAGTCCGTGGCGCGCGTGCGGTGTGTGGCGGCCGACTCTATATGCGGACCAATCCAACACGCATGGCTTGGCATTCCAATTTATCTCGGCACTACACGGCGGTCCCTTTGTATTATTGGCCCACCTCTCGTGCAATTAATAAGTTCCAGCCCAGATTTTGCCGCCGTTTTATATACACGTAAAGATGACGATCTTAAATGATACGGATTTGATTGTCTTCAAGAGACACCAACGGGGAGGGGGTGGTAGTGGAAAAGGGGGCTGGGGTGTCCCTTTTGTGAACTTGTGAAGACGTTTTGTGATGTTGCTCGTGTCCACCGACTGACATGTAACAGCCCGTTGTAAGGGGTTCTTCCTTTTCTTTTCTTTTTAAACCAAAAAAAAGCCACTTTTGTTATCTTTTTACTAAAAGTTTTCGATCAATGCCGCAAACGTGCGTACAAGGAATGGAACTAAACTAAATGTCCGTTAATGTCCTTACAAATCTTATTTCACATTCGCAAACACCTGAGACGGTTTACGCATTGGTCGAGAGCCTGTCACGTGGGTGGCCTTAAACCGCCGTTTAAACACCGGTCAGTGGCGCTTAAGACAGGTGTTTAACACTGTGCTCCGCAGTTTTACGAACGAAAAGAAACCATTTTTACGAACGAAAAGAATTTGGAGTTACTCTATTTTCCAGAAAACATATTACGCGATATTGCAACCCATCCCCCGATCCAAGATCTAAAACATGGATACATTACTGATCACCGATGATAGAAAATCAATTAAATGATGGAGGAAAAGGAAGTTCGAGGTGACTGGAACAGGCTTAGAATTATTCTTAAAAAGAGTCATAATCTTTATTACTTTTAGAAGGAAGGTGTACAATCCTTAAAATGGTGCATTATTACAAGTCAAGTGCCAAATAAACCACCACAAACTTGGTGCACGGGCAGCAATCTTGGAGCATCTAATTTCTGTTTCAAGTCTTACATCTTCCTGATATCGTCAATAATTCCACAGCCAGCCCCCAGAGTGTTCAAAATCCAGCCCCTCAAACTTGCAATTCCAAGTGCGTTCTTGGTCTACGTCCCGTGAAGGTTTACTCACGTGCAGGCCCGGGCGATCCCCCCGGGGGCAGGCGAGCAAACTTGAGATCCGCTCGCGGGGCGCGTGGCGCGCGTGGCCGGGGGAGTTGTTGGCGCGTGCACGGCGGGCAAACCTGGGCTTTATAACCCACGCGTTTGGAGTACCTATAGCGGACTCAGACAAAAATCCCCGGACTATTTGTCTGTTATAAAGTGGCGCACGGCCGCCCCCTGTTTAGTAAATCTTCGAAAACACGCGGTGCATGCCGGCAATTTTTTTTGTTCCTTTTTCCCCCTGTCTTTCTTTGAAGGAGTGACAAACACGGAGGGAGTTCGGTGAGACGAAATGTGGGTTTGGCAAAGGCCCGTTGTTTCAATAAAAAAGGACCGTATTGAAAATGTGCGATTCACACGATTTAAATTCAATTGGCATGTATTAATTAGTAGTGCGTCAATTTCCAGAGCCGGCCACTTGTTTGCACAGTATATTGAGTTAAGGTCCCAAATAGTGCGCGAATTGGTGACGGCGGCCATGTTGCTTGATTTATGTGTGTGGTAACCATTCATTCCTTTAACTCAAATCTATGTCTTGTACACAATGAATCTTGTTTTTTTTTGTATCCACTTTATCTAATATCCCTAATCATTTCCATTTAATTGCAAAATTCACATCTTGTTACTTTATTAGTGCCAGCCGTCGGTCATCTCGGTACCTATCTCACTACTGACTGGCTTGAATTGAACTCGCTTAAGCTTCACCTTGGCCAAAAATTTCAAAAATGGACTACACCTTCAATAAATTCGCCAATGTTGTTCTTCGTTTCACATTTAATGTGTTTTAATATAGGTTTTCCGACCACTTTCCGAATTTTTTTAATCGTTTTCATTATCAGCCATTCAATTTCGCGTGACTTTTACACGTGTGATCAAATTGGGGTTTCTTTATCATTTGGGGGCATTCAATTTCATTTTATTTCGTTTTGGTGCATTCCAGACTTAATTTGTAGCATTCTTTAATTAAGTCTTAGCAACCTTTTGACGGTTGACGCATTCAAATTAGCGGACGCGTCGGTGCGCTTATATAACGTATTACTATGCTTTTCGTTACTCCTTCTTTTGTGGGCAATCGCTTTCATCGTTGGTCATTCAAGTTAATAAGATTGTTTAATATTGATATATTTTCCTATTTTCCTCCGAGGTCCATTTTCCTCCAAAAATCTTGGTGACTGCACAATTTATAGTACGAGGATACGAGGGATACAAGATGTAATGAAATAATGAAATGAAAAGGGCTTAGATAATTTCTTTGTCACTGTTGATCTTTTCTACTTGTTTAAATGTTTGAGCAAGGGGCATCTTTACGTTGACGATTTCTTGACGTGCAAGACATCGGGGCATGTATGTTTGGCAATGGTTGCACCATCGGGAACACTGTTTTTTTTCCTTCCTGGAGTGTTTTTTTAAGCTTTATACAGTGCATTTGGTTCCACCGTTGCCTTTAGGTTGCTCGTTCGAATTGCCGCGTGTGACTACGCCCTAAGGTGACCATAGGAGATGGGTGGTATTGGGGAGTTGGCTTGCGCTCAAAATTTGGAGAAGAAAATGGATTTGTATTGTTTGAAGAATGACCAAACACATAGAGTCCTCAACCAAGCCCCCCCCCCCCCCCCCCCCGTCCCGGGGTCCACCCGATGTTCCCCAGTCCCTATGTCCAGTGTTCCCCTAGGGTTAGGGTTAAGGTTAGTGGATTATGAGTGGGGTCACTGGAGAACATATGAACTGGGTAACATATAGGGACCGGGGAACATAGGTAGGCATCCCTCCCTTGCACATTGAACCCTCGTTGCGCAACTGCATTAACCTTAAAGGAGCCGGGTTTTTTTACCATTTTCACAGCCGGGGGGAGGGCGGATTCTTAATATGAACATACCCAAGAAATTTCATTACTATAGGTTAAAGGGTTTGGGAATTATCTAATTAATTAATTATTCATATGCACCAATGGTAATTCTGCTTTGTGTACACTACATATGGGGAAATTCAGTTTTCACGACGCGCATCGCCGGAAAAACTTCGCTGCGCGGTAACCCATAGTCGGAATTTTATATTCTTGGTATCAAAAGATGCGCAAGACTCGAGGCTAAAACAGCAGGAAGCTCGGGTCGGGAAACTGTTTTGCAAGGGTATCGCGGAAAAAAGTTGAGAGGGGGGCGGATTTTATTATGGTTAAGCCATCAAAACAATTATGCATTACAATTTAGTGTTTCATATTGGTTGCTATCCATAGTTTACAGTTCTGGGTTACAGCAAATGCAAGTAATGTCTTACATTAAGATGTTGGAAACCCCAGCTTATATGACATCAGGCGTGGCAGTTAGTTTGGCCTTGCCTATACGTATTTCAAGCAGTGAATAAAGCCATCGAAACCCACACGCTTGGCGAACCTAGCGTACACGTATGAAGCAACATGTTGAACAGGATTACTGAAGGTTTGCGGTAACACCATGTAGAAATCTCTTTTGGGAAGATGTGTGGTCTGAAAAGAACCAGTTGGTTGTTTTATTCTTTTCAGTGAACCACACATCTTCGTAAAAGAGATTTATACCTGGTGTTACGGCAAACCTTCACTACTAGTTCATACCACCACCGTGCAAAGTTTCAAATCTTACTTATCTGGAACAAAAACATGCATGACTGGAATTAAGACCAGCGGTCCAGCGGCTTGATTTTTGAAGACAAACATTTTGCACCTCAAAATTCTTTCACACCGTTATTATACACGAAGTTGTGTGAACGTTCATAATTCTATTTTTTGAGGATCGTTCCAACAGCAACTCGTGATACAAACTCTTTCGCGCCCACGTCAATCGAATGCACCCTTTTAAGATGTGGATAATGAAAAACCTAACGTATTTGACAAAAGTTTGATTTGACGTGTAGCTTTTGAACCGTGGGTGGACTACGGGCCTTTGTTGTTCACGGCCCGTCCGCAGAGCGGACACGCGCCCATTTTGAACGAAGTGGAGATTTTCATCGTTGGTCAACTTAGACATTGTTTGTTTAGTTTCGTGTTTCTCTGTCTGTCGTGAGCGGCCGGCCAGGCAGGCTGCGACCCTTCTTCCCCGTTGGTCACTTCAACCCCTGTGTACGGTCAAGTCGGTTGATGTTCCCAATTCCCTGGTATATGCTCAGCCCTACTGATATCGGATACACCTCCCATTATAACCTACAATCAACTTCAACCCCCGAGATACACGCCAAAAAACCCATCATCTCTCTCGCTAGACCGAGTCCCAACAAATGGTTCTATTCATCCTCCAGGGATGTGTGTTTTTTCTTTCTTTCTTTTCCAGAGCCTTGAGGCTGAATGATAATTGAATGGGAAATTAATTTAAATTCTACATGACGGCCTGGAAAAAAAAGAGAGGGAAAAAACATGTCGGTGCATACGCCGCGTATTTCCGCGCGACCCCGGCAGGCCATTGTTGGTGCGCACGCAAGCTTGGGGCTGACCGTGTGCACGTGTGCAGCGCACACGTGAAAATCGGCTTAACCTCAGCCTATACGGCTACAATATGGGGGGGGGGGCGCATGATGTAGGGCGTGGCTACTTAGAAAGAGGGCGGTATGAGGGTAAGGCTGCATCAAGGGTGCATGGTATGGAAAGCGGTATAAATTTTGTCAGTTTTAGGGCAGGAATTGCTCCCCTTGAAACGGGTCAATTGTGCCAAATAATAAGTTCACTTTGCGCATGATTTATTAAAAAAATGGTTTGGCGTCGTAAATTTTGGAGGGTATTATACTCAATGATGGTTAGCAGGGAGAAGGAGGGGGAGGGTACGATTTTCTTATTTTTGAGGCCAGGGGGAAGACCTCCCGAAAACCCCACCACACCCACCGTTTATCAACCACTGGTTAGCGAAGACGCTGCAATACCTTCCAGCAGTTTGAACACAGAATGTCTGACACGTTTTATTCAGTGTTTGTGGAACGAATAGCAGGTATAGAGAGTGTAAGAAACGTCAGAAAATATCTTGCAGGAAGCTAGTTTACTCAAAAGATAAGGAAAGAAACGTTGGAAATTCCGGGGGTCGTTACGGGCCCGTCGCCAGCCTTGAGCGTCGGGGGGGGGGGGGGGTAGTACCAACTAGGGAGGCCCACTACTATAAAAATGCAAAAATGCACATGTAGGCCTATGGCGTTTGCCGTTGGGGGGGGGGGGGGCAATTGCTCGCCAAGGGGGCCCGGCCCAACCCCCCCCCCCCCCCCCCCCCCCGGCGACGGGCCTGGGTTGTTAATATAGACCAATAGAACGGTGCTTGTTCGGGACACATAAACCAACTAAAATGAAATGTGTCGGTGCCAATTTGAAACTGGCGTTTACACTAGATAGTTGCGGAACGAAATTAAAGTCTTTCTTATCAATATGATATACGAGTGCCAAATTAACCGGGAAAACGTACATTTCAAGTACCATTATCACCACTGTAATGCATACTAACTAATAAAAACTTAAGATATACTGTCTGCGTTCTTTATAAAAAAAATTCTCGTAACGATTTTTCAACTTGTATGATTTATTTTAAGGATGCATAGGCTTACCCAATGCTCTTAAAGGGCATGTACAACATTTGCCTTCGCTGCAATTTTCAGAAATAAACTTGGAAGATTAGTAGGCATAGCAAATATTGTTTTACTGACTTGTTTCACGTTTTGGGCTTGTTGATGCTGGAAAAACCTAGAAAACCAAAACTGTTCTTGTAATCTGGCTCCCTGACCCCACTTAAGATGAAACGGAGCAATTTGTAGACTTGGGGAATTGTATGGTCAGAGAATCAGTCTAGCAGGCTTGTACCCCTTCACAGGTGTGCAAAGAAAATGCGGAATTACTAAATATGAAAACATAGGAGCAGTTTTGGTAAAAAAAAGCCAGTTTTTTTTCCAACGCTGGTCGGCCGAAAATACAGTTTTTCTTGAAAATGTCAGCACACCAGGAGCCACGATTTTACAGGATGCTTTAGACTGTCATTTCGTAACAATCCAGTAAGGTATTTCGTGATAACCTGATCGTTTCGGTTTCTGATGTTTGCAAGTGTTGTATCTTCCCTTAAAAAAAGTTTTCCTAACGAGTTTTCAATTAATTTTTGTGTTGTTTAAACAAAATATCTACTTTATTTTGAGCGTCTGCAACCCTCTGAAAAAAAGGGCTTTCAATCTTCTGCGCACAAAATTTAATGAACCCGCCCTGCGAGAGCCGAACTATTGTATGGCAGTCTATCATTTATATTGTGAAGAAATAATTTCAATATAACTCAGCATTGGTAGATTTTTTCGTTCGATGTCTCACTGAAAAGTGAACACGTTTTTGTGTTAATAGCAATTGAAAAAGACCAACTTTTCAGGTAAAACTCGAAAATAGCATGGGAAATAATTTCTATTTTAAAGGATATTCCAAAACGATATCTGAGCGGGTTTTTTTACCCGGAGTGTCCAATGTGAATTTGCTGGAGAAATACGAAACAAATACGGACTTGCCTTTGCGCAAAAGACAGATCCGCCCTTCATTAGTGATACTGATAGTGGGGTCGGGAACCAGTCTATTTTGCGATGACTGAATTGTTATCGGGCCGCAAACAATTCGAAATTTGTAAAGCAATAAACCCGTAACTGGACGGGGGTCTATCCGATGTTCCCCAATACCTATGTTCCCCAATACCGATGTTTCCCGAAATCCTTAGGATTAGGGTTAGGGTTAGGGTTGGAGAACATCGGTTAGGGTTAGACGTGGGTTGAGTAGATGTCTCGTTCAAAATTGAATAACTTGTGTAGGCCTATGCTTAAAAAAAAAGAAATAGCAATTTAAATCTAATACAGTACTAAATACATGTGTTGTACTGTATTAGATTTAAATTGCCCTTTTTTTTATTCTAAAATAACTTTCTGGAATAGACTTTGGATCCCAAGGTATAGACGTTATTGTGGACTTTAGTACAAGCGAGGCATGCATTTATGCATTGGCACTCAGGCCCACCATCTCACGCAGCGATGCAGACAAGTGGATCGTCGCTCAAATTTGTCATATTTTTTTTTCTTCTTCCCCTTTTTTTTTTTGCGCGGGAAATTAGCGCGCTCAATACAATACGGCATCGTCTGTTTGTCAAGTGGCGCTCTAAACAACACGCAACTCACAACGTGTCGTCCCCCGTACGTACGTGCGGTGCAACCAGGGTGGTGCGCCGACGAGCGAAAAAAAAGTTGGCTTTTATCCGTGTCCTTATTCATACGTCTGCTCCGCGCGTCTCCGCCGTCCTCCCATTGTGATTGGCGCATTGTTGCCGGGGGACAAGAACATGTGACCACACGTGGCCCCGGACAATGGATAAGCAGACAATGTGATGGGCTTGCGCATATCGATGATGGCACGTTATTAGATGTGAGGGAGAATGAAAGGACAGCGGGAGGAGACAGCTTTTCTGCAATTCCATTGTAATAACGAGGATCGTCAGTGGCGTTCTCACACAGTCCGGGGTGGATCGTGGGCAGACAAGGCGATCTATTTCCGAAGAATAGACAGTTCCTTGTCCCGGTCAAGCCACATTCCCTACTCATTGATTTTTTTCCTCCCACTTCCCCGCCCCAGTCCGTTCGGCGTACTGTATCGTCCCTTGGGAATTTCTCGCCCAATGTTGTCATGCATGGATATCCGTGAGAACACACACGTATCCGTACGAGGCGATCGAGAGGACGATCTCATTAGCGTGAACTCGGTCGAGAAAATGAGGTCAGCCTTGTGGCTAGCTGGGTCTGGGGGCCGGGGATGGAGGTAACACGGCGGAGACGGAGTGGGGAGGGGTGTGTTTGAATTTGGTGTTATGGTACTTTTTCAATACCATTCAGTTGTGTCAACACTTAGCATCTCAATGTTCTAGATCTTTGTTGTGTCTGTAGTGGATGGAGGCTGGTCCTGGATTTCGGACACAATTTTACGAACTTTTGCAAAGCAGCGAGTTATTAGTTTTCAAGCCAGCATCTCATAGGCTATACACCAACAAAATCTTATACAGATCAGGGAACAATTCCCTAAGATGGCTGAAGTGCAAAAGTATTGTACATCTTTCCTCGAGGAACATGTGCTTAGCATTTCAAAACGAGAAAAAAAGTTGGGTTTTTTTCTCTTCAAGTTGATACCCCATTACCTTTTGGGCGGGACGCCAATGGCGATGGCCCACCCCAAAAATGTGCGTGTAGAGTTTGACAAAATAATGCATATAAAGTTGCACTGTGTTTTTCAATATGGTGTTACAGCTCTTTGAAAATGGTACACTATAAGAAACATCTGTAACATACCCCGTTGTTATGCACTGTCCACAGCGACAGCGCATTCATCCGACAGCTTAACTCACCACTTATTCAGCAAACTCGTGACCAAAGAGATATGCAAATTAAGATATGTATGAAAAGCTAATGAGCTACCTTTAATATGGAGCCACTTCGACAGTGTTCAAGCTCATAACTTTTACATATTAAGTTACCCATTTTTTTTGATTACCTTTTTGGGACGCACCCTGTATAGGCCTAAACCACTTGCTGTCAGGTGCCCCCTTCCTGAAAAATTGTGCATCCAGAGTGCCTCAGAATCGTAACCCTAGTTATGGCACTGGACGCAATGGTGACTGCTCTATGTTCCGACACCCCTATGTTCCGATAACCCGCACATAAGATTGTCTTACTCCCGTTAGGCCAAAAAAAGTCTCCGGTTTCTGGTATGCGCGGGCGTCGCCGTAGCCATGGGCGTCGGCAAAATGAAAACGTTTTTTTTTCAATGAAAGATGATGTCTCAAAACCGCCAAACTCACCAGTTTGACTGGAATCCTGCTGCTGCACAATTTTAACGTGTTTTAGATGGGGTTATGATCGAGAATAAGCTTTATGTGGCCTCTCTGGTCTCCCATAATATTTGCACTAAGTTTAGTCGGGCACCATTTGCAGTCATCAGCCGACATTTGAAGCAAAAAACACAGGTAAAAAAAAAAAAAAAAGCCGCGTCGCCGCTCCACTTTTTGGGCAAGCTCCATACCAGAAACCGGCGACTTTTTTGGGGGGCCTTAGGCTTAGGGTTAGGGTTAGTAATAAATACTTAGTGTTAGTAATAGGAATATGTGCAGTCGGAACATAGGGGTGTCGGAACATAGGGGTGTCGGAACATAGGCGTGTCGGAAAATAGAGGTGTAAGCGGATGCAATAGACTCTTTTACTAATGAAAAATATCGTACAGGCTATTTGATCTCAAGGTTATTGGTGTACTAGTCACCGATCCGAACTAGTCCTGATATCCACTCTATGTGAAGAACAAAGATCAAATAGGGGCAGATTTACAAAATGCAACTGTTTTATTCACTGCGTACTATAAAACATCTACAATGTATCTACAAAGTGACAATATTTCCAGCTAAACTAAACTCACCAGTGGAGTGAAGTTAAAATAATTGCGTCCTCAAAATGTTAAAAATCTCGTATCAATTCTATTATAGCACTCAGTAAAATCTTATAAATTTGAAAGACAAAATAGTTCTCATTAACATTCAGAAATTTACAGATAATTTCCCAAATAAAAAACTAATTCTATGATTTTGTACACTTGCAAACGTCGAGAATTTCGACACCTAAATTCAGTTTATAGAAAAGCATCATTGAAAAAAAGTGAGTAGGCCTATGCTACTAAAAAATAATTTGAATCAGCATTAGAATGATTAATCAATCAATTTCTGTCGCTAAATGTCTTCTTTTATTAAAATTGAGTATCTTAAAGACGTTTTATAAGAGCACATTTTTATTTGTATACATTTTTTTCTCAAATAGCGTGAGTTTTAGGCGGCTTTCAAAAAGGACGGAATAGTACAAAGACTTTCGCGTCTTATGGACGGAGGGGCTTAGTCTTCATTCCAGTCGGTAACTATAGACAGGCCTGCAAAATATGAGCATTAACTGGCCATTACAACAGTGGAACAGCCATACCAGACTTGAATCAAGGCCAGGGTCAATAGCACTGAACATGATTGTTTCCTTTAATAATCGTAAATGTGCATTGATCATAGGCTGATCAGAATGGCCTCCATTATCTACTCACATAAAAAAATATTTTATATATAATTTCAAAGTCGGACGGAATTTACTGAATTTGTTCATGGCGCAATGGATGGAATAGAAAAACAGTTACAAAGGCACACGGAAAATATCAATTTGTTCTGCCTCACACACAAATGGACATATGCTACTAAATTTGTCCTGTTGTAAGATACATTCAGTTTCTAAAAACATGAAACAAATGAAAACGTGAACAGCAGTCCAAAACATCTTTAAACTTACACAGAACTCATACATTTGATCATTGTAACAATGCTACTTTCAAAATCTTTTTAAAAAATAAAAAAGATAAAATCCTTTTAAAAAATAATTCAACATCCATTTGGAATTTGGAATGAAAAAAAACCCAACAACATTGGATAGGACTAATATAAGAAATAAAACCGAAACATCTGTAGTTCAGCATACTGATCATAATTTTCACACAAAATTCAAACATTGACAGAAATGTACAGTACGGATATATTAATAGTGGAATCTCTTAAAAAATACATTAAAAATCTGTGTACACAAATCTACAAAAAAATACTACTCATAAGATTATTTATTTTTTTTATGCAAATAATTCTTCTGTTCATAACAGCTGCACTGAATAAAGAAAAATTACCAAAAATATACAAACACAATCCAAATCGCTGCTTCTACATCAAAACATCTCTGGAAATCTACAAAATTGAAATGACAAGTGCAAACCTTGAATTTTTTAATTATTCCTTATATGTGAACAATTCATTACAACTTGAAGGGTTATTACAATTGCTATTGCTAGTTTATGATAATATACTTGCCAGTATGTACAAAGGGTCATACTAGCCACATGAGGTCAAAGGTCATACACTCGCCATTGTTGGTCGGAGGTCATGAACTTGACATCATGGGTCTAAAGCCATGCACTTGCTACAGGAATGCTCCGAACCCAATGTACGTTTTGAATATAAAACGTATACAAATTCATACATTCAAACACATAAAAATATCACAGGTCAATCTGCTTTGTCAATGTAGTTGGTGTCAAAGGTCAGATGCTAGGGTCAAGGGTCATACACCGAGGTCAGGGGTGATGCTGCTCTACTTGGCAGCTGCGCGCTCCTTCATCTTCTGGGCCACCTCCTCCTCTACCTGCGCGATCTTCTTCACCAGGTTGGCCGTCTTCAACCCCAGCATGCTCAGCTGGGACTTGACAACGGTGGCGCTCTCCCCGCCGGCGGTCGATCCCTCTCCTTCAGTGGGCGCGGCCAGCCCCTCCTGGAGGGTGTGCCTCTCGGCCAGGGCTTGGCCCAGCTGGGCGTTGAGGCCATCCAGCTGGCCCTGCAGGGCACTGATCTGGGTGGATAGGAAGTCTCGTTGGCTCTTCAGCACGGGCGGGGCAGCTTTGGGCGTGGCCATTCTGAGAGTAACAATAACGATACAGACAAAGATAACACTTGAAGATTTTGCATGGTGGAGAGGTAATAAGAGGATAAGAGAAAAACATTTATCTTTTGTGTCGTGAGGACGTCATTCTAAGAAAAGTCATGAGTAAGCCCATTCACAAGAAATTGACAAGTAGGAATAACAAAAATTGCAAAAGTTCATCATGTTTCAAAAGTTGAACACATTTCAATGAATTTTGCGTAATTTCGTAGTTTTTTGTGTAATGCCTATGTCATCTTGAGAAAAAAAGGTGTTGCTTTAAATCATTCAATGTTTCAATAGGGATGCTTTGATCATCTTTATGAAGTTTAGAAAAATGGCAACCAACAATGTTCAAGGATGGACCAAACTTACGTTGGCTTGTCCTGAGCTGACGGCATGCCTCTAAGTTCACGTAACCTGGAGGCGACAAAATCCTGGACGGACGTAGCGCCCCCACGGCTCTGCAGAAACTCGCGCAGGCGAGAGTTGTCACTCTTGTCCTGGGCGTTCTCCAAACGCTCTTGGATGTTCTGAAGGGAGAGATTATTGAATTTCAATTCAAATTGAAATTGATAGTTTCACAGCAAAGCAGACCAATAAATTCAATTTGTATTTCTAAATCCAAATCACAAATGGTTCACATTTTCTATTAATTTTCTATATAAAGATAAATAATCACCAGCTTTTTCGGGGGAACAAAAATAACCTCTGTTAGAGATGCCCGCCCAATTTGGACTTTAATATCCCACAAATGCTTATTACCCCAAAGGCTAGATGAAAGAAAATTCCACCATCCTTTCATTTTCGCAGAACAACAAAATATAATCATTTCCCCAAAAGAGTTCCACACGATGGCGAAACATCTCGAGGCAAAAAAGAGAAAAACAAAGAAAAAGAAAAACCTGGAAGATTACTATAGGTGTTTAAAAATTCTCCCAGTATGTCTTTTTTGTTGTTGCCATACCTCTTCATTGAAGTCTTGCTGAACTGGGCCTTTGACCTTCACATTAACCAACTCCCCAACCACGCTGGTCTTGTCGCTGTCTGTCTTGCTGTACTTGAATGCGTGCTCCAGGGCAGTCTTACCACTAGAGGGCGCCCCGCCGATGAGTGCCCCCGTCAGATTGGTGGTGCGCGAGCGGGCGAAGAACATGTCCTGACAAATGACCTTCATGGCCTGAAAAATCAACACAAAACAGGGTTAAATATATTCATTATTTTCCAAGCAGTGCCAAGGGTTGATTAAGTTTACCCAATAAGCCTCTGTACTGATGACGTCACACTTTGTTTACATGTGCACTTTCCTATGGAGCCAGTGGGGGCCCACGGTCCACTGAGCACCATAGGAAAGCACACACGTAAACAAAGTGTGACGTCATCGGTACAGAGGCTTATTGTCAATGTGTAGAGTGAAGGACTAGAATCATGGTGGAGTCCATTACAATTCCTCATAAGTACCCACAAGCCTATCATATGTTCTTATACATTGTAATTCCCTACAAGTCCTCACAAGTCCCCACAAGTCCTCACAAGTCCTCACAAGTCCCCATAAGTCCTCACAAGTCCTCAAAAGTCCATCAAAAGTCCCCACAAGTCCTCTTAAGTCCCCACAAGTAACCACAAGTACCTAACAAGTCCACAAAAGTCCTTAAGAAGTCCCCACAAGTTCTCACAGGCAATCGCATACTTTAAGTCCCAAGTCAAGTCACAATTGCTGTTCAAATGAACTGCGATTAAGGCATTCCTTTATCACTGTCGATCCCCTGTTCCTTGTGACGTATTGTAAATTGACTTTTGATTTGTTTGAGACTGAACTTGTGATGGACTTGACTACTACAATGATCAGGGTGGATATGTGGCCGAAGCAGAATGTATTTACTATGTGAAAATAAATGCCAGAAGTTACTTTTTTCTCACAGTGTAATGTTTTAAGGTAAACAAAAATTACCTCCTTAAAACAATAAACAAGACTAATCAAGCCCAATCAAGCCCAATAAAGCTGGTTACAGAGCTCATTAAATTATATTCTATTGGTTCGGAATGTTTATTCACTGGGAGGCTTTTCAAGCATCTGGTCTGCACAATGGGCCACATTTTAGCTCATTCATTGGCATTACGGGGTTATCTTATATAACAGCACTGCCCAGGTCACCAGTGGCAGTCAGTCAGTCAATGAGGGGACACTACACTGGCCCTCTGGGACCAGCAAAACTTGTCTGATTGTACCTTGTAGAACTCCCTCAGGAACAGCGGGTTGGTGTCGTCCTTGAGATCACCGATCTTGATGTGCGCCAAGCAGTGCATGATCAGCATGACGAACTCTCCGACCGACTCCAGCCTCTCCCGCCGAACGAAGAGGATGTTTGAGGCGTGCTGGTAGAAGAAGGAGCGCCGGTACATGTTACGGCTGTAGTCGTTCTGCGGCAGGTTGGAAGCCAGCAGGAGGGTGACGTTAGGTGTGTGGTTGGTCTTCTGCAGGAGGCGGACGATGAAGACGCCGAAGCGGTAGACCACAAACTGGCTTGGGCTGATGCTGTTGATGTCCAACGGTGCGATGTCGTTGGAGAGGAGCCACTGCGCATCTTTGATGTCGATGAAGGCGTCTGAAACGGCACCTGGATTTTGAAACAAAAATAAAAAAGTTTGAGACCTTCCAGTATTTCTAAAAACATATGGGTACATGTGAAGTACCAGTATTTTAGATCTTATTTCGCTACTTTTGTTCTCTTTTGTTTCTATCTTAACGGAGCAGGTGGATTTCTGATGACCAACTTGTAGGATCCCTTTGTCACTATTCGTGCTCTTTGTTCCTGGTACCTAATATTGCCACATATGTATAAAGTTGTGAGTGGCCACAGAGCAACATCTACTGTTCTTGCACGCATTATTTTTTCTTTGCTCTGACCTTTGACCCCAGGCCTCTTGAGGGCGTCAGTGCTCTTGACAATCTCCTCGATCTCCTGCAGGTCCTTGTAGAGCGGGGACTTCAGCAAGGCATCAAAGACTGACTCATCCATGCCGGAAGGCAGCTTGGAACGGTCCAGGGCTTCCTGCTCACGCTGGGCCCAGTCGCTGGGGGCATCCGGCGCAGTGGTAGAATTGATGGTTTCGTTCAGGTCCGACGCACCTGTGAAGAGAACGAAAAAGAACAAAGTGATTAACCAATTACCACTTTTGTATTGCACTTTATAACACGTCACCC
Organism: Patiria miniata; assembly: GCF_015706575.1. Classification (NCBI taxonomy): domain Eukaryota; kingdom Metazoa; phylum Echinodermata; class Asteroidea; order Valvatida; family Asterinidae; genus Patiria; species Patiria miniata. The sequence goes on from NW_024037068.1 coordinate 24,454,142, forward strand.
ACAGATTCTGTATCGTGACTGTTCTTGAAAGTATTTCAAGCCATTAACTTTAACATAAACCACATTTATTTAAAATAGTGGATAGGGTACTTTATTATCTTTCTTATTCCTTTATCTTCCCTTTATCTTATATACCCTCTGTTTTTTGGGAGGGTGCGTGTGGGAGGGAGGGTTCACACCCTTACAAACCTACCCTGCCTTTGGATGTTATTCAGGTGGTCCTGGGTTCGCCTGTCGTCCACTTGGGCCTGTCCATTCACCTCCCCCTTAATCCTCTCCATCTCCTGTTCTTTCTTCTTCCGTCGTCGGGCCTCCAGCCGGGCCCGAGTCTTCTCTTGGTTCCGCTCCTGCTCCAGGCGTTGTGAGTCCTCAAACCGCTTCATGTTCTCCTGGTGCTCCCTCAGTAGTTTCTGTGGTAGTGAATTAAAAATTTTGACTTTAGGTGGTCGACCTTTAACTCATTTGAGAATGGAACTCATAACCTCAACTCATAATCTCAACTAAATAGTAAAACAAAAATGCAGCACGACACTCAAGCGATAAGGAATTTGTTCTGTCAAAAGCAGATGCTTCTTGACAGATATGTATTGATATGTGGGGTTGATATATTTGTTTTCCAGTTTGTTTTTCTCTAATTCTTGACTTTTAGTAAGTTTTGTAGAACTGTATCAGTTCCAGAAATGCATAGCAGCGGCATAAACTTTATCAGGCACGTTCTGTTTTCACCTTTGTGACATAAAGAACTGTTTTATAATGGGCATAATTTTATCAAGAGAGTTCCGTTTTCCACAAAAAAAACCCGGTGGAAAGGAGACCCTATATTTTTACCAATATTTAAAAACCTATGTTGACCAGCTGGTAGAGTCCGTTTTGGACAGAACACCGCATGCATCATGTCCATCTCTGGCATGAGAGTCATTGTAAAGCCTTCCATGCCCAAACCAAACATAAATACTCCACATTATGGCTTCATTTGATAAATTTAGATGTTCCTGAAGCACACCACAAACCTATATTTAGCCAGAGTCCCCAATCAAAAGCCTCAAACTTGAAATGAAGTCAAGGATTCAACCCCCCCCCTAAAGTTGTGGTTTATTACAGTGCGGCGCCGTTGCCAGCCCTGAGCATCGGGGTGAAGGGGGGGGGGGGCATAGTAGCACCCCCTCCCCCACCCCCCCCCCCCCCCCCCTTGGCGACGGGCCTGTCAAAGGGTCCTCTATAGACCAATTTGGGCATGCTTTTACTTCATGACGACCCCCTACAATGGCGAAACAATGGAGCAGTTGCTTTGTACAATAGCATGCACAATGGTTTCACCATAGAATGGCGCTTTTTGAGTGTACAGTGATCACGTGCCCCCTGGATTCGTCTGTGAAGTTTGCATAACTCTCTTTACCTCCTGGGCTTCTTTGTTGCCGTCCAGCTGCTGCAGTTCCTGCTGCAGTCGTCTCTCTTTCTCCTGTTTTTGTTCCTCCAGTGTCCTCACGCGCTGCCCGTCCCGCTCTTTCTGACGCTGCTCGTCCCGGACGCGGTCCAACTCCAGCTCTGATTCCAAAGTCCTATGACAACAGTTAAGCATTTTTATCAACTATGTAACTTCTTTTATGGTAACAAACTTCCACGACTTTTCCACGAGTTCCAGAGATAGCTTAAAATTTCAGGATTTTCCATGACTATGGGAATCTTGACTAAACTATGACCTCACACTACAGGTTTTCACATTACAGGTTTTCACACATAACGGAACATAGCGCTCATTTGCTTTGTTACAATTAGAAGTGTAGTAAATACGCTGCAACAGGACCGTTTTCAAACGTTAAATTGAAAGTATATCGAGACCACAATGACGAATATTTCTGGTTCACGCGTTATTGATAGAGGAACTCACATTCTTTCAATTAGTAACAGACTTATTTTGTTTGTCATCCAACAATAAATTGCCCTTTCCAGTTTTGCGCTACTTTGCGCAAGAAAACCTGCTATAACTTCCCAAGCGTTCCCAAGTCTAATAATTTTTCATTACATTCATGTAAAACTTATGGTGATTGGTCAATTGGAATCAGCTTACCCCTATACCCTTCTTTCGGACTGTGCATAAATTCAAAAGATATCTAAAAAACCTACTTATTTCCGGAATTATATAAGACGTGCACCCATAATTCGCATTTGTCTATTAGTTACACTCCATCATAATTTAATGTTATATTGTAAATTAGTACATGTATATTTCAATTTCCTTCAGTTTTTCTACTATTATGCCAAGTAAAAAATTAATTAATTAATTTATTGACCACTGTTTTAAACTATAGCTATAATTGTTGTTTATTTCATAAGTTATTCACAAACGGGACCAGGCTCTGTATAAGCTTAGGCTTTTTTCCTGGTTCCTCCATCTGTCCCCATTTATGTTTAATTGATCAAAGTGTTGTACATGTATTATCATTCTATTAAGTTATTGTTGTAGTAAATAATCTGTTGCATTTGCATTATATTAATTTGTGACAAATGGAAATAAAACAATACAATACAATACAATTGTAACCCACTGCCCTAGTCAATAGTAGTGTATTTCCAGCAATAGACACTACGGTTTTATAACGCAAAGTCCCTGTCAGTGCTGTGTGCATGGACGTACGCGCACGTGCGTAATTGTATACAGTGCTCCCAAACACACACACAATGTAGGCATATACATGTACAGTGCGCGCATTATTTGAGCGAGTGCTATGTGCTATGTTCCGATATGTACAGGTTTTCTAAACCTATATTAAGCCAGAGCCTCCTAAAAAGGGGTGTACGGATATGCTTCGGATCAAGCCCCTTAGGTGAAGCCGAGGTTCAATAAAAAGAACCAAACAAACGACATCTTACGACATCTCTTTCTCCATCTTGTGCCGCCTCTCCTCGTCCCGTTTCTTCTTCTCTGCCTTGATGCGTTCGATATCCGAGGTCATCTGGCTCATCTTCTGCTCCCGGAACTTCTGAGCGTCCCTAGCTGCCTTCTCGGCTGCCTCTGTGTACTGGTGGACCAGAGCCTACAGAAAGAATTGAAAAAAGAAAGTGAAATGGCGTAGCAAATTACATCAAAATTTTGGGTTTTCAAGCCTTGGACAAGATCCAAGCAACAACCAAATTTCCCATCATTTCTCCTACCGACCATGTCACAGTACACTTGTTAAGAAAATTAGATGGTGCGGTCATTTGAAACTGTTTTTCAGCAAACTGTACTGCATGTATGGATTGTCCTACGGTCTACTGACCTCTTCAGGAGACAGGTCCCTCATGGCCTCAGCCAGCTCCTTGAGCTGCCTCTCTCTCATGGCCAGTCTGGCGTGGGCTTGTTTCACCTCTGTTGAAGGCAGGCAGTCCTTGGCGGCCTGCTCCGTCCGCTGGGCCGTCACCTTGTCATACTCCTCTAGTTGTTTCTAAAAAAAGAAGTAATTCAGAATTTATCTCTCTGCAGTGAAAAATGACCTTCAACATATTTTTCAAGGCAGAGTCTGTTGCCAGTGAAGAAACATTCTGGTTAACCACGAATCAGGTTAAGAAAAATAAGTGGATGAACAACAAGGAATGCCTTTTTCACAGTTCTATTGAACAATTTCACTAGACTAGAAATGACATCTTATATAACAACATATGCAAATATAATTGTTACGTGAAGTAGACGGGAGACATTTATACTTTAATATCAAAGCTTAGATAAAGAACCTCACAGATCCACTACTAACTGACCAACGTTCTGTATCAAACTGGCTATATTTGAACCTCCTTAAAAGTGATAAAGCCACAGCGCCCTCTATCGGTCAGTAACACATCCAATAGGCACCTCTAACCCACCTGGTGTTGCTGCTGTAGTTTCTCTTTCCTCTCAGCCAGGTTGGCGGCCGACAGCGAGCCAGAGTTGGCTACCAGCTCCAAGAACTCCTTCTGCTGAGCCTCCACCAGGGTGTCACGTTCCTTCTGACAGAGCTCGGCCATCCTGGATCGGGCGTCCGCGATGGCTGCCTCCTTCTCCCGATCCATTTGCTCCTCCTGGACGGAAAACCCCCCAAAAGAAAAAAAAACCTTAGAGAAGATTGTTTGATAGATTTGGACAGGGCAAGGACAAATTACTGGACTCTGCACCATTTAATGTGAACCCCTGTGCACAGTACGTCCGACTAACTTGAGCTATTGAGCGGGTCATACAACAAAATCTACTTATGTCCAAGAAGTTACAATTGCAATCAGAATAAGACTTTCTGACTTTTCAATGTTAGTGGGGTAAAACATCACCAAAGTAACCTAGTGAGGTAATGCCAGTCTGGTCCCCAAAACACTTTGAAATGAATGCTGCATTCAAATTACTTGGTTATGGGCAGCTACAACACATGCACTAATACAAGCAACGTAATTTGAATGCAGCCATAGCGTATACCAATGGGAGTAGGAACCAGGCTTTCCAACTTCGGTCTAATTGCTTGGCTAACCCCCGGATTCCCACATTATAAATCCACAAAGGGCTCACGGGGACAACTCCAAAGTAAGTGCCATCCGTTCATTTTGGTGGGAATGCTACACAGTGTCATCTTTATTTCACATGCACAGCATCTCTCAAAATACAAAACCTCTTTGCAACAACAATATGGCAAGCCATCTCTGTCAAAATGTTGCCGTCCACAAATTTGTAACTTTGCATACGGAAAATTATTATGCAATCAAAAGTTCTCTGAAATGGTCAGTCTAACTAATTTCCCAAGAGCCACAATTCAGAATCCTGTTACAGCATGGTACATGAGTAGAATATCTATCTGCTGCAGATGAACTGATAAAAGAAAACAACAGATAGACAGCCTGACTGACTGACAGACAGACAAACCAACCTGTTGGACTTGCTCCTTCATGTGGCGTTGTCGCAGCACCCGGTAGATGATGTTTTCAGCTTTCCCGTTCTCCTCATCTTCCAGTGATTCCACCAGCGCTTGATGCTCTGCTCCCTTCAGCTGTCGACAACGCAATGAGAAAATCATTGAAAAATATTTAAAATAAGGTAACGAGGCCTTGTTTCGCCCATTACACTTTGTAAGCCTACTCGTGAACTATTGTCCACTTGATTTCCCTTCTTTTGCTTTCCTTTGTTCCTATTGAAATCTCAAACTGAATAGCGTTTCACTCCTGGGGTACTGAGATTTCTGAAGACCAACTTGCGACGTACCATTGTCCCTATTGTTACCCTTTGTTCCCTGGACCTCATAAGACCATGTAAGAACACATACACACACACCCTTAGCGTTTTATAGCAGTGATTTAGGCAGTCTACATTTTGAAATATGAACAACAGAGGGCGCTGTCTTGAACCAGCTGGTCCCACCTGTTTGTTGTTGAGCTGGTCTCTCTCGGCTCTCTGTTGCAGTATTTCCTTGGACATCTCAGCTTGGTTCTTCTGCTGTAGTCGCTCTTTGTGCTGACGTCGTTTCTCTGCGATGCGGTCCGCTAGGGATGCCTTCTGCCGGTCTTTCTCCAGATCCATGCTTTGAGACAGCTTCTCCATCTGAAAAAATAATAATTGTATTCACGAATATTACATTTAACTCATTAGCAACTATACTACAATGTATTACATTGTGTTTATTCACTGAATCAAATGAATACTCACTGCATTACAATGTGTGTTTATTCACAAGAATCAATATAAACCATAGAGTGCTTGGATGGTTTCAGGCACTATAGGGAGTGGTAGGCAGGGCGGTTTTGGGCGGTACAGTACAGTACAGGTGAAGGGTAAAATTGATACTGATCACTGCAGTCAGGACATAGAGGTACAAGAAATCATTGCTATTGAAACATTCTACACACAAACACATGAAAAAATAAACTAAAAAAAATTGGATTGCTTCTAATCTGAGTTTCAATATACTATTGGTGGGAACTGGTTTTGAGGATTATTTACAGTTTGGTTCTGTTTTCCAAATCACGGTTAGTAAAAGAATAATAATTAGGGCGGCCTATCATGTCGACCTGCGGTTTGCTTGACCTGCAAAGGAAATGTCGGCATCAAGCAGAAAAGTAATGCTCGGGTCACAACACTGAGAAATTGTGTGATTATCGTAGAACAAGGGGCATCTTGACATCAATAATCGCAACCATGCTCACACCACCCACGATGCACCACGACGATTCCTCAGCATAGATGTGAACGATCATATGACCTCTTATAAAGAGGTCATATGACCTCTTATAAAACGGTGGTGAAACGGTATCTGAATTTTTGATGTTTTTCACAAATTTCCTAAATTTCGCTGACTCAAAAAAAAATTAAAAATTGAAACTCGTTTCTAAGGTTTCCCCTGATTTCCAGAGTGGTTGGGAAGCCTGATATCAAATCCACAGATCTTGAAAATGCACTCACATTTTTTGTGTGTTCCTCCACCAGTTCCTTAGAGGCGTCCTCTGTCAGCGTCTTGCGCTTGACCTGCATCTCCTTCTCAAACTCCCGCTCCTGGCGTGACAAAAGCGCCCTCTTCTGGTCCTCCAGCTGCTCGTCCACCGAGGCGGTCGTTGCGGCCAGCTCCTTGTCCAGATCTTTGTCCAGTCGGTTCAACTTGGCCTGCTGGGATAGGTGGAGTTGGGCCTGACGTGATTCTTGCTCTTCCTGTGGGGTAAAAAAAGCAAACAAGTTTTGTTCGTTCTTCCTAATAAACAAGCACGCACCATCAGTAGCATAGCAAGGACTTTTTCATGGGGAAGGGGGGGGGGAGGGGTGGGTTACCAAAAAGTTTCCCCCAAAATATGCTGGATGGTTATATTGGTGTTTCAACTACGTCCGCATACAGTGCGTCTCACTCAAGACGGCCGTATGCAGTGAGTACGTTCAGCACGTTGATCATTTTGCACGGCTAACCATCATATCAGCCTCCTCCTTTTTGTTGTTTTTGGTCAACAAAGATGTCATTTTTTTTTACCGTTTTGTGTTTTCAAAATAATTGATTAAGACGATGAAATAAAAATACCATTTCGTCTTTCCCTGTGGTCCTCGCTAGCTAGGGCAGTCTTACAACCTAAGATGCGCTGGCATAATTGAGTCCAAATCTTTACTATTTTGGCACTCATTATCAGCCAATCAGATTCTCTCAGTAGACTTTGTGACATCTTCCTACGCACTTCATATTTAGGTATGGAATTACAGTGTCAACTTAGTGCATTTTCAGGATGGCACAGCACGCTGCCATTTCATTTTGTAGGTGGTCAATTCTGGGTCAGCTTTTGTAAAGAGCGGCCTTGACATTTTGTCATTTTATATTTGAAAGGTTTCATGAATAATTAATAAGATAAGATAAGATAAGATAAGATTGAACTTTATTATCCCTCAGGAGGGAAATTAATATTAGGAGGTCAAAATAGGAGAGATTGGACTCGGTTTGCTAGGGTACCTGGTTAGCGAGCCTGCCTCTGGCCCTGCACCGCTAATCCCTGCTAGGGCCTTAATTTTCCCATGGAGCGCTGTGATCTATTGAGTAGAAAGTCTGACTTGTGAGCGATGGTACTTGGATTTAAACACTGGCAAGGAACATGGTGTTTGTGTTCTTGGGCAAGACACTTTACTCCAATTGCCTCTCTCCATACAGGAGTATAAATGAGTACCTGTGAAACTAGAGACCTGATTGTTTCTAGTTGTCCTAACAGATACATTTCTTTTAGCTCTGGATGATGGATGGCCAAAACAATTCAAGTTATACCAAATCTTAGGGAATCTTACCAGCAGTTTGTTTCTCTCCTCCAAAGACTCGTCGGCCATGACATTGCTGTTGACTGTATCAATGGCAACAGCGCCCTCATCTGTCCCCTTCAACACCTGCAATGTGTACAAAACACAATTATGTGAAGGAATTCCTGGACATCGGAAATTATGAAACTGTAGTCAAAAACTTGATTGAAATAGATGATATGATCCGTGTTTACAGATAACTTGGCATCTTGTATGATAAACATGATTATTCTATAATTATTTTTCGATTTCCACTGCATAATGCAGTGGTTCGCTGAAACATGACCACAATATCCCATTTTGCATACAAGCAGTATGGTAATATCAAAACACTGCTGAAGGGTTACATTTAAAAATATAAACCATACATCTCCTCAATGCTAAAATTTCATCACCTGTCATTTTTTTTTACAGTTTCTCCCGTCTTACCTGTTTCTTGGTGATGTGGTCCAGTTGCTTAGCAACCGCATCCTCGGCCATGACGTCCTCCTTGAGACGTTTCCTGGCAGCCAACTTGGCCAGTAGGTGTGCTCTCTGCCCCTCCCGGGCCGAGTCCATCTTGCCTTGGAGTTCCCCGACGTCGTCCAGGTACTTCTCCATGATGGCAGTGACCTCGGCGTCAGGCTTGTCTTCATCGCTCAGAACCTCCTGATGTTTAATAAAAATTGATCATGTGATGAAATTATTTTGCACAGATGAGATTTGAAGACAAGCCCGTATTTTGCACAGCCTATCTTGCCATTAGAATATGTGCCTGAAAAGGAGATTACACGACACTTTGTGTCTGTGTACAAGCTACATGTTCATATAGCAGCTTCAGTGCCAGGCTTACTGTGGTAACACCAAGGTTCAACCTTAGCGATAGCCTACTAGCCAAATTCGAGGGAAAAAGCAGTGGACAAGTCATAAGCATTCTCTAAGTAGTCCGCCTGGTGAGTCAAAATGATTGAAATAAGGCATGCAAATTTTCCACGTATTTGCGGATTTCAACGTTTTTGTTCAAAAAGCTGGTCTTGGAAGAAAAATAATCTGTTACTGACGCGCATTCGGCTTGTTTTATGCCACAGCACCGCTGAATCCTGCACCGAAAATGCTAGGGAATAAATTAAAGGATGAACGTTGCCTGGCACTGCATTTTGTACATAAAAACATAAAAATGTGTATGCACATTGTTGTTTACCTGGTGCCAAAAAAATTCTATTGCAGACTATTGAAAAGGCCTGCGGGCTAGATAAGATTCCGCTTCACTAGTCCAGCTGGCTAGTGATAAAAAGTTAAGGGCGAACCCTGAGTAAAGTATTGAACAGTGCTGCCTTATTCTCTTTTTGTGATCACTGAGGGAGTATTTTTTTACGCAGAGTCCATACCTTGATAGCTTTCTCGTGTTCGTCCTTCTGCTGTTCGTCGGCTAGGGTACGAGCAACTTCCATGGCTGCCTCTATGCTGCGCTGCTGGTCTGCTTCCATCTGAGACTCCACGACTATTAAACACGAGAGAAAAACGCACGAGATAAACCTGTGCTGATATATCAGGTCAAAATGGCACCCTTTAGAGAAAAAGGGTTGATACATTCCCTGAAATGGCATTAAAGGCACGTAGGGACATTTGCAATAAGCCAGTTCTGTATTTTGATGAAGTACGCGAGGTTCATTGGAATTCGGAAGTTTAGGACACTTCCATGTCAAAACACCCGTCAGGTTTTTGATTTAATTTTACCTATACACCTTCTATTGGACTCTTTCAGGAGGAGATGGGGTTCAATTTGTATGGCCCTTTACCTTGTACATACTGCTTCTCTTCATCGGTTCCAGGTTCGATTCCATCCGGTACCAGGTGCTTCTTGGAGTGCCGCCGCTTGTTCAGCCGTTCCTTCATCTTGTTCTTCAGGTTGCTGTTCCCACGGTTGGTATCGTTTGTTTTCTAGCAAAAAGATTTTAAGAGAAAGATGGAAATTATGAATAAATTATTATAGATTATAAAATTTCTGTTGTCCCACAAAATGCCACAACTTATGTAAGCTTTCAAGTTCAATAAATTAATGAGTTCGTAAATATTTTCCAAACTATTTTAAAGACAAACTGACACCTTATTGCCAACTACGTGTTGACAAACTATGGAAGGTCAATGTTGCAAATATGTAGAATACTTAATGCTTACAAACATATCATTGCAATATGCAATTGTTGGCAAAATCTTTTGCCAACCAACCACGGCCTAAACTATTCTGAGTTATATTTATTGCTCATCAGCTCCGCGAAACTAGCCCCAGTCCAAAGACATGTTGCTTTGACTTTCACGCGCTTAATTAACGTCAGAAGAGTAGGGTACATATGGTACCTATTAACATCAATAAATAAGACATGATTTTTTTTACGGAAACCAAGTTCAAATTCTCCCTAAGCATTACCTGTTGGATGGCATCAACGACATCTGCTACTTTCTGCCTGTTGGCCAGATTCAGCAGTCTCATTTTCTCCTCCATCTCTGCGTCCAGGCCATTCCTCTTCTTGTTCAAAAACTGAAAGATAAAAGAAACAATATATTAAGAGGTTGTTTTTGAGTGGTTTGTGGCATGACAATGCAACACCAGTAGAAAAGTTTGTAATACCACTTAAAGAGTTCAGTATAATAATAATAATAATAATAATAATAACTGGATTTGTGTAGCGCCAAATTGCCAAAGGATACAAGGCGCTAGAAAAGAAGAAAGAGGAATAGAAGACAAAAAACAACAAAAGAAGGACATGCAGCTACGTTTGGGGGAAAAGGTAGGTCTTGAGAGCCTTTTTGAAGGAAAATACACTGCCAGAGTCATTAAGTGTTTACGTGACTTAAATGTATAACGTCACTTTATCAAAGTCTACTCATTAAGTTCTCAATACCTATTCATCATTTCTGCTTTTTGTTGGGCCATAACTTACACAAGCCAAATTCTTCCCATCAAAAACAAACAAAATAATCTCTAAACCTATTATATTCAAATTTTATTTTTTTCCTTAAACACTCAATTTTTCCTTAAACACTCAATTCTTCCAACCACTGAGTAAACACGGAATTCTTCCCATATCCTCATCTTCCTCTGCGTATCGTCTGCAGCTACAGTTCCTTGTTGGTTTTTTCCTCATTCATGCCATCAACCCCAAATTCTACACTTAATTCTCCCAACCTCATCTAAATTCTCCCAATTGTTCAGTAAACACAGAATTCTCCCTACCTCCTCATCTTCCTCCGCATATCCCTTCTGCAGCTCGGCAATGAGTTGTTGCTGCATCAGCGCGAGCAGCTGCATTTCCTTGTTGGCGTCCTCTTCGTCCATGGCTGTCAAGTCAGGCACCACCTCCTCCCCGAGTCCTTCTTGCCTTGCCTCCTCAAGGTGCTTGCTGAAATAACAAGCCAAAAAAGAAATATATGGAATGTCTATTTCCCTAACCCAACAATATTCAACATCAATGATCGTCGACTCTTGGAACCAAACTATCAACCAAATGGTTCTCAGATCACTTTACTTTCCTTAAAACAAAATCTGCCAAAGCCATGGACCACTAAAACAAAACGAAATCTACTTCAATAAAAAGTAGGAGTTGATAATATAAAACATGCCATTTAAATTCTTGACTGATGATGGTATTTGCGTCGGGGAGATACTCATTTTTAATATGGGGTTTCGCCCATCACCGATGTAGTATAAATAAGCACCGTATGCTCGGTGCTGTCCGAGAGCTTGAGAGAGATAAAAATCACAGGCCTGCTCGAACCCACGACTTCCTGCTTTCCAGTTCTCCGTTTTTACTTAAATGTAAACAAAATGCCAGGATTTTATGTTAACGGTGATAAGATGACACTGGCACAGAATCCTTTCTGAACTGGATGGACATTCGCACATTGCTTCTGACTTACTTGTGCAAGTCCTTCTTGGCCTGTGCTCGGCGTGTGGCCAGTTTCTTCTGCATGTTCTTCAGCTGGTCTTGCTTGGAAGATTCAATTTTCTCGGCCACCTTGGAAGCCTGTGATAACATAGAAACAGATCCTTGATAGAAGCAAGTTTTTATGACGATTTTGAAAACAATGGACAGTATTAATAATACATAATAATTATTCTAAGTTGACTGTGAGCGAGGCATGGACTGACCGATTCCACAAAGGCCTGCATGATCTTAGCTTTCTCCTCCTCACTGGATGCGCTCCTCAGCTTCTCCTTCAAATCCTCCTGCATCTCCTTCAAGATAGCTTCCTTCTTTGCCTCCGATGCCTGAGCCAAAAAAAACAACCTAAAATTTAAGGACTATTAGGCCTTTAACTGGATAATTTCCAATCTTCAGTCATTTCTACTTTCCTACTTTGACACATCAATACCATTTCCCCCTGTGTATTTCATTAGGGTTTTAGGAAGGAACTATATGAGCTCATTCCAAATTACGATGATTTTCAAATAGAAAAACAAAGTGATTTTCGTTGTACATTTGTACATTGGAAAAATGGGGGAAAATGCCCCCTCCCCACTGCACCTTGATTTAATGGATTGAAGTGGATAAAATTCAAACCTGAATGATTTTGATTAAACCACGACACGTTTTTCATCCAAATTTCTCAAAGACCATCGCAAAATAGGCGATATGTATCTAAGCTTTCTGACTTGACGATTTTCAGATCTAAACAATTTTGATTGGACCATTTTAACCACAGCACAGCTCACATTGACTGGCCTGTGCTTGAGTGATTCTTCAACCCAATTACATGGACAAATGTCAAAGCTCTCTGATTGGAGGTTTTTCAAACCCACATGACGCTGATTGGTCAATTTGAACCAAATGATAGCTCTGATTTGCTAATGCTTCCCGAAACAAGCTCTTCATCCCAACTTCTAAATACAAAAGTCTCTCTGATTGGCTGATTTTCCAACCCACATGATTTTGATTGATCTATTTGAACCATAGGCCATCTTTGATTGGCTAATCTTTGCACAGCAGTTTTCAGTTCCAATTACACGGGAATGCTATCTGATTGGATGGTTCCAATACCCAATGGAATCTGATTGGTCCATTTGATCACAGGCAAGCCCTGACTGGCTAATCTGTGCCACAGCAATTCTTCATCCCAATTACAGGATAGAAAATATAAAAGCTTTATGATTGGATGACTGTCAGATCTAAATGATTCCAATTGGTCCATTTGAACTGTAGGCCAGCTCTGATTGGCTCTTTACCTGCACCACGGTGTTGATCTCCTTGATCTCATTCTCTCTGAGATGGCTCTCCAGCTTGATGGCTTCCAGGGTCTGTCTCTCAGACAGGGACTTGGCCATGGCGTGCTTGTCATCATCGGTCAGAGAGACTAGGTTGTTCCTGACCACCAGATTGCTGCGGATATCACGCGAACTTTGCACTGGATACAAATAAAAAAGAGCCCTATGTTTCAATTCGCTCAGATGTTTCTAAACTTTCCACATGTCGGCAGTTGGCAACGCTTTTGGAATTTTGATTTTTGACGACGTATGGTCAGAGAAATGATACGTACACTCCTCCCAGAAATGTAGCAAATGTGTTTATATAACTATTGCAAAGAAAATGAAAACTCATAAATGAAATTAATTCTCATGAAATTAAGAAAACAAAACTGTTTTGTAACCAGTTAACGCCAGAGGGCGTGTAAACATGACCTGGCAATGTATAGTCGCAGGTGCAGGTGACATGTTAAATCCCAAGCTTTTCCCCCTGAGCCTCCAGCCATGGACGTGTATACACGTCAGTGGCTCCCCGTGGTTTGTACACACCGTGTTTTGAACTTGTACTATGCTGCTGAACAAGGCCTGTCATAGCAAATATCGCTCCATGGCGGGGCCTTGGACTGTTGACTGTTTACGGTGAGAAGTATCGTACATATAACTCTCAAGAAGTCGGTTTTGTGGCATTTTCACCTAATTTAAAAATTTGGCCCATATGTCTTGCCTTTTTCAAATATGGCGTTTTTCGGACAAAAACAATCGTGGCGGCAAGTAGTTAAAGTGTCTGTGGACACTTGTGTATTTTTAACACTGACATTACTGTCACTGGTAAAATTTAAGAGCATCTAAGTAAACTGGCCCACACAGTACATGGAACAGAGAGAAAGGAGCAATTCTTAAACTTGTTAGCTATGGAAAAATAAGCCTTGTTTGTGGACCCAGGGGGTAAACCTTGAAGCACAGATTTTGGGACTTGAGTGAAACTGACACTCACTTGATACTTCCGAGCGGGCAGACACGCCAAGCGAGGCCGCAGCTCGGACTGGTACGTTCAACGACACGCCGCCAGGTTGCTGGGGTACTTGCAGATGGTCGGCTTGCACCACGTTGACGTTGTACTGATCGCCTTGGATGACGGTACGACTGCTGGAGGCTGCCACCTTGCCGTACTGAAACACATAAATGGACAGCAGACACTAGTTCAAGGGAAAATGTAACAATTGAATTTTCAAAGGTCCTTTAAAGGCATAAAGGTTCATTTGCTGTTCATGCATTTTGTTTGTTTCCAATAATAACACCACTCAAAATCCGAAGAGGAATGTTCAAAACCTAACCTGTTGAATTTTCAGCTCAGTGGATATTAAATATTTCGAGAAAATGGTAAAAAAACATGCACAACCTTTTGATCATGAAACACGATTTCGTCTTCAACACTCTTCATTCAAAAAATCAGTCAATTGACTAATCATTAAAAAAATCACCTACATTTCTTGTTTTAAAACAACAGCAAGCTAGATGAAATAACTTCACGAGGTGTTCAGTTCCAGTGCAATCTTTAATCCAAGTAAGTTTTTGATAATAATTTGGTATGTTACTTTAGGGATATAAAAATGCAAATGATCCTATTTTGCCTTCAACAAAAGTCAAATGATGTTTCAAATGGCTTGATATTTATGCCTCTACATGCAAACAGAATGGCAAACTCGTGTCCATGTCAGCACGTTCATGTAGTGCGCGAAGCATAGTGAGTGCACTCTCTAGCCTTTTTTAAAATATGACTCTATGGGAGAACCGTATCGCCCTTATGTAACACTTAGATAAAGAATTACTCCGGTTACTGAAACCTACATGCATCTTGGTGTCACCGTCGCCCCCGGCTATCCCCTGCAGCAGCTCAGCAGACAGTGTGAAGTGCGCCCCCTTCTCCAGCATAGCAATGATCTGTCGCAGTAATGGAATGATCTCGCGACTGGACTGCTCCGTCACATTGCTGTCGCCATAGACGCCCGTCATGGTGGCGTCGTAGTCACCGGCCAAGATGGCTGCGTTGGATAAAACGGCCTGTCCGAATGAAAAGAAAAGAATAATAAAAACGTAATCACTGGTGGATCTAAAGGGGGGTGAGGCGGAGGTTAGGGGTCTAAACCTCCCACCCTTCTTGGGCTGTAAAAATAAAAAAAATCATACAGAAAAATGTCGCACATGACCTTTATACACTAGAAACACTTTCAACTCACTACACCATAACCGGTGAATGAAATACAGTAACTGAACGTTTTGATGATTACACTCTTCCATGTCGATTTAGACACTCCATTCCTCTTTCCTGTAATCCTATGGGCTCGGTGCACAGGTGCCCCCTGAACGGTTACAAAGGGAGTGTTGGGTCAGACCACTGGGAGAGACATTTGAAGGCACTGCTGATGGCGCCTGACGCTAACGTGAAGATGCTACGGGTTTGCGAACATTCAGAATCAAATATGTTGTGTGTGCTTTCCACCCTACACGCGCAAACACCCAAGTGTGTATTTGCCTGCAATGGGGGACCCCCTATTGTCCCCCTTTTGTTAGCATGTGTTTTGTACACATCGCCAAATTGGGGACCCTTCGGGAATTGGGGACCCTATTGTCCTCTTTTGTTAAACGTCCCCTATTGAATGCAGAAACAAACTTCAGTACATGCACATGACGCGTCCATCCCTTTGGAGCTCTCGAAAATGGTCACAAAAGGCAATCCACTGAGCAAGAGATCCATATTGAATATTAACGAATACATGACTAACCTTGGCCTCCAGGCTGAGCAGTTCACTCCTCTCTCTGGTGTACTCCAGGGCCGAATGGTCCTCGTCCAGGTTCTCCATGCGTGTCAGGAGCTGGTCCTTCAGTTCAGCCTGGAGACGAGACTTGGCTTGCCGGTAGCGCATCACGACGGCTGACTCTGCATCGGGATTCAGAGCATCCTAAAAAAACAATAAACACCAAGAAAACAAAAATCAAAACAAGAGCAAGGGTGAGTTTTGTAAAGAAAATTAGTGTCAGGATGATGCAAATTTAAACATTTTGTAAGGTCTTGGATGAAAACTTAGTATATTTAGCATGTACACATTATGTTGATGTCACGCAAATCCATAAATTGAAGAACAAAGTTGTCAACAATCAGATTTAAAAGAGATGTTTCGATGAAAACAAATTGAGACTGTGTCAGACTTTAGACTAGATTTGACTTCGAAACTAGTTTGGAGGTTCAGGCTTAAAATATCTTTAAAACAGCAACATGAGTGTCCCAATCAGTTTTCAGAGAGCTTTTTAAAATAACTTTTTCATCAAAGTTTGGAGGCTGACTAGTTTGGGTAAGAGTTGTTTTACACGTCCACACATCTGGCCACTTTTTTGTGGGGATACCATAGTATGGTAATTCAATTCCGAGTTTTTCGGTATTTCGGTATTTTAACAACATCATACGGCATTGTTCGGTATAAAAAATTAATCATCACATAACAGTATTATCGGAAAATTGTCCAAGCCTACATGTAAGTCTTAGGAATATAAGCAGGGATACCAATGATGAAACACATTGAACAGCCATACTATCTTTTTCTTCAAAACTCTAGATCACTGCGACAAAGCTAGCCATCCACATTCGACTGTCCTCACCTCCAATTCTGCCAGTCGTTCCTTGTACTTGTCCTCCTCCGACTGCAGACGGTTGTAGATCTTGCGCACCGTGTCTACGAACTTCTGGTGGGAGGCGTGGTGGCGCTCTTCACACGACTTCTCAATGTCATCTCCTAGAAAAACATTCAAAAATCAACAGTGCAAAATTAGAGATTACTTACCAAGAAAAAATTGACTCTTAATGGTTACTCTTCAGAAGTTTTGAAATGCAAAAATTTAAATTAAAATACAATTTTTTAGTCTCCCAATTTGTCAATTCTTTGTGCAACTCATACATGCAGGTTTTCTTCAGTTGACTTTTTTGTTGTTGCTTACCACGCATGTAATGTAGAAATGGAGATTGTAAATGCAGAATTAGTAAGCGGTTGTTTGATATGTTTTCTGCTTACCTTGAGTGAGTATTCCCATGACGTGCAGGGGCAGGACGTTGTTCAGTTCTTCTGTGGCCTCTACGCGTCTCGTCCCCTCTCGCTTGTTGGAGTCCTCCAGAGATTTGGCCGCATCGCTAAATGAATCAAGAGCTTCCTCAACCTGAATGACAAACAAAAAAGCCAAATGAAAGACCATACTTAGAAAGTCATACAAAATAAACAATTATAAACACAGATAAGTCCTACAATGTGGGACTGCATACATGTAGGTTTCAGACCGGTAAATACGCCCAAACTGCCTACTTCAGTCAAATCACGATTTGTATACTGTCGATTTTTCTCTTAGCAGAGACTTTTGAGGGCTGGTAAAAATGAAGGGTCACAGCTCTGCACTGGTCCTTGTACTTGTATTTCTGAAAATGTGGCATGACACTGGACCTAAAAGTCAAGGTCACACGTTGAAGTAACATGTTTTTCACTTCACACTTTTTTTTGAGAATTTTTCTACAATACAAAGGACGGAAAAACCAACAGACTATAAACATACCTTGCTGACGTCAACATTCTCCATGTCCAGCAGCAGCTGATTGGCCAGTCGGGATTCCTGGGCCGTTAGCTCCTCCTCCCGTTGCCGCTGGCGACGCCAGAAGCCCCGCCTAGCAACAATTTCATCCTCCAGCATGGCAACCTGTTGCGGTAGAAACGGTCAATGATATCCGTATGAAAACTTGAAGAAAATTCCTGACTGGGCAATATACTGTCACAATTAAAAACAAAACATTCACAACAATAAAAAAATAAAAATAAAAATGAGACATACCGCTCCCAGCGGTGGTTTCTTCTTCTTGTCAGCGGAGACGGTTACCGGGACGACAGTCTCCGTCTCAGGGTTGATGCGCACCCCGGTGATGGGGCTCAGGTCACCGGTGACGGTATCTACAGCTTGCCGGCCAATCATGATGGGAACCAGTCCTGGTAGTGACAAGATCAGAAAATGAATTCAATTATCTAGATACACCACTGAATACTGACTGAAGATGGATTTTCAGAAAATATTGCGTACCGAGTGTATGGGAACAGCAATATGCATTTAAACAGTGAACAGCAATATGCATTTGAAGTCGAAACGAGTTGAACTGGTTTCGACTGGAATTTTCATTGGGGACCCTTTTACTTTGTACCGGCAGTGGTGGGTATGGTGGGTACCGTGGGTACCAGTTAATTCCTTACCGTCTCCATCAGGATCTTCCATGGTTCCACCCAGCGGGATCAGTGATCCCGTCTTGGCGTTCCTCTCCACTCCCAGGATGGCCACCTCTTGACCGGAGCCACCGGGATCCGTCATCTTGGTGCCCACGAGGATGGGTAGAATCTGGCCGGTCGCCGTGTGCTCATACATGCCTTCAAAGGAAAAGAAAATATTGATTAAATTATGGCTTTGCTGTGGCAATTTTCCTTTTATTATCCTACTGTGCTCATAAATGCCTACAAAGATATTTTAAAACATGTCAAGCTTAGCCTAGTATCGGTTTGTGCCCAGTGTGCACAAAACTCTATTCCATTGGTTCAGAATGGCCACTCACTGGAAGTCTTTTTATGCATCTGTGTACACGATGGGCCGGATTTAGCCCATTCATTGGCGTTATGGGGTAATCCTGCAGTACTGCATAGCTCACAAGTGACAGTGACAGAGTCGGGAAGTCAGTCAGTAAGTCAGTCAGTATTGAGGTGCAATGAAGACTATAGGCTGGCCCTCTCTGGGACAACCTAAAGTAATTATGTGTAAGGTTGCAGTGTGTTTTTGTGACACTTGGGTTTAATTATCCCTGTGTGCTCATACATGCCAACATAGATATTAACTAAAATGAATTAAACGTACCAGTAGGTACCTCTTCTTGTAAAATTCTGCTTTTGGTTTATCACTGTAATATTTTGCTTGTTTTCGTGTGATGCAAAATGATCTGCAAAACTCTTTCCATATTATTCATTATTTTGATTTTGAAACATAATGTCCCTTAATGGCAAAATGTAAAAATGTATTATATTGTAACAACAGATACACAAATCTTAACTTAATGAAAGAACGCAAATTAAACAGGCCATAACTCCAGGTTCACCCCTCGGATCTACAGGGCTTTATGAGGTGTTACCTTCGAGTTTAACCTTGAGTTACCATTTGTTTAATTTGGCGTTTTCTCCTAATGCAATCCTTTGTAAGCTTTGTTTTCTCAAAATCATGATTTATTGCAGCGATGGTTTATCACTGTGCTCTTAATTAAAAATAAAGGTTATTAAAATTAAAATGGGCTAAACACAGACCTGGAGAGCCGCCACTGACAGCTAGAATGGAAGCGCGCTCCAGACGGCGCTGGATGTTGTGGATGGCTCGGATGTGATTACTACGGCAACGCAGCCTCGTTTTCACCAGCTCCTTGAGGGCGGTCTCCAGTTGGCTCTGTTCATGGCGGCAGTTCATTCCCTCGGGGCCTGTGAAGATGAGAACCAGTTGTTTTTCCATTTTGTTTTCTATTTTTATAGCATGTCATATGTTGCTTTTTGATTTAAATGAATAATCTGTTGGTTTCAACAATGCTGAACCTTCATTTCTTCTCATGGTTTTAATTACTGTTTTTATACCTAATATAGTAGTAATTATGAATTTTGCCATGAAGAGCAATCAGTCTCGATTACTAATTTCATATCTAGCATCAGATTACTAATCTTTACTTTCGAAAAAAAATAATCACAATAAAAAAAAAAACAGCCTTGCAAACTATTTTATTTGTGCAACCTGTCCAAATGCCTTTCAAAAATCAATTGTTTCAACCTTTGAATCGTTGTTTTGCTTACTTATTTCTTGTGTTTTTTATTATACGTTCTGCAACTTTTCATGATAAGAAGCTTTGATGCATTGTTCGGGTTAACTCCAAATATTACAAAATGCGGACAGACAAACTGTCCCATGATTGAAGCTTTAAAAAAATTGTGATTAAGACAAATTTCCTCCAACGTACCGACAGCAGCATCCAGATAGGCTTTGACGCACTCAAGTATACGGATCTCGCACGCCATCAGGTTGGCATCCAGCAATGTCTGATAGCCGCCACTAGAGGGCAGCACCTCGTCGTCGTGCAGACCCGCGCTGCGGATCAGCACCTGCAGGTTGCTGAGGGGCTCCAGGAAGCGGTCGCCGGTCACCATGGTGACGTAGGCATTGTGGGTACTGTTGGGCGGCTGCCGAGTGCCGCCAATTGGAATGGCGTCACCTGGTGGAGGAACACATTTTGATAAAGAGAGATTCAGTGTCATATATTTTATGCACAATGTACTTCTTGGATCAGAGTGACAGATTATGCTGAAGACAAAACTTTGCCGTAGTTCAATTTCCTAAAACAGGAGTCCCATCGAGATCTAAAAAATGAAAATTCCATGACGTTTCCATGACTTTTCTGGGATAAAATTATGCAAGGCATTCTATAACCAATTCCTAGCCTATTTGCAATATACTGGTCAGTCATCACACCATGGTAAGGGACACCACTCCCCTTCAGCTTTCCAGTAGGACACGAGAACACAAAGCATCAAAATGGTTCACTGAACATGCAACAAGTACAGCACAGTGCATGCATGCATACAAAGGAAGAACAGTGAACTGCAATGCAAACTGAAAGACTGCCATGCCAAACATTATGCATCATCACGCATGGGATGTGCTGGATTCCACGATTTTTCCATGACTTTTTTCTGGGATTATCAATTTCCCAAGAGTTTTCCAGCCTTTCCAGGTCAATTCCAGGATTTTCCAGGACTGAGGGAACCATGCTATAAGGACTTCAATGATTAATATTCAGATGTTTATCAGAACTTCGAAAGTCAGAAAAAAAAGATTAAAAGAGGAACTATACCAATAAATGATTTACCTGTCTCGGGGTCGATTGCCACACTCAATACCGGAACCGGCTGCTCGCTGCTGGGGTCAATCATGATGGCACCGATCTCAATAGGTACCGGCAGGCCCGTCACAGGGTCTGTGTGGGTCCCCGCCACGGGGTACGCCACCCCAGACTGCGGGTGGATGGTGACGGCCACGATGGGGCACTTGAGGCCCGTGTCCGGGTCCGAGACGGGGGCATTGAGTTTGAGATCGCCGGTACGGTCGGTTGCAGTCAGCTTGCTGGCGACGGGCAGGCCCGTGTTGGGGTCAGTAGGGAAAGGAATGTAGGGGATCAGGGGCTCGTCTGAGCGGAGCGAGTCACCTAGAAATATGAATTGAAGGACAGTCAGTCTATATTTGAGATGCAAAATCCCAATCCCAATCCCAAAGAGAGAATGAGTGCAACCCAGTCTTAATTAAACATGATAAAAATATAAATTTGAAATTAGCCAATAGAAAATGCCTAAAAGGGAAATAAAGCTAACCACAGATTTTATACCGTGAATGCACCAATTTTGTCTAAAGCTAATAATTATGCATGTAGCTTTTAGGTTATTGCTTATCTTCAGGTTTGTTGGCTTCAAATAACAAAGAATATCTCTATTCCCAAAGATAGGATGACAGTTCATCCCAGAATTCTAATTCTAAACAAGTCAGGTGTGTTTACAAACACAAATGCCCCGCAACCGTGACTGTTCCCATGACATAACACCACTCTTTTAACATCAACTTACATGTACCTTGGTCACATGGAACATTCATTGACAGCATTAGTGTCTTCTCTAGGTTTTATATGAATTAATCCCTAATCCCTATAATCTCAGAATAAATACAAGATTTCTATTGTTTAAGCCACTGTGAACTTGACCCTTGACCTTTTGGCCCCAAATTCAATAGGCTTCTTAGGATTACCAAGAACAATCCACAAACCAAATTTGAAGTTCATATGTTAAGTATTTCTCAAGTTATCGCGCTGACAAGATTTCTATTGTTTTAGCCACTGTGAACTTGACACTTGACCTTTTGACCCCAAATGCAATAGGCTTCTTAGGATTGCCAAGAACAATCCACAAACCAAATTTGAAGTTCACATGTAAAGTATTTCTCAAGTTATTGCGCTGACAAGATTTCTATTGTTTTAGCCACTGTGAACTTGACCTTTGGCCTTTTGGCCCCAAATGCAAAAGGCTTCTTAGGATTGCCAAAAACAATCCACAAACCAAATTTGAAGTTCACATGTAAAGTATTTCTCAAGTTATCGCGCTGACAAGATTTCTATTGTTTTAGCCACTGTGAACTTGACCTTTGGCCTTTTGGCCCCAAATGCGAAAGGCTTCTTAGGATTACCAAGAACAATCCACAAACCAAATTTGAAGTTCATATGTTAAGTATTTCTCAAGTTATCGCGCTGACAAGATTTCTATTGTTTTAGCCACTGTGAACTTGACCTTTGGCCTTTTGGCCCCAAATGCGAAAGGCTTCTTAGGATTACCAAGAACAATCCACAAACCAAATTTGAAGTTCATATGTTAAGTATTTCTCAAGTTATCGCGCTGACAAGATTTGTCCGGACACACACACCCACACACACATACTTGTTTCACATGACTAGTGTGGACTTTCCATTGCTTTCGTGTAGTTAAGAAAAACCAGTGAAAAAAATCATTTTTCTCAAACTGTGAAAACTCTTTCAACCCAATTTTTTTTCTATGATTCCCTTTAGTGTTTCTCTTCATTCTGCTACAGATAAACCTAACCCAAAAATGCCTCTAAACCTGTTTTCCAGAAATGGGGAAACACTGTGTGGACGTGGGGTAAGTCCACACAACGTCGGTGCTACCTACATTATGTGGACGTCTTTTGTTCGGAAGTCCACACTGCGTATGTAAGACAAACTCACCCACCCACCCACACACACACCCACACACCCACCCACCCACCCACCCACCCACCCACGGAAGGACAAGGCGGAAACAGTATGCCCCTTCGGCTTCGCCGCGGGGCATAAAAACACAGGTACCTTTTTCTACTACTGTAGTCTTGCGGGAAAAAGGAGCTAGTAAAAAGGCTTGCTTAAAGACACAATGACAAAGCATATGACTAACCACAGGATTTAAACTCCTGATCCTTAGATGCATATGTAGCAAGATATGTGACAGAGGGCCCCCCCCCCCTCTTTTGTGTTTGCCATTGGTTACCAGAATCTTAGGAATTCTTTTGAGATATCTTGGGGGAGGGGGCATCACTTTGTCACAAATTGTGCTGGGTATACTCAGATGATACGTTTTGGAAAGACAACAATCTGAAATCTTACCGACTGAGGAGTCGACGGTGTAGACAAGTCTGGAGGTCACGGGGTCATACCCAACATTCCCCTGGATTGGCAGGGCGTTACCGGTCTGAGGATGGACGAAATAATCTGGAGGGATGTTCTTGACTTTACCGTTGGCCAATAGCATGCGAGCATCGCTGTTTGGTACGATAAGACCCGTCGTCGTGTTCTGGTGAACAAGGTCCGTGCGCTGTATACTCCCATCGGGACCTTTTAATGAGAAATTATTAGCAGAGAGATTGAAACAGAAGAAAAAAATGAAAAACATTTCCTGTGGTAGATATTTCATCTTTAAAATCCCAAATTTCCATATCCACAGGAAAATTGTATCCTTTAATGTTACAGTGTCAAGTGTTGTTCGGAAGACAATTTTTTAAATAATACTGATTTGCACAAATATTTGATTAGACCAAACCTGTCTGTTCAGCAAAAAAAAAATTAAATAAAATTAAAAAAAATAAAGGCCACCAACCGAAACAAACTCATTTATCTGGATTTTGGCAAATTGTTGCTTAGAGAAAATAACATTTGCTAGGCAAAGTTTCATGCTTAGTACCACTGTGAAATTGAAATGGTGGAGTAACCTCTGCTGCGTGAACATTCTCGTTTTCAGCCCCAAAAGTGTTAAAATTTACATTGAGAGCAATTTCAGCGTTATGAAAGGAAGTGTAATGCTTGTGACAGAATATATCATAAATGATTCAGAGAAATGATCCAAAACTCCAAGTCTGTAATCAATGAGTGTCTCTAGATGATGGATGAATAAGATTTGAAAAATAATTTCAGGTTTATTCACTGAGCTCTTAAAAGTTCTCACTCAGTCATGGACATATACCGTAACCCAAAAATGTCCCTCAATGAGAAATTAAAAAAATGTTTACAGACCGGGTTGGTCTAAAACATACAAATCACAAAAGTGAGAGGATGTTTATGTTGATCCAATGACGATTTTTTTTCAGAGGTAAAGAAAATTCATATTAGGATTAAAACATCAGGCCCTCAAACCTAAAATCAAAATTGCGTCCGCTTTTCGGTTTTTT
The DNA here is from genome assembly GCF_015706575.1 of Patiria miniata. Taxonomy (NCBI): domain Eukaryota; kingdom Metazoa; phylum Echinodermata; class Asteroidea; order Valvatida; family Asterinidae; genus Patiria; species Patiria miniata. The sequence goes on from NW_024037068.1 coordinate 24,478,462, forward strand.
TTTTAAGTTTGTTGAAACTGCATAAGCTTTAACAAATTACAAAAGTTCAGCGGCTTTTACCGAATAGCTCTTCCTTGGGTACAGGTGTATTAGTGTCAGGTGCAACAAGGGGAGCGCCGATGCCCTGGCCTAGCACACCCCAAGCACCGATACGCTGGGCCTCTGCCGATACCTCACTGGACATGCGGCCTAGCAGGGCTCCAACTCGACGGATCACACTGCAAAAAAAATAGAAAAGAAAAAGATTTTACTGCATTTATTATTACGGAACTTTGTCTTTGAACAGCACTTGAGAAACAATGGGTGTCACTTATTTTCTCATTTTGTAAGGGAATCTTTTTTAACCTGCAATTTGATATACTGGTACAATCAATTAAAACAAACTTCCCAATGATATCAGAATTTCAACTACACTTAACATATTTAAAACTAACATTCAAATGTACCTGTACAACTGCTCTTTGTAAAATACTTATCTGTATTACCTTACTGAGTTTGTTTAATCCTCATAAAATGTATGTATAGTGCCCTATTTAGGCTCACAAAAATTCAAGGGGTTTTTGTTTGATTTTTCATGATTCAGTTTTTTCTAGCTGTCCATTCGTCCGTTTTGTCTTGCATGGCATCCCCAGCTCAAGTAACCGCTTCCCGAGACATTAGTCTCATTTTGAAAGGGGAGGATATATCAGAGACATAGTCTGTGAAACCCTCACACGTGGAAAATGTTAGATTTGAGAAAGTGTAACATAGGTCCGTTTTTCTGTACTGGAGCCACTTCAATTGTGATGCGATCAAGCTTAATGAGTTGTTTGTGGGCAATTCTGATTTTAAGATGCAGCCCAAAATAGTTCAGTATGGGTGGAAATTTCAAAATTGACTTGTTTTTGTAAAATCGGAAGGCTACATATGTCCTCTTTCATGTTAACTATTTTTTTCTGAGAAAATCCACGATGAAGTACATGTAGTTAAACTGTGACATTTTTGATAAAGAGTTAATATTCAATAACCTAAAATAAAGCATGTTTATTGTTGCTTAATAAAAGCTTCAATTTTGAATAATTAATTTCTGTTTGATTTTTCTGGTTTCTTCTTTCTGATCTGGCTGTGTTCTTAGTTCCACAATTTCTGAACGGAAAGTGGTATTCACATGGGGTTTCCACCAAATAGAAGCCAACAGATAACTTCATTCAAATATGTAGATAACCAACATTTGATATGGGCCGACAAGAGACTCATTCAGCTAGATTGCATCACAATTTAAGACGTTTTGAAGGACTCACTGTTTCTGTGTGGTGTTGTCAAATTCTTGCTCCAAGCTCTTCTTTCCGCTGGTCGTGCTCTCTGAGTAATCATGCAGGGTGCGGACCGCTTCACGCAGAGCTGATAGGTATGACACCTAAAGAGGAAGACAACAAAAATATGGATAAAAACATCAAAACCCCTGATATTACTGTGTACTCAAAATAGCAAGAGGATGCAATTTTATTCACACTGATAAAACAAGTATTTTTTTTTTACTCTTGATATGAAAAAGAAGCAATGGACTGTTCTGGATTCGACACAAGCTCCGCCCCCCTTTGAGCTGTGATCTGATTAGTCAATGTGGGCTGTTTGATTGAAAGTCTTGAACAGCCCTGTGTTCTGTTCATTCGCAATATCTAGTTTTTTCCCAATCTTTTTTTCTTCTATCCCAAATCCAAAAGGTGATTAGTGTGGATACTAGCCTGGTGCTCTTCTCTATTCTTCTCATCTTCCTCTTTGATCTCCAGCTGTCGCTTCAAGATGGCTTCGAAGCGGAAACCTAGCTCCTTACGCCGCTCCAACTCCATCTCGAGCTGAAAAACCAGATGCAAACAAATAACATCATAAAAACTGTCTGCCTTTCTTCAGATTTAACACAGAAAATTGTCACTCTTGCCCCGCGACTGCCGGAGCTGTTGCAGTCAACATAATCTGGAAGTTTTTAAAGCGCCCACAAGAACCTGTGTCTGGCAGTTGCTGAGTAAAGTGCAGTGTTATGGCAAAAACAACAAAAACAACAGAGAACAATGACTGAAGAGTGATTTAAATATACATGTATGACCATTTGCAAAATGGCACTGGCACTTGACTATGCATCCCTCTAATGACAGTATCTCAAATTATCTATGTTTTCGAATCAAGGTAAAGTGCTGAAGCTTAGCAGTCTGAGTCAGTCTCTGTAGATCCATCACATACAATGTAATAAAAAGCAATACAATGTAATACAATGTCATACAATACAAAGTCATAAAAAATGTACTACATGTAATAAAATGTAATACATGTGTTAATACGTTCATATAAACTGTGAGCTGCATGTGTGGTACCCCACCTCTTCATTCTTGCGCTCATATGCTTCCAGGTCTCCTTCTGTTGCGAGGGCACTGCGTCCCTTCAGGTTCATCTTGGCTACCCACAATCCTTTGAGGTTCTCGGCCTGGTTGGACAGCTTCTGGTACAGAGCCTTGGCCTGTCAAAACGTAATACATAAAAACAACTTCCAGTTACGGTACAGTTTCAGAACAAAATCCAAGTAAAATTTGGTTCAGTTAGTTAGTCGATCGGTTGGGTCCAGCAAAAAATGACTCCAGTTTCTGAACCGTACCTCTTCTTTTTGTCGTCCGAGCTCTGAGGTCACATGACGAGACTGTTGAGCGAGATGCCCGTAGAAGTCGGCCGTGCTGAAGGCCTCAAAATCAACCTGCTTGTCATAGTCCCAATACTCATCACCTTTCAGTTCAATAGAATCTGAAATGGGGAAAAAGAAATTGATATTGAACCTGAAATCATAGGAATAGTGAGGTGGCATGAAGTTTACCTGCACACGGCCAGCAGCAACACCAGGATCTACAGGCCTTTATCATGCTGCCACCATTTCAGTCATGTTCCCTGTATCCAATAACAGTACTGAATGATAATATTATTTGTGCAAAAAGGAACCAGACTATTTCCCTTCCAGCCTCGCTTTGGTTACGTTGATTTGAATGCGAACAAAATCAAGATGGCCGTAGCATGATAAGGCCAAAAAAAAAGTCTCGGGTTTCTGGTATGGAGCTTGCCCCAAAAGTGGTGCAGCGATGCTGCTTTTTTTTTTTTTTTTTTTTTTTTTTGCTTCAAATGTCGGCTGATGACTGCAAATGGTGCCCGACTAAATTTAGTGCAAAATATATGGGAGTCCAGAGAGGCCACATAAAGCTTATACTCGATCGTAACCGCATCTAAAAACACGTTAAAATTGTGCAGCAGCAGGATTCCAGTCAAACCAGTGAGTTGGCAGTTTTTAGACATCATCTTACATTGAAAAAAAAAATTTCATTTTGCTGACGCGCATGGCTACAGCGACGCGCGCGCATACCAGAAACCGGAGACTTTTTTTTTGGCCTAATGGACTATAGGAAGTGACTTCTGCAGCTTCCATGAGCTCATGTGTTATACTGCTGAGCGATTCGCACGGAAACCCCGTAACTCAGAACATGGCCTATTTCTTCAGCCCTTTGCTGGGCTCAGACTGAAAGTCAAGCAAGCTTTTCTTGGCGGAAAACTGAGGCAACAAATGCACTATTTGGACAGTAAATGGAAGTCCTCAGAAAAAAAAAATAAAAGCTTTGGGTTGGCTGCAACCCGAGACGATGAGTTCAATGCTCCAGACCACAAGGCCACGGCACTCCAATGTTTGTTGACTGGACTGCTCATCTTTAACCAGTTCGCGCCGGATGAAGTGTATACACAAAAAGGTTTTGCAGTATTCGGAACAGATGACGAATAACCCCGCAGTGAGCGAGGCCGGAAATATCTGTAAGCGACCCGCTCGCAGCGAGTGAGGCCGGAAATATGAGTGTGCTGCCCAAGGGTGATGGCTTCAACCCGCCTGGCTTGAGGTTGAGTGAAAGAATATCACGCGCCACCTTCCGTTCTTGTCAAAATAATCCCAGCGCGTACTGGTTAATGAATCAGGCAAACTGTCCAACTCACCGTCAATGACGACCCCTCCCTCTGCCCCGTCCCCATGTTCAGCACGCCCCTCCAGCGCCCTGTGGTACTTCTTGACCGGATGCACTGCGGACCCCTTAGAAGCATAGTCATCAAAGTTGTGGTTCTGGATCAGGGCGCGGTACTTGGGCCGGATGTAGGAGACTTTGCCCCAGCCGTACTTGCGGAAGAGAATCTGTTCCAAGAGAGATTGTCAGAATATTGTTGTAAAATTAGACTGAATGAAGAAAATTAACACAGCCTCCCCCCAAAAAGGGGTTAGAAATAAAAAAGTATAAAAAAGGTACATGTATATAAGTATAAACACAGCTATTCATATGAGAATTTCAGGCTCTGGGCTGAATAATAAACTCAGTTTAAAGAGTATTTGTTAGGAATAACAGAGTATAAAATCCCAAATATCCATCTGACCAAAAGGTAAAAACAAAACACAAATAGAAAATCCACCTAAGGTCCCAAAATTGTCCACAATTTTCAAATTGTTTTTCTGAAAAATCGGGTCTGAAAATTAACAATGTCAAAAAAATATGTTAATCGCCCTTTGTATGGAAAGAAACCCCTCAATATCGGGAATGGGAAACGGCTCTCCTTGGTGTTAGCAAAATTTCCCGGGTACTGTAGCAGAAAGTTTGTGCTTACGATAAGTGTATTTCACCGGTTAGCATGGAATTTTGGCTGATGCACACATTCTTGTATCCCATAACGTAGGACGTTGTGCTTACAGAGATTAGAGCAGAATTGTGTCGCTAGTGCTGTTATTACAGGTTGATGATCATAAGAGCGAAATTGCGTATCAGCAGAGCCATCAAATTGAGCCCTGGCGTCGAAGGCCCATTGAAGGCCATCTTGCCTATTGTTCGTGCACAGAGCCCACTGAACTCACCAGGACCAGCACCAGCAGGATGGTGAGGATCAGGATGAGTCCGAGCACCAGACCGATGGTCAGCCAATCAGGAGCCAGCAGGATAGACTGGCCCACGGCGATGCCGTTCTGGACGATGTATCGTGGCGTGGCAGGGAAGAACGGTCCGTCCTCTGAACACTGTGCATTCTGGGCCATGACGCGCACATACTGAAAGGGAAAGTGGAGTAATTAAAAACAAATTGAAAAAGTCGTTAAAATTATCAGCATCTGTGGGAATTAAAAGCAAAAATAACAAAAGCTGATGGTTTACTTGATTTTTGTTTTAGACTACTTTGAAGTATTTACTTTGTCTACAATAGCCAATATTTTCTAACTATCATTTTACATCTCTGTTGCGTTGGTCAACAATTATCAGTATTTTTATGCGTCATAATGCTTTTTTTGAGAAATTATCTTTCAACTTATCAGATAAGCCATTTCACTTTATTCCTTAATTATATAATTGATTTTTTGAATCTCCAAAACAGGATTAGTCCTACCTGTTTCTCCCTATATTGCCCCTGCACTGAGTGGTTTATGAATTATCAGAGAATAAATACAATGTTATACAATGTATTACAATGTTATACAATGTAATAACGTTACACAATGTAATATACGTAATACAAGCGCTAATACAACAAATTATGAGCAAACAGCCATATGTATGCCTCAGCCACATATCTGACTTAGTGTTCTTTATACTCTTTCATGTGACACTTTGTTAAAAAAATAACAAAAACAACAAAAATCAAACAAACAAACAGGACAATTGCGTACCATCTTTCGCTCTGCGTTGCTGCTGAGAGAGAAGACGTACACGCCAGGATCCACAAAGCGATAGGTGAAGAGTGTGGTCGATGTTCCAATCTGAGTCTGCATCTCCTGCAACTCACGGAAACCACCATAGTCAAACTGCTCATTGGTGTTGTACAGGTTCTCTCTGAAACAACAAAGACCAACAACAAAAAATGTTGACATTCACAAGTCTAGCATTATCAGAGCAACATCGGGCAAGGACCATTACAGACCCAGTGGTTGCTTAGCGAAGCAACTCACGCCTACACACTAACAGCATCATCACATAAAGTTTTGATCCTGGCTCCCCGTTATGTATTATGATAGGAGCAGCTATTGATAACCAGCTATGGAACGGTGCCAAGGGCTCCTGTTCCAAATAGTCAACATGAGTAGTCCAACTATCCTGCGAGCGAGCAAAAGTAAATTATTTGACAGTGTTGTAGTACTGGTACTCAGTACTCGAGTATTACTCAAGTACTTGTCTTAGAGTACTCGTACTCGTACTTGAATGTCAAAGTACTCTCACTGGAAATTACGGTACTCGTACTCGGGCAGCAAAGTACTCGTACTCGACATGTCAAAATTGTACTCGATCATCAAAGTACTTGTACTCGAATAGCAGTACTTGAAAAAAAAAGTATAGCTTGACTTACTACTGCTTTATTTAATTGATACTTTCAGTTTGAAATGGTTGATTGGCTTGCGGAGAAATCAAAGTTTCCTGATTTTCCTCTGTACACGTCCGGACAAACACATTTAACGGTTAGCCGTGATTGGATCTGTATATTGGTCAGACTGGTTCTGGGCCAATTACACACAATGAACCATTTGCCACATGGCCATATTTGGAAAAATTGAACTCGTACTCCTATTACTCATACTCGTACTCGTACGTACAAACACTCGTACTTGGAGACCTGTACTTGTACTCAGAAGTACAAGTGCTCACACTTGTACTCGGTGTACTAAGTACTCATCAGTACTCGCTACGTGGAAAAAAATACTCGACTACAACACTGTTATTTGAGGTATGGTTAACCATAGTCCCTGCTGGAACTTGCACACATTTGATGTAAATTTTCACCTGTGCTCTCTATGAAATGAATGGGGTGAAATTCTTTTAAGAGTGCGTGTCCATGTGTTTGACATGTGAGGGCATTGTTGCTGTAATTTTTTTTTTTTTGAAAAATTTCTGTACTAAATGATGATTCTAAAATGTAGGTCATATTATAGTTTTGACCACTTTTCCACAGATTTTTAATATCAATAAAAAGGAGGAACACACACACAAAAACAACCTGACCTAAACGAAAACCAAAAAAACTCTCAGACTGAAGCTAAATTGCGTCAGGTGAGATCTCTGTTTTGCTCATAAATATGGAACAAATCATTAGCATACAATTATAAAGGCTCTGTAATACCAACAGAAACGGATTTTTTTACGATTGAGATTGAAGCATTGAAGCTAAATCAAACATACAATATGTACATTATTGGCTACTCAGAATTTGATAAATACATACATATCGTCGGGTGCACCACGAAATGACATATCATCTATGAACTTTGTGCACACGATATGCCACATCGTGGTGCGACCGACGATATGTATGTATACTAACTAAGTCAATCTTTATTCTCCCAAACTCACCTGTCGTAGACGGGATAGTTTTCGTTGTCCACGTAGAACATCATGGTCTCACCGTACTTCAAGCACACCGTCGGGTCAGAAATACCTGTAAAGGTGGACCCTGGAACCCCCGAGCTGGACAAGAGGCGACGGCTGCCACCTCGTGTCATCGTTGAGTTGTCAAAGACGGACAGTAGACGGCGACGCGAGACCGTGTACGTGGAGGAACCATTGACGGTGGTGGCGTTGTTCAGGCCCTTGGCGTTTTGTACGATCAGGCTCTCTACCTGCTCCGGGGCTGGGTCGTAAACGCCTAGCATCCCTTGACCTGTGATAAAGTTACATTAGTGTATGGATTAATAAATCATTCAATGGGCTCTATGCATTCTTTTGACGTTAAGAAAGGGAGAGTTGGGGGAGACCCCTAGCCGGTTTTAAACTTTATTGTTTAAAACCGGCCAAGCACGTTTTTATTCCATTATTATACGTGAGTTGCATCCAAAAACTTGGCTAGGGAAACCATCCGCTTCGTTCACAAGTACCCCCACAAGAACAGTTGGGGATGACTGACCGATGCCATCTTGCCTGACTGCAATTCATTTACCGCGAAGTGCGGCCACTGCGTGTACATAGTACAAATCCCCTAGTGTGCGTGCGTCACACACAAGGAAGGGTGCGCGTCAACCAGTGAAATGTCCCGCCCATGGGACGTCGTTGCTAGGTAATAGGGCGCCCTCTTTCTTCGGCGCACGGAGCTCATAATCCACTTTCTATATGTGTGTTATTGCCCGCAATATCAAGTAACTCTGACGCAGGCCGAGGTAAAAGAAAGAATTGACTGGAGCGGGTTTTGAACATGTAATATCTGGAACACTGCAATTCCATCCTAGTGCTCTACTGGTATCTACTGATACAACAACGGTTAAAAATGGCCTTCAACAAAAGTGTGGCATTTGACAAACACACAAAACCACACACGTTTTTCATCATCTCCCCAAGACCTCTAACATTTGTTGAATGTTTGAATAAACAATTTTAGAAAAATATTCGGAAATTCAGTTGATGATTGGATTTCAGTTGATGATCGACTATTCAAATATTCAACATACATGTATTTGGCCAAGGGCCTTATGATTAGAACGTATCGGAAAAGCATTCAAAATTTTTTAAAGGTCACCGAAGCGCCCAACCAAAAACTATAAACAAAAAGGGGGGCGGGGGAAAGCTAGATCCGTCCCTGTGAAGCTCTTCAATTACAAAACAAATGACATGAATTAAGCATGGCAGTAAAAAAAAACTGTGTAAAGAGCAAGTTACATACATCAGTTTTAAGAAGCTAGACTTACCGCTGGCCTCAGTGATGTGAATGACCTGCTTGCTACCATCCAAAGCCTCACACTGATCAGCTGAGATGGCATTGCGTGCGTTGATCACCTTGGTGAGACTGGTCAGAGGAATCTTGGTCTGGAGAACAAGACACATAGGCAAGAGATGTGAGGGTCTGATCGTTTGACGTCTAAGTACCACATGACCATCCGGTTTCCCAGTGATCTTCCACCATTGCAGTAGGCAAGCGTTTGGTTAGCAACCACGTTGTACATTGTTAATTAGAGAATAGGATTATTAACATGTAAAATAACCACAAATTCTTTATCAAATGACCTGTACCGTGAATGGTTGTCATAATCGTGTCTACCCAGCAATGGGTGTTGGCTCCGCGCCTTTTTTTATATACTTCTTTTTCTGGTTTGCTTAAAAATTCAGATTGCAGCCAAAGGCTGAACTACGTGAAATTTACAATACAAAAACAAGAAACAACAACTATATATAAATATATTATTTAAAAAAAGAAAGAAACTTGGTCATTAAAAGCATTGTTTTTGCCATCCATCACAGCTTTGAAGGCTTGCCTACTAACTACTGCATGGTGTTATATGATCTTTACCTACTACAATGGCGACTGTGTCTTTCCGCCCCCCGGATGTAGGCCGGGTCATGTGGGACACTGAGAGCTCTTTAACAAAAGTTTTATTAGGGTTCCCACAGAAATATTAAAATTCCCTGGACAAAATTAGGACTTTCCATGACTAATTGCTGCTCTTGTTTATTTTTCCATCTTTAAGAGCTTATTTACAAAACACTGGCCAGACATCACACTGAAAACAAAAGGTTTCTGCACTGGCATCGTCATCAACAATATGGCCTCCCCCTCCAATAACAGTACGTGCAATTATCGGAATGCGATTTGTGAATTCAATGTTGAATTTTAACCTGAATATGAACACAGTGAAATGACAGCACCACACCTGTTGAAGGTATGATTTGGTTAACATGAATTTGACTACTGAGAAACAGGAGCAATTCAAAAGTACAGAGCAGCATCACAGGATTGGCTCTGGAGAGGCCATACTTTTAAAAAGCATGATGGGGGAAAGTTGATAATAATGAAAATTGCCTTCGTTTTTAAAAAAAAATCAAAAATAACTCACCTGTTCTCCACTGGGGTACTCGATGCACACGATAGGTGGGTCGTCGCACACCAGGCTGATACGGTTGCGTTGGCTAAGGCGACACTCTAGGTCACAGATCTCCTGGAGGTCGTCAACCTTACAAACGCAGAGCGAGAGCGTCACGTCGTAACCAAGGTAGACTTCCGCAGATGGACAACCGCCCTGAGTAAGTAAAAAAGGACAAAATTAAGTTAAGGAGATTGTTCCACTTTGATTTATTCCATTTATAGTTTTTCAATCGTCCATATATTTCATTGTTGAAACTAAGTAAACTCTCTCAGGAATTACCATGGCCCATCGGACTCGTACTCATAGAAAGGTATTCGACTACAACAACTGACAGGTCACATCTCTCAAAATGCCAGCATTACCTTTGGACTCTTTGCACAAGGACAACTCAACAGTGAAAAAGACAGAACAATTCACATTTAGACACCATTGTCATCGTTTTTGTCTATGCTATTTCAGATGGAATTTCTTACAAAACAGCTACACATTCTTTTTGGGTACTTCAAATGAAAAGTACACACATTAATGCATGCATGTAACAATAACATGTAGAACAGGTCACATGAGATATTATTTGTCACCTTCAGTTCCAAACTGTGGTTCTACTGTTTTTGTGTGTGTTTATTTGGTGTTTTCTGTTACCCCTGTTTTGCAGTATTCTTCCCATCCAGCGGCGTCTAGGCACGTTCCATTCTGGTTGCGGGACGTTCCCTCTATGCAGATGTCGTACACCTCCTCCACGCAATCCTGCTCCCGTCCGACGAGAGTCTGGTAGCCCTGCTTGCACAGGCACTTACGGTCACTTGGCTGTTGACATAGGGGAGACAGGGTACCAGACATTAGGATTTCATTCAAATTAGGTTTTGCCCTTCACCGACGTTTAAACACTGTATACTCAGTGTTTAAACGTCGTCGGTGAAGGGCAAAACCTAATTAGGATTTCATTGTTAACCTTTTAGAGACTGTAGTGCACGAAAGCGAAATTCCCTATGTTTTTGACTGTGTGTTTTTAAGATACACATAAAATGTTGAAGGTTTCTAAGTTTTCATCATATAGTTCAAGTTTAGTACCCATTGGCACCTGTACTGCAATGTATTAAGTTTTATTACAGTGTATTCCATTACATTTCATTGTATTTATTGTCTGAAGAATTCTTAAATCCATTAAGTGTAAGGGGACTTTGGCACTACAGTGAGTAACAGGCAGGGAGGTTTGGGACGATACAGGGACTAAAGGCCGTTTCATACTTCATGCGAATGCAATGTGAATTTGACGTCACTAAGCGTTTGCTGCAAAATTCGCCAGAGTTGAAATGTGTTCAAATTCGCAGTGCCAAAAACTTGTCCTGACAAAATCTGCATTTGCATTCACTTTCGCACCGAGTATAAACTGGCCCAAGATCTTTCAAAACAGGTAAGCTTGATCACATCACATATTATTAACTCTCCCCAACACAAACCTACCTGGAATTGTTTGCCTGCGCCGGTGCATATGCACTGATCCTGTCCCATCTCAGGCTGGTAGGCTTCAGCACCGCAGTGGAAGCAGCCGTCTTGTCCTTCCAGATGATTGAAGTGATCCACTGGGCAGGCCAGACAGTCCGACAGGGACATGCCAAACTGTGCGTCGTTGTAGGTGCCGATGGGGCAGGCAATCTCGATGGCTGATCCTTCTGGGCAGTAGTAGCCTAGATGGACATAGAATAGCAATCCTATCAGTGCTAGAAAAATGTCTAAATTCTTTTCTTTTTTTTGCAAACCGACACTCTGAGCTCAGATTTTAAACTTGAAAAAAAAATAGTTCATTAAATCAACTTAATTACTCACTAAAATTTGTCTAGCAAATGACATTTGACAATTGCAACATGGTTTTATGAAAAGATCTTTTTTCAGTTATTAGCCAATAATGTTGAAATGAAGATTTGTAAATTTTATTATAATAGTGGTGTTCTCCAAATGTTTGTTTTGGGGGCTAAAATTTCAAGCTACCCCACTGGAAGTTTTACCCATGTTTAAATTTCTTTTTCACTTTTTATCTCTTACTGTTCAGTATCTTGGTCACATTTTCAAAATAATATTATAATATAATGATTAAGCTCACAAGTAATCACAGATAAACTATGACAACGAACAAACAGATGCCTTTGTCAAGAGATTTGTGACTGAATTGTGACTGACTTGTGCTTGACTTGCGACTGACTTGCGATTGACTTATAACTGACTTGTGACAGACTTGCAATTGACTTGTGACTGAGTTGAGACAGAATTGTGATTGACTTGTGATGGACTTGTGATGGACTTGTGATTGACTTGTGATGGACTTGTGACTGACTTGTGACTGTCTTGTGATTGACTTGTGATTGGATTGTGATTGGCTTTTGAAGACTGGCTGACAAACTATTAAGAAAACCCATGGTAAAAACAAAATGAACCAGAGTGTTTACCGTATGGGCAAGGATAGGAGTTGGTCACGTTGACCCCGTGGCTGGTGTCGTTGCCTTGCGGGGTGTCGGTCGTCGCCCCTTCCAGACAGACCACGCCCGCCTGGCAGATGCTGCAATTGGCACGGTCCGGCTCGTTGCCGTAGTAACCGGCCTGGCAGATCTCGCAGGTGTTGGCGAACGTGGAGCGGCGAGATCCGTCTTTCTCCCGGTAGCCCAGTGGGCATTTGACTGGAACTATACCTCCTGTGATTAGTTGAACAAAAAAAAATGTGAAAAAAAGTCTTTACTAAATTCTCAATGATTAACCATTGTTGCTTGTACCATATTGTATTACAATGTGTTTATCCCTTGATGAATGCATAAACCCAGTCAGTACTTGGGCAGTTTAGGGAAGTACAGGGAGCAACAGACAGGGCAGTATTGGGCACTACAAGGACTGATGTATTTAAGTAAAACGTAGGTCATTTTGACAGGCACTTCATTGCAACATTTGGCATCGCCCGTAATATTACGTACATGTATGTATATTAATTTCATACAACTGTCTACTTGGATAAGGTCACACAATGAATTCTACTAGACCCCTCCTTACCTGCACAGGGTTCAGTGTCGCAGTCCTCACCACAGTAGTGTCCCGCCGGGCAGGGCATGGGGTAGCTGGAGTTGACTGGGCAGTAGAAGCCAGCGGGGCACGGCACCTGGGTCAAGGAAGCGTTACAGTAGTATCCTAAATAGGGGGAAGAAAAGGAGGATCATGTCAGTGACATGAAACACAAGTTTAAATGCATGTAGGATTATTTGTATTTACCCTAAAAGTAACCCAACAAATTATTATGCAAATGCTTACTTGGATTATAGATACTAAATACTAAATGATACTAAACACCCTGTGAAATTATTCTGTCTGGCTTGCTGTCAGTCAGAAGAAATCATGAAATGTAGGTGATTTCCAACGATCAGTCAATTGACTGATTGTTGGAATAAAGAGTGCAATGGACCAAATTGTGTTTCGTGATCAATTGTGTTTCGTGTGCATGTTTTCTTTTTACTGTTTTCTCGAAAAGTGTAATATCCACAGGTTAGCTTTTGAACATTGTTCTTTGGAATTTGAGTGTTAATAATAATAATAATAACTGTATTTATATAGCGCTTTTGCCAGAGGATACAAAGCGCTGGGGGAGAATGCAACCAAAGACAGGTAAATGAAGTATATGAACATATGAGACCCATTATGAAGCACCTTTTTGCTAGGTGCTGCGGCGCATAATTGCTGCCACTGCCAGAAACACCGGGGCAAACCCCTCCTCTTAGCAACAAGTGTTACTGGGTTCTTTAACGTGCATTACACAACACACGGGACCTACGGCTTTACGTCCCATTCGAAGGACGAAGCAATAATGGTAAAGTGCCTTGCTCAAGAGTTCAAGCACCATGTTCCCAAGGTCAGGATTCGAACCCGTGTACCACGGCACACGAGTCGAACACCGTAACCATTGGACCACAGCGCCCCACAATTATTGTGTTATTATTGGAAATGAGCTACATGCATTAAAAGTACATAATTCTATATGTCTTTAAAGGTCCACTAGATGATACATACAGCTAGTGTGAATCACAATACAGTGTGCAGCAAGTGTTGGCCACTTGCCCATTCTGCGTTACAATTTTTACTGATTTCCAGTGAGTAATTTTTAGGGACTTACCCGGTTGGCAATCTCTCTGTTCCCATGATCCCTCGGGGCAGAACTGTCCTTCCAAGCACTCAATGCCATAGCTGCTGGCCGTGTCGTTGGGGCAGTAGAAGCCGGCCGGGCACACCCAGCATTCATCTTGACCTGAAGAACAATTGGAAAATGAAGTTGAGAAAATGAGTAAAGCTTTCCTCAAAAGTTACCTTTGGAGAAAATATATAGAAGAACTACATCAACGATTACTCTTTAAAATCTAGTTTATTTCATTTATATAAATGGGTGGTTTTATTGTTTATCAAATGCCACATTTTCGTGGACAATTTCTTTACACGATTTATTTTGAGAGCTTTCGTGAGGAATATTATCCATTTTTGCATGTTTAAAATCTGTAAAATATAAGCTAGTCAGTTACATGTACCTTGAAAAAATATATCATTACGTACACAATATTCCTAAAAGTGTAATGAGCTCAGTGTCAATGTTTGAATATTTGCAAATGCTAACATACTCAAAGTTCAAATAATTGAATGCTAAACTATTTGAACATGCACAGCATTAAAAAAGTCCATTCAGTTTAACTGCTAGTTAGCTACCTTTGAAAAATATATTGATACTTACACGATGTTCTTAATATTTCATTTTAGCTCAATGTCAATGTTCGAATGAACTCAAGTTTGAATAATTGATAAGTCCTGTCAGTAACATCTAGCAACTACCTTGGACAAATATATCGATACTTACACAATGTTCCTAATATTTCATATAGATCAATGTGGATGCTCAAATATTTAAATATTTGAACAAATACTGCAAAGTGGAATAATCATTAGAAAACAGCTGTTACTATACAGGTGAAAGGATTTCAAAAATACTATATTTCAAATATACCTCTTGCTGCCTGCGTGTCCCTGTAGGTTCCTGGAGGGCAGGGGATAGGCTCTGGGGTAGCTATAGGGCAGTAATAACCCAACGGACATGGACTGATTGTGAAGTCTGTCATGGCTGTTTACAAAACAGGAGAAATAAAGAATGATGTTGAAAAAAACTTTCAAATTGAAGTTGAAGAGATCTCAAAAACCAAAATATGAATCACAAATTGTATAACTACATGTATTCTGTGCGAAGGGGGCAGACCTAGTACAAGTTTTGGCTTCTTGACTGACCTCCCCATACTATTATTTCAAGTTCCGTAAAAGTTTTGCCCATGTAATTAACGTACCTTATAGTATGGAAATAAACCTGCAACCTGAAACAGGCAGTCCGACCATTACTGTCAGGGTTCCGGGGTCTTTATGAAAATAAAATTCCCTAGGTTTTCCCCGATAAGGAATTGCCAAAATTCCATGAGAAATATTTTCATTTAACAAGGTAGCTAGGAAGTCAAGAGGTGGTTGCAGCAAAGCAACTAAGATACTGATAATATTCACACCGCATGAACACTAGAAAGCCACCATAGCCAGTCAGTTACTGGACGCAACTGGGACACATGGCACAAGACGCACACACCAACGACTTTTTAATCAAAACATTTCACCCAATGAAAGGCCAAGCATGTACCTGGGTAGTTGCACCAATAGCCAGATGGGCATGGCATGCACGTGCTGGAATTGGTGGCCTGGGATTCGTCTGAGTAGGTCCGGTTCGGACAGGGCTTGGGATCCTCGTTAAACTCGCAGTAGTAACCTGGAAACAAGACAAAAAACAGAAAGCATTTTTTTTCATAAATGTTTTGCATTTAAAGAATAATATTACTTTGACGGTTAAGTGCTTTATATAAAAGAATGACATTATTCGTTGCATACATTCTTTGGCTGAATGTTGCGCTTCAAAAAAAAAAAAATGGGAAAAATTTCGAGATGAGACAATTTTCTCAAATGTTTGTGTTTCACTAGTAGATTAAATGCCAGTTTCTGAAATTTTTTTTGAATGTTCCATTAAGAACCTGAAGAAAAAAAAAAACGGCAAAAAAAACCCAAAATTAAAACAAGATGTGATTCAGCTTTTTATACCCATATTTAGCAAATTAAATCTGCTTGCATCAAAATTATTTCAGAGATTTATTGTCAGCCTGTTTTCAACATCTTTGATTACTTTATGAATCCTTAATCTCTTAACTTTAAATAATGTAAAGGTACCATTTTGAAAAGAAAATGAATTTCATAAAAATAAGTGTAACAGGGCCAGAATCATGCCACTCAAGATAAAGGCTTCAAAACAGAAAAACAATCCAAGACAGCTGACAGAATGAAGAAAACATGCTAAAAATAGCTAGGACGATGGCATTACACTTGACCTACTACATGTAAACAGTTGTCAAGAGATTAGTGAAACATTTTGATATGCGCATAAATGAATAAATCTGCATAAATGACAGCCCACCTGGAGTGCATGGCTCCGCCTTGATGCTGTCGAATGTGCAGATGTAGCCAGCCGGGCACTGGGTGCACTCCGCTGAGCTCTTGGCCCCTGGCTCCGTAATGACTTGGCCCGGTGAGCATGTGGACACATTCAGGGCACCTGGGAAAAGAGGAACAGCAAACCAATCAATTTAGCAGGTGTATAACATCAGGTTAAATATTGATGTGTTGTTAGACTGGAACCTGTTCTCATAAAATGAGAACAGGCAATGTCCTCTCAGGTTCTGAGACTCCATTGGTTGCTTGGCACCATGGTGATTCTATTCTCCCTCCTTTGTGGCCTGATTGGCCAAGTTATGAGATGGAGCTCACAATGAAAATATATTTTTGGAGCCGTGTTTGGACAATGTGCAGTGTTTAGCGTATTTCCAGCACATCCCTTCCCCTCAAATGCCACCTTTTAAACTTATTAAAAGGGAATATACAACATTTGCTTTTGCTGTAATTTTTCAGAAATGGATAGATTTGGGAGTTAATATTTTCTAGCAAATATTGTTACACTGACCTGTTTAAAGTGTTGTGTTCATAGATGCTGGAATAGCCAAGAACATTTTTTTTCTTTACCCAATTTTGGGATGCGTCAGACACAGAACTACTTTAAATCAAGACATTTTACCAAGTGTTCCCAAAAAATGTTTAAAAACTAAATTCTGTGAAAAGTTCTGAAACAGGTTCTCAAAAATATGTTTAATTAACAAACCAAAAAAACAGAAAAAAAACATGCAGCCAATCAAACATTTCAACGTACAATGTCAGCCAATCAAAATTAACAAACCTAGATTTTTGTTTTCAAATTGAGTTACCTTCTAAGCAATAGTAGCCAATAGGACATAGCTCTCCCATGACTGGATCCGATCCATCGGGGGTCGGGGTGTCAGCGCCAGCGTAGCAGATGAATCCTGCCGTGCAGGGTCCTGCAATCCTACCGCCTCGGCAGTAACTCCCTGAAGGAAGAAAGCACAAAAATCTTAACATCAAGTCAAAAAACCGATGGGGAACCGGTGTAGGAAGACAATGAAAGGAAAGTTGATCAGGGTGGGATTTGGACCCAGACACTGGTTAATGCTTCAGTGCTCTACAGAGGATTGTGTGATGCGATCTTCACAAGATAAAGAAAAATCTGCGTATTAACCCTTTCCTTACAATAGGCGACTTTAATCGATGAGGAAACCACACACAGAATTACCACAACCGGGCCTGGATTAGCCAACAGGCACAGTAGGTACTGTGCCTAGGGCCTACAAAAAAATGGGGGCCTACAACAAAATTGGGGGACTACGAATAATTTGAGGGCCTATGAAAATATCACATTTTGCCAACAGACTTTTTGAGCTACCATTTTGGACTTGCTTTCTTAGTACAGCTTAGCATCAACATGACATTGGTGCTGGTGCTAGTGCTGGTGCTGGTGCTGGTGTAGGGCCTAGGGCCTACAAGCACTTAATCCGGCTACGCCCGCAACGCAGATATATTCACCGCTTTTCAACAGGTTTGTTTTGCCTTACATACACAAACCAGATCCAGAAGCAGAGCTTATTATTAGAGTCCCCAGCCCCACACACCTGCAACCTGTACATCCCATAACGGGAGTTTGCTTGCAGTATTGATCCAGATCCAGATACATAAAACAGTGTGTTTTTTTTCATCATTCTTATGATGTAGATTACTCAGTGTTATCATTCCAAATGTATTTGGTCATGTTGTATAATAACTTGATAACTAGGACCCAATGAAAAAAACCAAAACAGGCACAACTTTCATATTTTTGCACACATGACCTTGATTTTTTACATCACATGAAAGACTGATATTCAAGGAACAAACTTTAAGGACAGCAATTGTGGTTTTCATCATTCCTTGACAGTGAACTGACCTGTGGAGCATTCGGTGCACTGCGTCCACTCCTTCAGCCCCCGGACGTCATCCATGGTGTAGGTGCCGTTAGGGCACGGCGTGGGTTCGACGGAGCCCTCAGGACAGTAGGAGTAAGCACTGCAGGGCTCGGGAGCGCTGGTGTTGACCATGCAGAAGAAACCTTCTGGGCAGACTTCACAGTTTGTCTCGGCCGTAGAGGGCTGGTACGTGCCTGGCAAGATTCGGAGAATTGAACATCTCAAATTAAATTACTAGAGTGCTAAAGCCTGCTTGGTGCATGTACGATGTTGTACAAATTTTAAAGAAAGGTCAAACACAGGGTTACTACTGATAAAAATAGCTGAAAACAGCTGAAAAAGGTGTAAAAAAGCTGGACTTGGAAATCTCCTATACTTTTGTACACAGCAAGTGAGGGAAAAAAGCTGAAATCAAAAACAAAAAAGCTGAAATCAGCTTTAAAGCTGAGATTTCACATCCCTGCAAACATTTAGTTCCTTATATTTTGTTGCATGTTTCTTTTACACGGTAAAAAGGAAAAGCAAAGGAAAGTAAGAAATGAAGCCAGCTGGAGCCCATTTATACACCTGGGTGGAGAGAGGCAATTGTAGTGCAGTGTCTTGCCCAAGGACACAAGCACAAGGAAGGAGAAGTTACTCTGCACCAGGGAACGAGAAGTTACCGCATACAACTCTGGTAGGATTCTTACCTGGGTCACAAGGCACTTGCAAGGACTTATGGACTTGAACTGACTACACCACTGATCGGATTCTTACCTGGGTCGCAGGCCACCGGCGTCGCCGTCTCATTCAGGCAGAATGACCCGGCCGGGCACTCGTAGCCAGCTGGTTCCGGTGAGTCAATCACAGCATCACTCGGGCAGTAGTAGCGCTCTGAGCAGATGCCCGTGGGCGCCGACAGGCCCGTGCCCTGGCAGAAATGACCCGCCTCGCACGGGACGCAGTCGTCAACGGATCTGCCACCCTCGTCAGGGTTCATGGTTCCGGGAGGACAGGGGCTGGCCGAGTGGGTGCCTGGAAGGGCACACAGAAAGCGGTAGTGGGTGAAATGAAAGGGATTTCTGAAATCTGGGCTGTGTTTTAGCTTTGGCTTTAGGCTTAAGCTCCATGATTTTAATCCTCCAACTTGACAGATTTTCAAAACTCTGTCAAATTTTGGCCGTCAGAAAAATATATTCATTGCAATTGCCCAGGCGTGCACACACGCACACATCCCATCGTGTATCAACCTCCAACCATGGACATCCTATTGTCCCTTTTTGTTTGTACTCAAACTTTTTAGAAAGACTCCCAAATGTTTTGTACACGATCTTAATAGCGGACGAATGCTGGGAATCGCGGACGACATTGTTCTCTTTTGTTCTCCGTCAGTTTTCATCCACGGTTTGAATGTCTGAACACACTCACAAGTTGACCTCCATATGCTAACGGTAAAATACTTTGGCTGCTATAGGCAGATAGTGAACTTAATACAAAAACTGTCGGGAAAAAAATTAATCTAGCGCAATCAACTTTGAGATGTCAGATGTGCTGAAATACAGGGGAAAATTTGCATTTTTACAAAATTTACATTTACAGGGGAAAATTTGACTGAGAATTTCCAATATGTACAGACAAAAATGGAAAATGCTCGGTAATGTCAGATCATAATTGCAATCTCTGTAATGACAGTGAATAAACACAAGAAACTTGTACTGACCATTCTCGCAGTAGTGACCGACTATGCAGGGCGCGTTGGTGCCGTCATCGGGGCTGGACGTGGCTGCACCGGACAGGCACAGGAATCCCGCGTCGCAGTCGCCCGTGGGCCAGGACAGAGCAGGCGTCTCGCAGAACATTCCCAGCAGGCATTGCTGGCACTCCGCTTCCTCTTTGAGCGAGAGCTGGTCACTGAAGGTACCTGGTGGGGTTCGAACCAACAGAACAAACTTTCAAAGTTTTGACCATGAATACTTCATATTAATGACAGAATGGATGTTGTGGTAACGTGATGTCAACTTTCAAACTGCTGAACTGCGTGTTTATCTCTTGAACAGGGTTCCAAGCTTTTTATTAAAAACAAATATTCTGTGAGTTTTCCCCGACATTTCCCTGAGAAATTTTTGAAAGTTCCATGAGAAATTTTTTCACGAGGTTGCTGTTAAGTCAAGAGGTGGTTGCAGCAAAGCAACTAAGATACTGATAATACACAGGCAACTTGTTGACAAGCGAGGGCCTCCCTTCTCCCATTACAGCCATCCATTCCTCAACAATATTGCAACTGAGTGGTAGCCTGTGCATAGAATGATTTCAATTCATTTCCATTTTCTGCAAAATGTATCAATCAAATGCACATGCACCAAAGTGACGAAATTTCCCCTTTTGGATCACTGTAATCTTCCTTGAGTTTTCCCGAGTTTTTGGTGTGTTTCCCATATTCCTGGAGTCTTCCCTGACTGGAAAGAATGGAAACTCATAATCAAATTTTCCCTGATTTCCAGAGTGGCTGGACACCTTGTTCTAAGATACCTTGTTGGTGACTGGATGCCTAAGGCCCGTCTCAATTCATATCCTGGACGAAATCCAGACAAGAAGTTGGTAGAATCATACACTTTGTCAAAAGTCCAGAAGAAGCTCTGCATTTGTCCCGGACATGTTCCAGTGAAATTTCCAGCAGCAACTACTTGACTCATAAATACTGATAACTTCATTGCAGGAAGACTGCATGAAAGTAATTCACACTCCTGCAACCTATACCAAATACAATGTCCGCAACTTGTCCGGAACCAGCCCCGGATATGAACTGAGGCGGGCCCTTACCTGGTTGACAAGACAGTCCGTTATCGTCCGTTCCTTCTGGACAGTAGTAGCCTACTGGGCACGGCAACGTAGTGTTCATTCCTTTCTCAGGACACGTAGATCCTAGGAAAAAAGAAGAAGTTACATATAAAAATATATTTGTAAAAGAATTTGCTTACACCCAGGATGGGTCTCTTCTGATCTTTCCCTAAAATGGCACTGTGTTTGAGAGGTTGTTCCATTTCAGTACACATAAATTGATTGTAACACGAAATCCGTTTCCTTCTTCCTTGTGAAATGGATTCTGCGTAGTGGTTTGTCACTGAAAAATGACTGAATAAACTCTTCTTTGAACAAGTTTGTTGCTGAATTTGAATTGACCTATTGCGGTAGAATCGTGTCAACGCAGCTTGTGAAATATTGTCCAATTACATGATAAATTATACAAATGGACGCGGAACGCACACAATCTGGGACAAAGGAACCTACTTTCTGGGCATGGCAGGCACGCCCCTAGACCGATATGTGGGGCGTATGTGCCCTTGTTGCAAGGTATCTCGCTGGGGGCTCCTGACTCGCAGTAGTGACCCACGGGGCAGATGTAACCCCTGATGCCGTCTGAGGGGTCAGGGATGTCCGAGCCCCCGGTGCAGATGTAGCCTGGGTCGCATGGAGGCGTCAAACCTGGGTCAAAAGAAAAATTGTCAAATTTTGATACGAATGGAAAGTTTGCATGGTGAGGATAACAGCAAGGTAAGTTTGCGGTGGCACCATGTAAAATCAATCTCTTTTGTTAGCTTTTGACGTTCTAAGAAAAACCAGTTTGGACTCAACATTTCTGACAGCATACTCTTACTGTCCATCTTCAGGAGACTGTTGTCAGCAGTGTCTTCTGACAACGGACAGAGTATGCTGTCAAAATGTTGAGTGCAAACCGGTTCTTCATCCCAAACTCACAAATGAGACTACTTTCACATGGTATCTCCGCAAAGTTACCTTCCTGTAATTTTTTTTTCTATTTCTTTGTCAATATGAAACATTTTGAGATAAGGCAGAAAACGCCAAAGGGAATTGAAGTCTCTCTCTTTTGAATTTATCTTGATTTTGAAGTTTCGTCCAGTCAACTTCACTAGAAACCAGATCACGTCAACAATTTGGGTTTTTTTTTAATGAAAAACATTTTGCAACATACATGTACAACCATTTTCATTAGCAACATTGGTCAGCCAATTTGTTCATTCCATTTCACTGCCTTTTTCTTCATATCAATCATAACTTAATTTCTCAAAAACAAAATCATTAAAACTACAAACTGTATTTGTATTGAAAATGGAAAATGCATCCTGTAACATGCAATTCCACCAGTCACATCAATTACATTCACTCAGATTCGTCGGGTGCACCATTAACGTGATACACAGTGTATCACGTAAGCAGGCGGGCTTGCCACAAAGTGACAAATCTCCTCATATGCAAGTACATCACCAGCAGACCTATACAGGACAGACCTATTCTTGCTGAGCAAAATACAAACTAATCTGTATGACATGTGTGTACCTGATGGTTTGTACGGTAAAAAACTCTTACCATTTTGAGAGCTGTTGACGTTGCAGTAGTGCCCGATTTCGCAGGGTGCGCAGTCTGTAACGTTCTTGTTGCCTAACCCAGATGATATGGTCCCTGCCGGGCATGGGGTAGGCTGGTAGCTACCATCCACACAGTAGCTACCCTCAGGACATTTATTGGGGTTGGGAACTGCGTCTCCCCCTTCACAGTAGTATCTGAAATCAAAAAAAAAGAAGTACACCTCAATTTTATAATACTTGGGTGCATGGGTGGAAAAGTGTTCGGGACAGTACAGGGAGTAACAGGCAGGGCAGTTTGAAAATATAGGGAGTAACATGCAGGTGGTTTGGGGTGATATTGGAATGTAACAGGCAGGGTGGTTTTGGGTGGTACAGGGAGTAACAGGCAGGGTGGTTTTGGGCGGTACAGGGAGTAACAGGCAGGGTGGTTTGGGGCAGTACAGGGAGTAACAGGCAGGGTGGTTTGGGGCGGTACTGTGGTACAGGGAGTAAAAGGCAGGGTGGTTTGGAGTGGTACAGGGAGTAACAGGCAGGGTGGTTTTGGGCAGTACAGGGAGTAACAGGCAGGGTGGTTTGGGGCAGTACTGGAAGTAACAGGCAGGGTGGTTTGGGGCAGTACTGGGAGTAACAGGCAGGTGGTTTGGGGTGGTACTGGGAGTAACGCAATGGGCAGTTTTTCGCAATACACGGACTAATGAGTTACACAGCTAAATGAAATTTACAAAACAACACTTTCGATGAATTTTTCAGCCTGACTAGTTCTAAACTTTCTAAAAATGAGATGTTTTAAAATCAGAGCTGCAGTCAATCCCTCACAAGTCAATCACAGGCCAAATCACAAGGGATGATTAACAACAAACAAATTCCTCTACAAATGTTCATTAGAATAGTTTGTAAGTTGACTTGAGACTTAAATATTTGTGAGGCGTTGGCTGCAAATCTGGGTTACTTGTTGCCGCTTGTATCCTTCTCTTACCCTGCATAGCACGGCAACTCTGATGCGCTGGATCCCGCCAGACAGTAGAAGCCAGCTAGGCAGGGCTCGCACCAACTCTCGTTGATGGCGTTGGTCAGGTTACTGAAGGTACCCGCGGGGCATGGGTATTCATTGGCCCGCTGGGTGCCTGGCGGGCAGTAGTAGCCGGTCGGGCAGTCCGAGGCATTGAGGTGGACCACAGCAGCCTCAGTGTTATCGCAGAAGTAACCTTTAGTGTAAAGGACATGAATGTCTCATTTAACAAGGGAATAATAATGTGATGGACATTATACATATGGTTTAAAACCAGTTAGGGGCCTGGCCACTGAAAATGACCCAAGCCAAAGGCAAGGGTTTTCATTGTTTGCCAGGCCCTTAACAGATCAAAAACCATAAACAAAAGCAAAAAAATTGACAAACTCCCATGGTTTCTTCTACCATTTCACTCCATATTCTTCTGGGCTTTTCCTCCCACCTCTAAAACTGTAACTTCTTCTCATTGTCTTCTCTCCACAGGTTTCTTCAGGCTTGCGAGCTACAGTGCCTAGGGCGCTTTTGAGGAATCCTTGGTTTCATTACCAGAAATGATTAATAATAATAATAAAAATAATAATATTGAGGCCATTTTTATGCTGCACATGGAACACTGTACGTTGAACGTGCAGTGTGATCAACATCACCTTATATAGAGATAACATCAGCGGTTCTCAAGCAGTATGTACTGCATGCAAGCGGCACGGAGTGCGGAGTCTTGTGACCACTTTTAAGCACCCCCATTTAAACACTGAGTGGTGTCTAAATGGCGTCCGGTTCAGACATCGTTAGGTTTCACTCTCAATTCAAAACGACACATGAAACAAAATTTTGGTAATTAAAAATCATGCCGTTAGAGCGCTAGTAGTCAATCCAGTCACGTTTCTTTATGAAACTTACGACGCCCAACACCACAGATTCCGATACTAAACAAAGAAAGAAATACACAGACAAAGAGCCAATCTTATTACCTTCTTCACACAGCAGGCAGTCAGACTTCCCTTCTTCATCTTGATACGTGCCGTTGTTACACCGTTCAGGGTTGGTGAAGTTGTCCTTGCAGAAGTGACCCGCCGTGCACAGGTAGTCTGCCGGGGTAGGGGTGTTCTGACCAGGGGGGCAGTAGTAGCCTATCCAGAAGAAAAAAGAAAGCTTTGTTCGTAATCATCTTGGTTAAGGCTGGCAATTTCACACACATGCGCCTATGGAAGTTTAAATATATGTGAGACTGACGGCTGTAACAAAGTATTTCAGTTGTGGCCATATTCGGTTCAGCGATTTAAATGAATTGTTATTATTGGATATTGGGAAATGAATATTGTAGCTGAAGAAAAGAAATGGTGAAGGCCAACTTGTTCATTCATATGATTTATTCTTTTGTTTTCATTTCCTGAATTTTTATTAAATCATTTCTTGCAAGAAGTGGAA
The DNA here is from genome assembly GCF_015706575.1 of Patiria miniata. Classification (NCBI taxonomy): domain Eukaryota; kingdom Metazoa; phylum Echinodermata; class Asteroidea; order Valvatida; family Asterinidae; genus Patiria; species Patiria miniata. The sequence goes on from NW_024037068.1 coordinate 24,503,572, forward strand.
GTTGCACAAATTGCAAACTACAGTTGTTATAGTTTGTCTTAAACCCCATGTCTACTAATATCCACAGAAATATTCCATGAAATTTCATGAAATTTAAGTATTCAAAAATTGAATTACTTGAAGTGATAGAACCTACCAGCCGAGCATACGCCGCTCGTGGTTGAAGCACCGATCTCGTTACAGTAGAACCCAGCCTGGCAAGGCAGGCAATCCTCCGGACCATCCTGCCCCGTGGCCGGGTTATAAGTGCCATTGGAGCAGGGTACGGGGACGCTGGTCTCCAAATGGCAGTACCGGCCAACCGGACACTCCCGCTCCTCGGGACTGGAGGAGCCCTCGGGGCAGTAGAAGCCAGGGCTGCACTGGCCCGAGGGTGTGGACAGGCCCGTGGTGTTGCAGTGCCAGCCCGGGTCGCAGGGCTGGGGCTGGGCTGAGCCGCCAGGGCAGTAGTCGCCTGGTTGGCACTCGCCACCATTCATAATTGGCTGAAAATAAAAAAAAAAATCAGAATTTTTAACCCATTAGTCCCTGCACATATTCATGAAAGCATATGATAGCTTTCCTTTCTGTTTTTACAAATCGTAATTAACAGCTCTAAAATACTGAAATAAGATTAGATTTTCAAATAAAATATGCGACCAAATGCCACAAAATTTGTCTTTCAGTAGTACCCAAACTGACCTTCCTGTTACTCCCTGTTCAGCCCCAAACTGCCCGAGAACTGTAGAGTTTTATGGAATTCTGAGGGAATACAGTGTAATACAATGTAGTAAAGGTGCTAATGGGCTAGACCTTTTAGAGTCATTAATCCTTCTATAGTCCATAATTTTGTACTCTACCTTGAATATTGGGTGATTTGTTTAAAGTAAAAGAAAGGATTAACCCCTCCCCCCCAAATAAATCTTCACGGTCATATTTACTGTTAGTTTCTCACATGAATTGAACACTTTTTTCATTTAATTTCATTCAGCCTATGATTCAGTTTGATCTACTGTTGCACGTCAGCATTAAGCCTCGCCTCAATTAATATCCGGGAATGATTTTTCCAGACAACTTGTGGACATTGCATCAGATATAAGTTGCCGGGTTCTGAACAACTTCCCACAATCTTTGCTGCAATGAAGGTACCAGTATTGGAGACTCAAGCAGTTGTTGATGACAATTTCCTCTGAACACGGCATTGACAAATGCAGAGCTTCTTCCAGACAAAGTGAATGATTCTACCCGCACCTTGTCCGGAACTCGACCCAGATATGAACTGAGACGGACCCTTTAACTTATGACAATTCTTCCTGATCACACGTCACAAGTAACTCCTTTTGTTACGTTGGATCAGTATGGATCCTCCAACTTACCATAGTTTCGTTGGCACCTCCCGAACAGTAGAAGCCAGGGCTGCACTGCGCCGTCGGGTAGCTGTTCCCGTACCCCTCGCAGAACCATCCCCCGGTGCAAGCCACACAGGCCTCGGGGCCCTTCTGCAGGGTCAGATTGTTGAAGGTTCCTGGCAGGCAGGGGTAGGCGTACGGGTCCGGGGTGTTGAGAGGGCAGTAGTAGCCCGTGGGACAGTCGTTGGGGGTGTAGTCGGTGGTGTTGAGGTAGCAGTAGTAGCTCTCTGGGCAGGGCAGGCAGGAGGACTGCTGGACTTGGTCTTGGTAGGTGCCGGCCTCGCAACCTGGGGAGAAGGAAAAGCTTGAATTCTTTTTCTGATCTGAAGACAGGCTAGAGGATTTTACACTATTGCCTCGCCTAGCCTGGTTGAAATCAACACGGGTCCACCTTGAGAAGAACCAGTCCTAAAGTAAACAGGAAGGCAAGGCATAAAGTTCAAACTTACATCAGTCTGTACATGAGTCAGCTGGTGATTTGGGATTTTTTTACCAGGGAAATGCCTCTCAACCTTGGTCCTGACCAGAGCTGAATTTTACCCATGTAGAGTGCCAACATGGTACAAGCCGAGCTGGATTCTTGCTAGTGTGAAAGGGGTTCTCTCCGTATTAGACCCAGGTGGAACATGGACATTTTGGATAGTGTGAACATTTAGTGTTAACCCTAAAGAGAGAAGTTATTTACTGTGGAATTACTGCAAAGATTCCAGAGTTTAAATATGTTTGAATCCCAAGACATAAATGCAAACGACATTTTTTTCACTAGGTTTGGTTTCAATGCACAGTACAAGAAGCATTGAAAGCTGAATTAAAAACAACTATATTCCTAATCAAAGCCTCTTTTCACTCATTGAAAAAAAAACAAAAAATAGAATAATAACCAAAAAAGTAAGTGGTTGTCCCTTACCAGTAGGGTATTCAGACCCCTGTTCACAGAAGTGGCCTTTCGGGCACACGTCACCGATGATCGGATGCACGGTACCCGTCGGGCACTGGTCTCCACCCAACATGACAGGATCGGGCTTGTCTACCCCAGACACGCAGTAGAAGCCCGCATCGCACTCTGCCGAAGGCGCCGTCAGGTTCACGTTTTGGCAGTACATGCCGGCATCGCAGGGTGTGCACTCCACAGCCGCGGCTAGGCCATCTGATTGGCCGTAGGTGCCAGCCGGGCAGGGCTGGTGGTCATGCCCAGTGCCGTTGGGACAGTAGAATCCCCGTGGGCAGCGGTGGTAGCTTGTTGAGCCATCGCCCTCCACGACCAATTCAGGGATGCAGTAATATCCTGGGGAAGAGATAGTCGTAACATAAGGCAATCTCTGAATTATTTGGCCATGGCTTACAATTACACAGGCATTTATGAAACTCTGGCCTCATCTTCAGCTGTGTCTTTGTCTCCAGCCAAAGTTTGTTAAGAATCCTACCACATTAAAACCCAATAAAAGCGCAGCAACCTTTGCCCATGAGTGACAAAATTTAGTGTCTCTACCATTGTCCACAGTAGAAAACTGACCACTAATTGTACCGGCATCTGTCAATTCAAGGAATTTAAATCATGAATCTGAAGTCTGGCGCTGATGCTAGAGAAGAAACCAAGCATTCGTACTTACCTTCTGGGCAGATGGAGCACTCAGCAGCGCCCTCGTAGTCCACATAGGTACCAGCTGGGCAGTCCTGGGGCTCAGCGCTCTGTTGAGGGCAGTGTTTCCCCTCTGGGCATATCACCTGGGTGGGTGCGTCGGACCTAGGGGGGCAATAGTAGCCAGGGTCACAGGGACCCGTCACCTCCATATTGGCTGCAAAGAGGGTAGAAATATGGATTTGTTATTTTGGTTGGTTTATTTTTTTGTGGTATTTGTGTTTTGCACACAATATGTGAAACGTACATGTATCTTTAGTAACTTTCATGACCTCTATAAGTGCACAGAAGTACTATAAGATATTTGACAGAAATGGAAAGGTTTTCCGAATTTCTTTTCAGAGAGAAATGGAAAGTTGTTATTGTTCTAGTAACATCAAACCAAAATCATTCTGTATTTTGACTCCATTAAATGCGAAAGTATTTCTGACAAAGGCTTGGTATATGTTTTAACTCAACAACAAATGATACATTGAAACAGGGTCTGATGTGTAAAATATTTTGCAACATCTTTCTCAACGCTGGTAAATCCAGACCTAAAACATCGAAAATTGTATATTTCAGGTCATTATTTGTTTGGACAAATTTACCAGTTCCTTCACAGTAGAAGCCAGCCGTGCAATCTAAGCATTCGGACGCTACGGCCAGACCGGTTACATTGGAGAATGTTCCACTGGGGCATGGGTCAGGGTTGAATGTGGTCCCCTCACAGTAGTACCCCTCTGGACAAATGGTCTGGTCCGGGCGGGTCGAGGACTCGTTGCAGTAAAAGCGGGGCAAGCAGGGTCCGCTGACTTCAGTTTGAGCTGCGGTCCGAAAAAGAGGAGTAATATCAGTTCACAATTTCAATGCACAGTTTCAAAATCCCAAGATGACTGCAGCAAACTTCAAAATACTTTATACTTATTCCCCCTGTTCATCGGGCCATCACGAGACCACGCGGTAGCCAAATTTTATCAGCGAACATTTTGGTCCTCTATCCTCACGTGTACCCATTCATACTCCTGGGTGGAGAGAGGCAATTGTAGTTAAGTGTTTTGCCCAAGGGCACAAACACCATGTTCCTGGCAGGGTTCGAACCTACACACCATGGTACATGAGTCAAACACCATAACCACTGGACCATGGCATTCTACGGACCATGGCATTCTAAGTTATAGCATAGCGACTCAAAATGGAACAATTTACTGACTTATCGTGATTGTTGTGGGCCCATTAGTGTCCAACTTATCAGGATTGATACAGCTTTTGTTTCGAAGGATTATCTTTTTTATCCATGAAACTTTTGGGAGCTGCTGCACAATTCAAAAGAAAGTCAAACAAACTGATTTTCAAATAGCAGAGGAAGGTGATTCAACGACTGTTTCATCATCGAACAGAAATGCTACACAAACAGACATCCAAAAAGCTGTTATTACCATTGTCCAGGATGTTTGAATTATTTACTGTAAACTGTTGCACAGCTACACCAAATTTTGTGGAATCGATAGCAAGTTTATTGCTCAACTGTGTGACAACTTTGTTGCGTTAAACCTACGCATGACGTAAGCCACGCACTGATTCGAGAAATTAGATGCAGGAACGTCCAGTCCTCTGATAGAGGCTAAAGTAGAAAATATCTGTTTGGTTTCTAATGCCAGAGGTGAAGCCAAAGTGGATAACAAAACCTGAGTTTGATAAAAACATGTGTGTGGTTTCATACCAGTGGAATTGCAGAAGTAGCCAGCCGTGCAATTGAGGCATTCCTCTACCATCTTCAGCTTGGTGGCCGGGCTGAACATCCCCTCTGGGCAGGCGTCTGGTTCCACGGTACCCTCCATGCAGTAATAACCAGCAGGGCATTCATCGTTCAGGGGGCCTGGTGAATGAATGAATGAATAACTTATGAATAATGATAATGAATGATGAATAATTCATGAGTTTGTGTGGTTCATTAGTACCCTCAATAACCAGCAGAATATTCATTGACAAATACCCTTTATGAATTAATGAATATTACAGACATGTAACTGGGACGTAACAAAACAAAAGCGGACATTCTAAGCTTTACGAGACTCTACACATTGTTTTTCAATATTTTTAATGGCATAACTGTGAAGTGAGAAACGAGAAAATAAGCTGATCTGAGGAAACGCTGCATGCCTGTTTTAATAAATGACTTGACAAATTTTTAAAAAATCATGATGAACAAGTTAAGACACTTCATGCTACAAAATTCCTGGACAAGATTTTTCATTAAAATGGTACAAATTTCTTTGAGGATTTGATTTGATGGAACTTTTGAATAAATTCCCCCGTTATCTGATTGGTGGGTGGTTGATCACGTGTCATTGAATTATTTGTCCAAACCCGCGGCCTGGCCACACGGCAAAAGAAGAAGTAGAGGGCATTGTATAAAACAAATAATGAATTTTCACATTCATGCAACGGAAATATGATACCATTCGGTCTACTCATCAAACTATTCTGGCCATTGCACTCATAAACATTCGGGGTTTTTTGTATACTATTACAGGCAGCAACAATGGGACAAAAGCTTGCAATAGTCCCCAAAAACATTTGGGGAAAAGTGGCATTGTTGATTTTTCAAAAGCCTGTTATGCACCACAACCACAACCTAACCATTTCTAAAAATAAACATCAGATTAAAGGCTTACAATTAGTCCTTGTTGATTAGCAGGGGCTATAGTAAGAAAGTGCCTTGAGTATAGAACTGGAGGCCACATGTTCATTGGAAGGATGGCATAATATTGTCATTGTTCAGGATGAATTATTCATGAGCATGCATATTCATACCATCGGTGGGCGTGGTGATGTTGGCACCCTTTCTGCAGTAGTACCCAGCCTCGCAGGGCCTGTTGGGATAGACCAGGCCTGGCTCATCGCAAGCCATCCCTGGCAGGCACGGTGTGCAGTCAGGTTCACTCATTAATCCTAAGGAAAGAAATGGCCCAATTTCACATGATTTATTGATCAATCTATCTATCTAGTAACTTCTTGAAACCGGAGGTTGGCTGCTCTGGATCACCATTATGCTCCATCTCTGGCCAAATGGAATAAATCTTTCACCGACACTTTGGTCCATTCTTTGATAAACATTCAATTAAATCAATTTCAAATATTTATCTGAGGTGTTTGATTGGTGTGTCAAATCTGAAAAAAGGCAGGTGAATCACTGCCTTGATTAAATGCAAATCTAAGCTGTGTTATCACATGTTTATTTCAATTTGGAACATTTATTTCCTCTTTTATGGTAAAAATCAAATATACAAGTCGAGGCTTTCACAAGTCCTCGCAAGTTCACCACAAGTCATCCAGTCCCAAGTCAAGTCACAAGCTACTCAAATAAATTGTGATAAAAATCATGTCTTTGTTAATGTTCATCCACAGTTACTAATGACTGGACTTGTGATTTCATTGTGACTGGACTTGTGATGGACTTGACTACAACACTCTCCAAATGGCATAGCTTGTAAAAGGTGATCCATCGCAAGGACAGATAGACAATTTAATACTAACAAAGATAGATAACAGATATTACACTTAAGTATTTCAGGATACAACCAAGAGGCTTACAGAAATGTTTGAGTGAGATAAACGGTATATCCTACCTGTCAGATTGTTGAATGTGCCGTAAGGGCAGGCGAACTCCTCCGCGTATGTCGTCCCATTCGGGCAGTAATAACCACTTGGGCAGACGTAGGAACCGTACCACACCACAGGCCCAATGGTGGCGTTACAGTAATGCCCCGCCGGGCAGGTCTTGCAATCCCACCGTCCCAATGTGTCCTGGTAGGTTCCAGACGGGCAGGGTTCAGGATCGCCATACCCCTCCCCGCAGAAGTAACCCTGGGGACAGGTGTAGTCAGCAGGGGTGGCTGTGACCTGACCCTCAGGGCAGTAGAAGCCTCTCTGGCAGGTAGCCGTTGGGGTGGGGAGACCCTCCCGATGGCAGTACATCCCCTTGGTGCAGATCTTGCAGCTGGTGTTGGCGCTTTGCTCCGTGGCGTCGAGGTAGTAACCGATCAGGCAGGGCGTGGGCTCCCAGGAACCCACGGGGCAGTAGTGGCCCTGGGGGCAGACGTTGCCTGTGACGTTGTCGGTGGGGTTGCTGATGGAGGCCCTCAGGGTGCAGTAGTAACCTAAATTAAGATAATCAATCAAGAGTAAATATTATTTGCATTGTTAGGAAAATAATAATTTAACATTTCTTTCTTTCTATATTCTCTTCTCACTCTGTGTTAAGGGGGAGTGTGGCCTAATGGCTAGGGTTCATGACTCATGATCAGAGGGTCAGGGGTTCCAATCTTGCTGCTGGCCGCATGTTGTGTCCTTGGGCAAGCCACTCTACCCCCACTTGCCTCTCTCCACCCTGGAGTACAAATGAGTACCGGCATTAGCTGGGGAGTAACCAGAAATAGACTTGCATTCCATCCAGGGGGAATAGAAATATTCTCAGTCCTGTCACGCCAATGATACGGGGGATAAACACCAGCTTGACGGCACGTGACAGACTTGTTCTCACTTACCCTGTGAGCATTCCAGATGAGGCGCGGATAGCCCCGCCCTCTCACAGTAGTACCCAGGGTCACAGGGGATGGGGTTCTCAATGCCCCCTGGGCAGTACTCCCCTGGGTCACACCGACCCCCGATGGATGGGTCTGTTGGGGTTGAACTAGAGGCGCCTTGGATGCAATACCATCCATCACTGTGGGAAGAAGAGAGACATTATTACATCTCATGCATATTTATGAGCCAATACTTATTTATGAGCCAATACACTCTTTCATTGGTCAATGTTGCAATGCACCCACTGAAGCCCAGCCCATTGGTTGTGCTTTCCAGTTGTTCCATATTAAAGATCGTTCCAACTATGCATCCAAAGCAAACTGTAAGTTTGTAAGTGGTACATTACTCAAACTTTACAACAGACAAAACACACAATGTGTAAATTATTATCTGTTAGTGTAAATTTCTAAAACATTTAACAACAGACAAAATTCACTCTGTGTGTTATACATGTTCACTTTTGCTGGACAAGTGAACATATTCTGTTTTTAATGAAGAACTGTCATTAATTCAAACTTTCTATCAGAATTATTAAATGACTTTTAAACAACTTACTCAATGAAAGCCATATCACAGAATTATTTTGTTCTTATCAGATGACATGTCATGTAACACTCAGTCAATGCCAGTATGCAGCCTATTAAAGGATCATTTTCAACTTTTCGATCAAATGTTTGGTTTGCATAAGAAATATGAAGAGCATGCTTGTTCCTACTCATGTTGTGTTCAAAAGATTTGAAATTGAAATATATGTATAATATATTTCCATTTCCAATCTTTTTAGAACGTGTTCATAAAAGATTCATATCTTTCATATTGCAGATTCTGTAGGCCTACCTGCAGTTGGATGTGGGTGCGTCATTGCCTGTACCCATGCAGTAGGATCCGGCCGTACATGCTACGCAGGCCCCGTCATCAATCTGTTGGGGTTTGTCATTGAACGTCCCTGGTGGGCAGGGGAACTCATTGGACATGGTGGTGCCATTGGGACAGTAGTGGCCGGTCGGGCAGATGTTGTCAACGTAGTCGGTGGAATTGGCCAGGCAGAAGAAGCCTGGGAAAAAAATTTGAAAGAATTTTGAAAAGAAAGATTTGGTTTTTGTTATTGAACGATTTTTAAGGGAAAACACGATTTTAAAGGAAATTGTCTCATGCCATTATGTAAAGACTCGAGTCCCAACGGGTAACTAACTCGACTCGACTCAAGTCACTGCAAGCAAATATTTAAATATTGCCAGCCTAGGGAGTTAACCAAATCTTGCGAGCTTAGCAAAGCTTGTAAATAAATTGGCAAAAGAAAGTGAATTCCTGCTTACCTTCGGGGCACACTTTGCAACTCCCTTGTCCCTCCTGGTCCTGGTATTCTCCAGCCTCACAGCCAATCGGCAGCACGGTCCCCATGGGGCACCGGTAGCCCCTCGGGCACACCCCACCGACCCCTGTGTGACCCCCAAGGATCGGGCAGGTCGCCGGGTAGGTCTCGTTCTCCGAGGGGTTGTTTGGGTTGGCGCGGTCCACACCCGAGTCGCACCAGTAACCCTCGTCGCAGAGGTGGCTGTAGGAAGTGGCCGCGTTGTCGGGACAGTTGTAGCCGCCCGGGCAGTCTGTGCACTGCTGCACCTGTTAGTCGCAAGGTGAAATCGGTTTGTGAGGTGTGAAATCTGCTTTAAGTTTCTCCAGCGTTGCATGACTTATACTTCACTATGAGCAACAAGATTAGTTGAGCTGCATTTGAAAGTTTTCATTCAGGACATGTTTCCTTGGCTCAATGGCTTAGTCAGTCAGTGAAAAATAGCCTGTCCCAACTGGTTCAGCAATACTCGATCCCACATCCCATTGAGCTTACAAATGTGTTTATTATTTTGTTAAATTTTTTGTTAAATTTTTTTTCTAAGGCATATACATGAAGGATCATTTCGTTCGTTTCCAATTACAACACCACTCAAAACCCAATTATTATAGTAAGCCAGACAGAATAATTTCACAGGGTGTTTGGTACCAGTATGATCTTAATCCAAGTAAGGTTTTTGATAATATTTTGGTAGGTTGCTTTTCTGATGAATGCAAATGATCCTAGAGCAGGATGGCATAAAATGCTGTATCTGTAGAAAATGGCATCCAACTTTTGAAGCTGATTTTTTAGATGAATGCAATAACATTGAACATTGACAGTTAACTGCCAAACCAACTACAAATTTTTTTTTCCATTCTTTGAACGAAGATTCAATTCATTTATTTATAAATTTATTTATATTTTATCTTTTTGCATTTGTATTTCTCTTTAATTTCAACATTTTGACCCCAAACCCTCTACCTATCTCTCTTTCCGAAAACATATATCCTTCACAAAAGATCAACAAAGGAAGGAATGGGCAAATACCACAGGATATTAAGAAGACCAAGAGTTCAGACTAATTTGTACTGTGTTACCTTGTACAAGTTGGTCTGGTTGCTGTATGTACCAGCCGGGCAGGCACTCCAGTCCAGACCGGTGCCATTGGTGCAGAAGTAACCAGCAGGGCAGTCCGCGATGCCTGGCTGCAGGTCTGGGTTCCCGATTGTCTCATTCTCTGGCAGGCAGTAGAAGCTGTCATAAGATAATATAAGAAATTTGAACTCAAAATTTATGATTGGGAAGGGAAAAAAAGTAAATATATAAAGGAACAGTTCAACAAGGACAGACACACAGATAGGAAACAACAGATTCCTTGTTGTCCTCGGGAGTTCATCTTTTGTTGGAAACGGTCCTCAAACTCAAATCTGTATGCTTACTCAATGGGAGAGTGTTATACAGGGTGGATAAAAAAAAACGAAACCGAGATATTATTGCTAATTGGAACAGAAGTAGGGCACATGTGAATCAAAGGGAGATATCCTCTGTTAGGGTTGAATCTCCTCTTTAAAATGACACCCTGATCATGTCCTTACATTCACGGTTGAAAGAACAGTGACCAATTGTATGCAACGGTCCATTTAGAGGCTTGCACCACTTTTCATCGTGAAATCACTTTTTTCCCACCTGCCTTGATTGGCAACCATAGCCTTTCACTCTGTGACAAATGACACCACAAAAACCACAATTGAAAAGTGGCGCAAGTTTCTAAATAGACCCTTTCACAAAATTGGTCACTGCTCAGTCAACTGTGAAAGTAATAACATGATCAGGGTGTCATTTAAAAAAAGGGACATTCGACCTTAAGAGAGGATATCTCAATTTGACTCACAAGTGTCCTACTTCTGTTCCAATTAGCAATAATATCTCGGTTTCATTTTTTTTTAATCCACCCTGTATTATAGGTACAAAGGGGAACACATAGCCTTGTCCTTGAGAGTAATGATAAAATGTGCCTGGATGTGCTGCTTCTTCATACTGAAGACTGTGATGCAGTACCAAATGGTTAGAGCAGACACTAGCACATGGACTGTCTGCACAAGTATCCCCTCAACAGTTACTGAACTACATTGTGTTTATTCACTGATGAATCCAAAAACGTGTCACTGATTTTGGCGGATGCTGTGAGTCAAGGTCTTAGGCCAGACCTTGTGTTGTTTATGCTCAGCCACGCATACATTTAGGCCTGGATTATACTTGAAATCCTCCGCACTGCTCCAGGAGGTCCCTGGTTCTGCCTCAAAATATTGACAGTGATTGCTGGAGGATTTTGCAGGATTGAGGCAGTGTCACTCCTCCAAAGACCACATTCAAGAAATAACGGATGATTTTGGAGGCTTGAGGCTGTATGTAATTTTTACACAGAGGCAGTTGGAGGATTTTGCAGGATTGAGGTTGTATCCTAGCAAAAATGCCTACGGAGTTAGGGTTAATCAGCAATTTAGGATGACAAAAGGAATATTTTACACAACAACAGGGGGACAAACAAACAGATGAAGCTTACCCTCTGGGGCAGATCTTGCATTCATACTGCGTGGTTCTATCCGTGTAGTAACCAGCAGGGCAGGCCTTGGGATCTGGGGAGCCCTCAGGGCAGTGCAGTCCTATGGGACACTCGATGGGGTTGGGCCTGTTAGAACCTAAACAAATATAAACACAATTGTAGAAATTCCAGCATTAACGTTTCAAAATAATTAGTGCTGCCTTGAAGGTACATGTAATGGATCACAAGTCCTTATCACAAGTCCTTAAAAGCCATCCAGCATGTCCAGTCTCAAGTCAACAAACAAGCTATTCGAAAAAAAAAAAAACTGAAAAAAAGAGAACTATTTGGATTTGAGTCACGAGGCTTCCGCTCACACACATGGTTTTTGTTTTTGAAATCTTGCTTACCTTCGGGGCAGTAGTAGCCTTCCATGCACAGTCCTTCCACTGAAGTAAGTCCAACCTGCTGGCAGTACCATCCAGCCGTGCAGTTCTGGCACTCTGACACCTCACTCAGCCCGGTGTCGTTGGAGTAGGTTCCGCTGGGGCACTTCTCGGGTATCGACGTGCCGTTGCCGCAGTATCGGCCGGCAGGGCAGACGTATTGCTGACGGTCGTCCGAGCTGCGCTCACAGTAGAAGCCCGGCAGACAGTAGCCAGCCGGGGCGAGGAGGGCATCTTCATCACAGTATTGGCCTGTTTGGTGAATGTCAAAGAAAAAAAATGTGTGTGTGAATATAATGTGGGGCTCATATTGCGCTTTTTCAAAATGTCACAAAGTCCTAATAACAATTTACTTCACTGAAAAAATCTCTGCATGGTGAAAATATATGCACACGTTGAGCTTTCTCCCAAACCATTTTATATTCCCAGGATGTCACTAACTGGAATTATGTCCTCAGAAACTTCTAAGACCAAGGAATGCTCAAACCCAAGGCGGGATTCAAACCCACAACATGCAGAATTACCAAATCAATGCTCCAGACCATGATGCGCCATTGCTGTGGAATGTCTGGACTAAGCTTCTCCTTTCGATTCACTGTCGAATCAATCCCATCAGCACCGTAACGCTAGGCCCTGTGACTCTTACAATTTATACGGGCTCCCTGCACAAGCGCCCTCTCAACGGTTACAAAGGAAGACCATTGGCAGGGGCATTCAAACGCATTGCTGATGACACCTGACGCTCACACCAATACGCTTCACATTTGTGTACATTCAGAGAAGAAAATTAGTTGTGCGTACTTCACGCCATGGGCGCAGGAACCAGTACATGCACGCGATGTATCTCTCCCACTGGGGCTCTTGAAAGTGTCACAAACCGCCATGTACTGTTCCTTCACGGAGTTCATTTTTTTTTCATTTCAAACCTGTTGATAAGCAATTTGGAGCAGCCTTTTATTTCTGCAGTCGACAATTAATGCACACTATTACTTGAGATTTTCTTGATTCAAATTTTTAGATTTCTGGGGGGTTTTGGTTTTCTTTTTTTTCCGTAGTTTGTACTTTGGGTTTTATTTTAGTTTCTTCCTTTTATTTCTGCAGTCGACAATTAATGCACACTATTTGGAAACTCATCTCCTGTTACCTGTGACCTTACTGGAGATATGACTTTGATTAACTTGATTCAAATGTTTACATTTCTGGTTTTGGGGTGGGTTTTTTTTGGTCGTAGTTTGTATTTTTGGGGTTATTTGAGGGTTTTTTGTTTGGTGGGGGAGGGTTGTTTTATTTCTTTTAATTAATTAATTTTTTTAAGCCTACCTGCCAGGCATGGTTCACACTCTGTCACATTCATCAGCCCTTCCTCGTTACTGAACGTCCCTCTCGGGCACGCCATGGGTTCCGTTGTGCCCTCGGGGCAGTAGTACCCCGCCGTGCACACCGCGGCATCAGCCCCTTGGTCTGGCGCGGCCTTCTCTGCCCCGATCCGGCAGAAGTAGCCCGCCGAGCAAGGGGTGTAGGGGTAGGTCAGTCCAGGCTGGCCACAGTAGTAGCCGCCGAGGCATGGGGCGCACTGGTCTGAGCTGGCCAAGCCTGTGGCATTGTTGAAGGTGCCGATGGGGCAGGTGTATTCGGTGGCAGCGCGGGTTCCATTGGGGCAGTAGTGACCTGTTTTAAAAAGGTAGAGAAAAAATGCCGTAATATGTCCTCAAAGTACAGTTTTGTCAAACTGGGATAAACTAAGGGGTACGGGCTGAAGTATCCCGCTCAGAATGTGGAGAAAGAAAAACTAAAGCTTAGTATTGTTTTATACTATGACAAAAGCAAATGTAAAACACTTGCCATAAAACAAACATGCAACTAGGAAGTCACAAAAAGGAGAAATTGCTAGCTGCATGAGAGCATAACACGGCCTTTTAAAATGTTTCCATCACAAATGGGAAGCTAAAAACAAGGAAATCAGTAGATAGAAGGGCAACTTGCTTGTCTGAGAACATGATATTTCAACTCAGAGCCAAGTTGACAATGAAGTGAACATGCAGTTAATCCCAAGTAAACATTCCACTTAAACCAGTTCAACTGGAAACTGGTGACTAGATTTGAACTGGTTTAATGGGTTCAAAACAAGTTCAAAACCAGTTCAAAATCAGTTCAAAACCAGTCTCCAGTTGAACTTGTACCAGGTGACACCAGGTCGACCAGTTGAAGCTGTTTTCAACTTCATTTTTCACTTGGAAATAGAGAAGCATACACATAATGCGCACACAAATCACACATACTTTTCCACAAGACAACACACATATTTTTCTTACAGGTTGAGCTAAGTTTGTTTTGTTTCCTACATACCTTCAGGGCATATGTAGGCCGTGTAGTTCACTATGGTTCCATTTGTGTCATCACAGTAGAACCCTTCTGGGCAAGTCTTGCATGTCCACTGTTCGGGCTCATCCTGGTACGTCCCGGCTGGGCAGGGCACTTTGTCATCTACGCCTTCCTCACAGTAGTAGCCCGGTGGACAGGGGTAGTCTAGGGGCTCGGGCACAATCTGACTGCCGGGGCAGTAGAATCCTGGTGGGTTTGAAACAGGGAACATTATTCTTTCAAAGGCACACATAGGATCATTCACTTGGCATGTCTTTTTTTGGTTTTCAACAATAACACCATTCAAAATCCAAAGAAGAATGTTCAAAACCTAGCCTGTTGAAGTTCCAGTTCAGTGGATATTACACTTTTTCGAGAAAACAGTAGAAAACAAAGCGCAATCTTTCGATAACGAATCACGATTTCGTCAACAGCAATTTTTATTCCAAAAATCAATATTAAAATTAACTGATTGTTAGAAGTTGCGTACATGTGTACATTTCTTGATTTCTTTTAAATGACAGCACTCCAGATGGCATAATTTCAAGGGGTCTTTGGTAACAGTACAATATTTAACCCAAGGAAGATTTTTGATAATAATTTGGTAGGTTACTTTGGGATAAATGCAAATGATTCTATGTGCATTTAATATAGGTTTTCCCCGAACATCGCCAAGCTCACTTCTCAATTTGAATTTCAGAAAGCCACCACTAGATTTCATTTAAGGTTCAGTATAATTCAAATTGTTAGCATTCCGATTCGTCCAAAATCTTTGAAATTCGTCTCGTGAAGCAATCGGCGTTGAATTGAAAAAGCAAATTCGTTTTTTGTCAATGGTTTTCATGTTGTTGTCATTACATTCGTCCCTGGTGACTTAAATCGTATACGATGCGCTCAATATTTAGACTTATTTGAAGAATTATGCGAATTAAAACAATGACAAATCAACATATATTTCCTTATATGTATAAATAAAAGGAGTTAGCTGTTAGGTATGAATTTTTATTTCTGTGTTTCACAATTAACATTCAAGTCAAAAATTGACATTTCACAATATGCACTTAAATGTCATGGACACTAAGCATTAAGTTAAAAGACCTTCTTAATGTTTTTCTTTGATAGACATACCTTATTTCTGTTGTTTTATTCATATACATATATAAAAGAGCAACATTACGAAGGAGTTTGACCTTAATGCTTAATTTCCATATGCTAAGCAAAGAGCATATTGTGAAAGTTCAATTTCTGATTTTAATGTTAATTGTCAAAGAAAACTCAAAACTTACAGCTATACTTTCATTTGGGCCTATAAGGAAATATTTGTTAAAAATTAAAATTTAATTAATGCGCAAACAAGTCCAAAGATTGGGCACATTTTTAATCGTAACGTTTTAAGTCACCAGAGATGAAATGTAATGACAAGAACATTAAAACGAATGACAAAAAACAGATTTGCTTTGTCAATTCAACGCCGATGGCTTCAAGAGACGAATTTTAAAGATTTTGGACGAATCGGAATGCGAACAATTTGAATTATACTGAACCTTAAATGAAATCTAGTGGTGACTTTCTGAAATTCAAATTAAGAAGTGAGCTTGGTGATGATCGGGGACGAAATTAGAGTATCCATATAGGGAATTCGTGTGATACAAGTGTTAAAATAGCCGGGAAAACCTAGACATTTCTTATTTTTTTAGCATACACCAAGCCTTATGTCTTGAAATTGTCACTGAAGTACGTGTAATGACTCAATTGAGCAGTGAAACATGACCGAATCTGCCTGCTTGCCCTGAGCTTATAACCACACAGAAGAACTGTGTAGGGACTAAAGATTACCAAAAGGGAATTTGAAGTGTGGGTGCTAACTCTACGGGCAAAAGTGGTTTTGCAAAACTTGAAGGGTTTTGAAGTGCAGCAGACTAGGAGGGTTAATTGATTGTTTCATTAAAACTTGCTCTATCATCGACCCACCTCGTGTACAGTTTCCGTCAGGATAGGCCAGTCCGCTGGCCCCGCAGTACTGTCCCCCTATGCATTCCAGGCAGTAAGTGATGTTCTTAGCCCTCCGGGAAGGCAGGTAGGTGCCCGGGGGACAATCCTCTTCAGAGCTGCTTCCAGCGATGCAGTAATGGCCGGTGCTGCACTCATTACCTGCATGGAAACCACATCGAGGGATAAGTTGCTGAAAACTTCACATGCTCAGAGGGAGGTATTAGGGAAGTCAGGTTGGTGCAGTGGTACTTTCCTCAGGATCTACCCCATCGGTCTGTGTTAGATTGTCACCCAGTCCGACATTGGCCTTATTATACCTGCTTTGTTACAAGACCACTGAACGCAACAAAGTATCAAAATGGTGCATCGAACTTGCAACAAGTATAGAGCATGCATGCATAAAGAGGAAGTGTACAATAAAACTGGAATGCAAACTGCAAGACTGCCACAGCCAAACATTACGCATCGCCACGCATAGATTGTATAGGATTCTATAACTTTTCCTGATTTTTTCCTGGAATTTCAACTTTCCATGACTCCTTGCAAAATAACAAATGTCCGTGACTTTTCCGTGACTTTTCATGATAGTGCTGAATTCCAGATTTTCCAGGATTTTTTCCTGACTGTGGGAATCCAGCTAAGAGAATCTCAGAGTTAAGTCTTCTTCCTATCTACTTACCTCCAGTCCCTGTTGGCTTATTCGTAGTGGAACCGTGAGTGCAGTAGTACCCAGCGGCGCACTCGCCCCTGGGCATGTCCAAGCCGTTGGTGTCACAGTACATACCCAGATCACAGGTGGTCTGTGAGGAGGAGCCTTCAGGGCAGTAGTTACCTGCAGAGAGTTTGAAGCCAAATACGTTTATGAAGTCTACACTAATAAACGAAGGAGTTGAAAGTAAAAGGACTGTTTTATACAATCATGGGATTATTCATTTAATTGTACTTGGAATTGGTTCAGTTGCAACTGTTTGACAATATGGTCTCTGTGCACAAACCACTGGCAGGGACATTTGAATGCATTGCCGATGATGCCTGACGCTCACGCGAAGACGCAACTGGTTTGTGCACTCAGAATACAAAATAGTGCAACTATGATCGACGTCAAATTAGGTTTTGCCCTTCACCGACGTTTTTTAAACACTGTATACTCAGTGTGTTACCTCCCGAGTGAAAGTTGGAAAAAATCACTCAGGTGGGACTCGAACCCACGACCTCCTGCTTTCTAGTGCAGATGTCTTACCACTCGACCATCGAGCTAACGGGATCAGTTGGCCGGTTTAAATCTGATGTACATAGCAGCGGGTACCGCATAAACTATTATAAGATGGAATTTGCGTCGGGGTGATATAAATCAAATTAGGTTTTGCCCTTCACCGACGTATGATCGACGTGTCAAGATATTTGAATGACTCGCATTTGACTTGTGATTGAGTTGCGGCCGACTGGTGATTGACATGTGATTGACTTGCGATTCACATGAGATTGACATGCTATGGACTTGTGACCGACTCGTGATTAACTTGTGATTGACTTGTGATTGACATATGACTGACTTGCAATGGACTTGTGCTTGACTTGTGATTCACTTGTGACTGACTCATGATTGACTTGTTATGAACTTGTGATTGACTTGTGATGGACATGTGACTGACTTCAGATTGACTTGTGACGGACTGGTGATGGACTGTGACCCAGAGGTTTTGTAGTGTCCAAAGATCACTTCAGTTATTCTTTATTCTCCTTACCTGCTTGGCATTCGCCTCCGAGGCTCGAATCAGAAGGCTCTGCTTCATAGGAGCCAGCGTAGCAGTACCAGCCAGGGTAACACAGGGCTGTGGGTTGACTGTTGCCTTCCCCAGCACAGTAAGACCCTGCCGTGCAAGGCACGCAGGCAGACTCATTCTGGCCTCCTGTGGATGGACAGGAACAATGGATGAGAACTAGTGTGGCCTAGACATTAGGGTTTGTGACTCATGATCAGAGTGTCCAGGATTCAAATCCTGCTGCTGGTTATATGTTGTGTCCTTGGGCAAGCCACTTCACTCCAATTTTTACCTCCCTCCACCCAGGGGTATAAATGGGTACCGGCATTAGCTGGGGAGTAACCTGCGATGGACTAGCATCCCATCCAGGGGGAGTAGAAACATTCTCAGTCGTTTCATGCTACTGAAACCAGAGATAAATGCTAGCCTGATGAGCTATTTTAGTTTGGAACAGATTTTATTTGCATGATTACTGTTCAAACCCTAAGTCCCTAGGCGTTGCTTTGCATCATCAACAATGTATATAATATCACTGATCTTTATTGATGGCATCAACTTCACCAAGCAATTTGGTACCTCAAGATACTACCGTAATTTTCGGAATATAAGCCGCGGCTTATACGTTGAATTTGCCCATGAAAACGTTAACTGCGGCTTATACACAGGGCGGCTTATACGCCGAGACTTGAAGAATAAAAATGACATTTTCATGTGTATTTAATGTACTGGTACAAGAAGAGATGTGTTGCTGAAATAATTATCAATTAAGAAAGTCATTAACAAACCGAAAGCACGTCCCACAAAAAGATACCGAGCGGTAAAAAGTACGGCTAGTGAAAGCTGTCCCTTGGACATCGACAACCGGCCGTGATGCTGCCCATGCTGCATGCATGCTGCAGGGATTCCCCATGGACCACACCATTTGTGGTAATAAAGGGGTGCACTTTCTTGGGAACAATAATTACCAATATTTCCCCAGTTTGAAAAAAGATAAAAAGACAACTAATACTTTTTATGGAGTTTGAAACATATCGTTATTTGATAATCAGTTGTTCAACGTCACAATATAATTTTTTTCTTGAAATGTATTCAAGAAACGATGTAAAACTCAAAACAGGGGTGAAACCACCCCTACGAAATTAATGGATTCGTCCATAAAAATCTCGGCATCGTGTTGACTGTTTTCGAAGAAAGTTACGATCCAAACTTGAAGTTTTGACGTTACTACTCGTTAGTAATCACAACAATTTGATAAGTTTTGCTGTAAAAACGGACTTGTTTATCCTTTAGGACAAAACTACTCAGCGTATGTTGCCACAAAGCAGGATTTGTAGCGCTCCAGTCAGTCAACACATGGTGGGTTGCATACTCTCTCAAGTGCTGGGGGAAAATAATGTCATTCGCCGGCGCGGCACAGGCTCACTGACGAGCCAGCCGGCAGCAATTCCCGTTTTTTATTTCTCATCATCAATTTCCATATTTGTTTGTAAGAGTAATCGACTGTAAATGATTTGACATAACATTTGTGGCCCTTTTATAGCTTTCGTAGTGCAAATGGAACTGGTTCAGAGCATTTTGACTAGAATTTAGAGGCCTTACAAAATTGAACCGCTGCGGTTGGTGCGGCTTATACGCCGGTGCGGCTTATACGCCGACTTCAAATCTTAATTTGCAGATTTTTGCGTGCTGCGGCTTATACGCCGCGCGGCTTATATTCCGAAAATTACGGTATATGTGGTGGTGTTCTACTGAATACAACTTCAATATAGTTTGAACAAAAGACAATTACCTGTCAAATTGTTGAATGTGCCATGCGGGCAGGGGAACTCAATGTCATATGTGGTACCATCAGGACAGTAGTGACCCTCGGGGCATAACGTATCTCTGTAAACAAATAAACAAATAAGCAAATAAACAAATACACAAATAAATAAATAAACAAATAAACAAATACAACATTTTACCATGGGAGTAGCTACGCAATATACTATTAAATATATTATTTGTTAGTTAACAAATACTTGTGTAATCTGCAAAATAAAATGTTTCTTCTTGTGGACCAATGCACAGTGCCTTGTGTCCTTAAGCTAGGCAATTTACTGTAATATTCTATATTCCTGACAAAGCAAGGGTAGTGTTTTCCGATGCTAACTTATGCAGTAATTGTCAGCCATACGTAGCGCTCGAAGAGGTGGCAATCGAGTGACTTTTACACTAAACAATCGTGTAAAAAAGTGAACTTGGTCAGGAAAATACATTTTGTGCAAAAATTCCATGAAATTAAATTCTATTGAAGTGCATGTTTGCATGATTCACCATATCTATGCTACGTCAAAACAATATAGAGTGCTGTTGATGTGATGTCACATCAGGACCTCATGTTACAGACATAAATACATAAACACTTAGGCTGTTAAATTCTTATCATCATTATACAGCCAACGAAAGACAACTACTCACACAAACGTGGTTGCATTGACCAGGCAATAGTAGCCAGCGGGGCATATTTTGCAGGAGTCCTGCCCCTCCTCATCTTGGTACGTCCCTGCATTGCACCCATCTGGGTACATGGAACCTTCCACGCAGAAGTGGCCCAGGGGGCAGATGTCGCCATAACCGGTGTGTTCCCCTGAACAAAAAAAACGAAAAGAGAGAAAAAAACAATTAAAACTCTGAAGAACAAAAATATTCTTGCAAGAAAAGATGAGTATTGACTTTCACTTGGTAAATGCAATGCGATGAAGTCTGAACACAGACTCCAAATGGGAGATTATTGTGGCGAGCCATTTGAAGTCTGATACTGACCAGCAGGTGAATATTTTTTTCCCCAAACATTTCGGATCGGTCCATTACACACATGTCTAATGCCTTGTTCTGAGAAACGTTCCTTCCTCATTTCAGTTTAATATTTAAAAGACAAAATGTGAGGCATGAGGTAAAATGAGACAGAACTAGGCACAAGCTGTGGCTATGGAGAAAACTTTACACATATGCTAAAAATCTAGTACAAAGCTCAAACTTTCATGGCCTTTTCTCAGTATGTTACTTTTCTCAGTATGTCGATAAATGCAAACTTTAAACAGCCATGCCTTGTCAATGGAATGACTGATTGAAGTGAAACAAACAGTATTGAAAGGAGAATTTTATTCCCTTTCTTAAAACCTACAAACCCTCATTTCGACCTCTGCCCGGTTCTGTCTCATTTTGCTTGAATGCCTCACAAACGAGAAGAAGCGAAAAACACTCACCGGGATTTGAACTCAGATGACCTGATTAGGAGTCAGGACTACTTGGAATCAGTCCACGAATCCACAAACATAGGTTTTGAAATGTTTTTCAAATGCCAAAATATATGAATTTTGTAGGTTTTTAGGGAGCAAAACCATGCAATGTTTCAGCAAGCTAGCAGGCCTGCAATAGTTAATGATGGCTTTTAAATGGACCAAGCAAACATACCTTCATAAGTGCAGGAATCATTGACGAATGCCGTTGGGTTGGGCCGGTCGACCCGGGAGGTACAGAAGAAGCCAGGACTGCAGGAATTGGTTGGAGCGACTAGGGTGATGCCGTCACAGTACTGGCCACCTGTGGTGGAGAAAATCAAATAATCAATTACAACTGGGCATCATCTTAATATGAAATCAACAAATCATGAAATCAAAAAACATATGTATAGAAGTATATGAATTTGGAATTAGAGACTTTTCACGACACGCATTCTCCAATGTTCCTGGAATCCGTGTGGTAAAAAAAGAAAAGAAACTACAGAAAACAGGATTCAGTATTTTGCATGCTTTTCAACTGTTGAAAAAAAGACATCTTCAAAAAGATTGGAAGAGAAACACACACACAAAAAGAACACAGCATATCTTTCAAAACAAATTGAACAACATCTCAACATCTCGAAACGGAAAATACCGTTGCAAAAACTCCAGATAAGATATTGAAATCGAAGTGGAAAAGTGTTTTCAACAAGACATATCAATAACTATATAACATTTCTTCCACAAATAAATAAAGTATGTACAACATAATTCTAACACTGCAACAGAGAATAACATGGATTATGTGCTTTTTTGAGTCGGATATACTTGTTTTGGGGTTAGAATATGGAGTTTTCTGCCTACCTGGGCAGCTAGTGCATTCAGTTTCGTCCTTCAGACCGAGGCGTCCCCCGTAGGTCCCCGGCGGGCAGGCTGTCCAGTTCATACCAGTGCCAGCCGGACAGTAGAAGCCCTGGTGGCACAGGTTGAAACCAGATGAGGAATTCCCTGCAAGACAATATAATAAAATTAAAATTAAAATATAATAAAAACAACAAACTTGTCTGCCGCTTGATGTCAATATATGTGATCCAACTCAACAAAAACAAAATCAATTTTCAAAATAGAAACACATTCATCAGGATGTCAAACTTAGTGATATGAAAATAATACGAAGGAAAATAGTAATTAATGCTTAGGTCATGTTTGATGTAAGCAGCTAAAAATCAACTGAAAATGTTTCAGCAATGGCTTACTTTTGTACCTGTTTCCTCTTCCTTTTTCTAGTTCTGAAACATTTTTATCATTCCGACTTCTGCTAAGTCAAACAGCTTTTAAAAGTTTAAATTGGTTTTATTTAGTATGATCTATTGAAGAATGAAGGAAGATTCTTAAAAGGTTTCCTTTTTAAAAGCAACTTATTATGTTCACACATGTTTCGAAGTTCGGTTCATACACAAGACAATATTAACCCATTTGTCACTGCCTGTTACTCCCTGTTTCGTCAAAATTGCCCCAGCACTGTGTGGTTTTATGACTTGATCAGAGAATGAATACAATGTAATACAATGTAACACAATGTAACACAATGTAGTACGTGCCAATGTTTTAACATACCTTCAACGACCTCTTCGGGAACGCAGTAGTAACCCTCGGGGCACACCAGGCACTCTGCCTGCTGGGTGAGGTTGGTGAACGTTCCCGGCTGACAGGGGACGGGCAGTGGGCTACCCTGGGGGCAGTGGAGCCCAATTGGGCATGGGTACTCCGTGGGGTTGGGTACACTCTGGCCCTCTGGGCAGTAAAAGCCAGGGTCACATTCAGCAACTGGGGCAATTAGACCTGTGGGGGAATAAACAGTAATGAAATTGATAAAATTGTGCCACTAAACGAAATGCTCACTCTACATCTTGCTAATGTAAAACAGTCTATCATGCTAATCTTCCTGGACATTAATACTTTTAAATGTATTGATAAGTGTTACTATAAATGCAATTCAGTTTACCATTAAAAAATGTTTAAATGGTGCCAAAGGACTGTTAAATCTCCTCAATAAATCAATTATTTTCAAGGCGATAAAAAACGAAATGCTGTATAATGCTAATTTAGAAGCACTTATGCAAGGGAGAGTTTTCTAATACTCAATAACATAGTAATTGATAATATTCTAATTATTTAATAATAATTTATTAACAAAAGTCCACACAAGATTAACTTTGTTGCATTAAGTACCTGTCTGGTTGCAAAACCATCCTTCGTCGCACGGTCCGCACTGTGACACGTTCCAGCGGTTCTCCGCATCGCTGTAGGTGCCCAGGGGGCAGGGTTCGGGGAGGCCGGAACCAGTCTCGCAGTAGCTCCCTGCCGGGCAGGTGGTGTTGCGTGGGTCCCAGGAGCCGAGCAGACAGTAGTAACTGCAGATAACAGGAAAACAATTGCATACTAGGTATGTATTCATTGTAGTGTTGGAAGAAGAGGTGTTGAAATCAACACATACAGAGACCAAACACATTAAGCAACAGACTGATACCACTGATCCAATTTCAGTTTAAAATCTGGACCTTAAATCTTTTGAAGTATCTCTTCAAACTTACTCGGGAATTCTAGACTGAACTGAGTCAACCCTTTCACTTTACATGCTATACAAGATATATTACTTTTGGCAAAAGAAGTCACTCTTTTTTCTCTACCCAAGGAATGTCGACATTGCCTGCTCAAAATGGAGAGCAAATGAGCTAAATTGGTACGTATTTTAATATCCTACTTAGATACTGCAGATGAACAGATGTGTGACATAGCAGAGTTTAAACAGTAAAAGACAAAGTTATCAAATTTGTCCAAGTACAGAAAGTAATTCGAGTTTTTTGGGGAAAAATTAAGAGTAAAAAAGCCTCCTTAATTAAAGTACTTTTAATTCATAAATGCCTTACCCCTGTTCGCAAGGCCCGCTTGTCACGTTCTTGCCCACCTCAGCGCAGTACTCCCCAGCCGGGCATAGCTCACAGTCAGCTTCCTTCTCTAGCTGGTACTCATCACTGAAGGTTCCCTTGGGGCAGGGGGTGGGGTTAGCTGTTCCCTCCTCGCAGTAGTGACCCTGGGGGCACTCGTTGGCTTGCTCCCCTAGTGAAAACATGGAATTAGAAATTAAAATTGCAACCCCTTGCTTTTCAACAAATTCTAATTTTATTTTTTCAAAGACATTTTTCAACTGTTATGTTTTATTCTGACAAAATAAACTCCTCTTTTTTTCTAACTTCTTTTTGGGGC
This sequence comes from Patiria miniata, assembly GCF_015706575.1. Classification (NCBI taxonomy): domain Eukaryota; kingdom Metazoa; phylum Echinodermata; class Asteroidea; order Valvatida; family Asterinidae; genus Patiria; species Patiria miniata. The sequence goes on from NW_024037068.1 coordinate 24,528,135, forward strand.
ATTTGCAACCCTCTGAAAAAAAAAGTTTTCATTTAAGGCACAAATCCGCCTCGTGAGCAGAATATGGATGGGGACCAGCCTACCCTAGGAGAACAGAATTATTGTCGAGCCGCCGATTATTCAAAATTTGTAGAGTAATACTTCAATAACCAACATGAGCCAATTTTTTGGGCTCACGTAGCAAAAAGTTCCGTTTGTACCTTTAGCATATTTCAAGTGTTAGCGAGGAATTTGGGCTTATGCGCATGCTTTAGCATCCCATAACTAAGCATTCTGTGCTGAGGTCAACACAGATTTTGTTTCATGCTTGTGCTGTTAGCATAGAACGGTGATCGCAAGCGTGGAAGTCTGTGGTTAGCAGAGCCATGAAACGGAGTCCTGGTTTGTCACACTATATCTTCACTAACCTTGTTCGGGAGTTGATGTTTCCGCATACTCCCTGCAGTAGTAGCCTGCCGCACACTGGTCAACGGGGTATGACATGCCCGTCAGAGGGCAGTAGAACCCACCCAGGCAGCCGATGCACTGGTTCACATCCTGACGACCTGTGCATTAAATGGCAAAGTACCAATTGATCAGAAACGACTGACAACCATGCAACTTACATAAATAGCAATACATAATGCTAAAATACGATCAAAGAAAAGAAAACAGTTGTGAACACATTTCTTAATAAGGACACTTTGACCAGAGTTTAGTTTTCATATGCAGTAAAAAGAGCAGACTTTGTTTTTAACTCTACAAATTTAGAGTCCAAATTGTGACACTTTTCCCTGTCCCTGTTACCTCCGAACTTTGCAATTTACCATTCAAGTATCATTAAAAAAGACTTCAAACGATGTTTTATTAGTTTGCTATTCATAATCACTCTTGGAGGATAACTGCATTTAATAAGGAGTCAGAATTATAAAATCAAATACAAGCAGGCAGATTCGTTCATACTTTACTGCAATCCGCAGTGATGTTTTATTTGTGCAGTAACTCTCTGTGTGACCAAATGACTTGAACACTTCATATCCCTTCACCTGAAACTGACCTGTAGGGTTTTAAGGGTATTGCTCTGAATATTGACTTCCCGCTTGGAGGGTTAATGTTGGATTTCCCAGAACTAACCTGTGAAGTTATTGAAGGTCCCAATCGGGCATGGATACTCAGTGGCGTAGCGTGTCCCTTCTGGGCAGTAGTATCCCATGGGGCACACGTTGGTCTCATTGTACTGCACCACGGGTTCCTCCGTGCTGTCGCAGAAGTACCCCGCCGGGCACTGCAGGCACGACCCTTGACCTGTCTCGTTGTTGTAGGTGCCGTTTCGGCAGCGAGTTGGTTCGGCCGAGCCAACCTCACAGTAGTAGCCTGCTGGGCATCTGTGATCACATCAAACACAGGTACAGAGAATTTTGTTTACATTATCCTAACCCATTTTTTTTCTTCTTCTATTTCGACACATCTCTATCTCTACAGTGATGTTTGCCATTTTCATTTTTCACCTTGCTTTTGACAAAGATTAAGCTAGGAATCAAAACTTTCATGTTACATTGAAAATGGACGTCACTAGCAAGAACAATCGTTGTAGTCATTTTACAAGAAGGACAAGGATTAGGACTAGGATTGTGAAGAATATTTGTAAACTGCAAGGGGTCTTGGCATTATTTTTCCATTTCATTCAGCATTCCAGGGTTCACACTGGATTCTCACGAAAAAAATTTCCAAGCCTTTCACAATAACACCTCCAAAACAAAAATTTCATTCCAGATAAGAAGCGAGGTAAAAATACACCACGTTTTTATTTTTACGAGACACATTTCAATTTTTCATGACTTTTAAGTCTAGAAAGGAATATCTAACAAGCATATTCCCTAGAAATTAAACTCAGACTTTTGCAGGTTTCCAAGATTGTGTCTAGTTTGTGAGCAGTCTCATACCTGTAGTCCGGTGGGGCCGAGACGTTCTGCCCGCTGGGGCAGTAGTAGCCCACGTCGCAGGGACCCTCGGGCAGGTCCAGCCCATTACCGGGACAGAACATCCCCTCCGTGCAGGCCTGGCAGTCCTCAGACGCGTCGTTCTGGGTGCTGTTCAGGAATGTCCCTGTTGGGCAGGGCTGGGGCTCGGCCGACCCTATAGGACAGTAGTTACCCTTCGGGCAGATGTCGCCGGTCACACCGTCCGTCGGGGAGGAGTCGTTGGCACTCAGTGTACAGTAGAACCCTTAAAAAGACCAAGTGTAGATTAAGCCCATTAGTATTGAGCAGGGCGCAATTAAGAAAAGTTTGTTTTTCATCCAATGCCAAAAGAGCCAGGGCTTTAACAAGAACTTACCATAGAGCAATAAAAGAAGACCACAAGCACACGTCCATCAGAAACTATATTTAACCACAGCTCCACTACCTCTGATGGAACGCTTGTTATTCAACGATAGTAGGGACTAGTTTAGTTGACTTTTCAGGACCAGCCTGTCCATGCCGGTTGCAAATTCGCAGTGCTGTTACAATCATAATGCACAGCACTGAGCCAAGACAAAGACATTTCATGACTGCTTTTTGACCATCGGTTGATTGATTTTGCTCCCCAGATATCTACTCACCGGCAGTGCAGTTGCCCGTGGGTGCATCCAGGCCCGGTGTCTGACAGTACATTCCTGGGTCACACTCCAGCATGCGGTAGGATCCCTCCGGGCAGTAGAAGCCAGGCTGGCACATGCCGCCGTGGGTCGCGTCCATGGCAATCGTGGCATTTACAGAGCAGTACCAACCTGTAAACGATGGTATAAAAAGATGGTTTTGTCAAACGAGCCACAAATGAAAACTGAACAGACAAACCAAATATGACAGAGAGAATTGACTTGAATCGGATTCTCTGAACAACTGAAGGGTATCGACAGAAACAAAGACGTCTACTATGTCTACACTTTAAAAGAAATCAGAAATAGAAACACTATTAAATGCTGACAACCGATGATGACAGAAATTCTAGAGTGTACAGAAATTAGAAAATCTATTGAACATCAGCAGATGATCTCAAAATCTACAGACATGTTTAATAGCCAATAAAAACAGGAGACGAAAATTATTTCAGAAACAATTTACTGATTGACAATTACTGATAATGGAAAATATATTTGAAGTTTAGAATACTGGCAGTCTACAGCTTCTTCAGATTATCTGGAGAGTATCAGTCAAATATCTTGGTGTCAGAACAGGCAGCAGTCTACAGTATCCATTGAATATCCAAAGAATATCATCAAAATATCAGTGGAATATCCTAGTAACAACACAGGCAGCAACCTACAGTATCCATTGAATATCTACAGAATATCATCAAAATATCAGAAGAATATCCTAGTGACAACACAGGCAGCAACCTAAAGTATCCATGGAATATCTACAGAATATCAGTGAAATTTCCTTCGAATATCTGCTTCAGCCTACCTGGACTGCATCTAGCCGTGAGGTTCTCAATCCCTTCCAATTATGAATTTGAATAGTCTCATAATAAAACAGGCAATATTAACCAAATATCTGTAAAATATCATCATGGCATTATTGGAATATCCTTCAAACACCAGCAGCAGCCTACCTGGACTGCATCTAGCCGTCGGGTCATCTAGCCCTTCCAGTTGACAGTACCAGCCACCAGGGCAGCCTAAGCAGTCACTCTGCGCCGTGGCGTGTGTGGAGTTCAAGTACGTTCCTGTCGGGCAAGGGAACTGGTACATGGACTCGGTCCGCAGCGGGCAGTAGTGACCCATTGGGCAGGGCTTGTCGTCATAGGAAATGGATTCTGTTGGGTATAAAATGTGCAAATGTTGACTGCAAAAACTGTTGCGTAAATTTAAGATTGAGTGACAAATCGTCATCGGCACCACGAACTGACACTCACGCGCAAGTGGGTGTCAGTTCGTGAAAACCACGTTATCAACAATTTCAGTTTCAGGAACTGACACCCAGTAGTGCACGTACATCAGACACTGATGCAGAATAGGAAGATTTTCATTTTCACGAACTGACACCCAAGCATGATGTGGCAATACAGAACAGAGAAAAACGGTTTGAAAGATTTTACACGAATATAATCCATCTGTATATGTTGTGTGCCTACACAAAAATGTAATTAAAAACCGTTTTAATTGGTGAAATTAAGGTCGGTGTCAGTTTGTGAAACCGAAAAATGTACGGGTTGAGCCCAAATAACCGGGTCTGCTAAATACGCGTGCGTGCAACACACTCACGTACAACTGAGTGTCAGTTCGTGGTGCCGAGGACGAAATGGTAAGCTGTTGGAGTTTATACAAGCATAATTCAGTTTAAATAGTATATGGCACAGTTCGACTATAGAATACAATGGCTTTGATCTTGGAAACCCAGTGGGATGATGCTGAATAGGATTTTCAATACATAACAGAGTTTAGATATAAACCATTGGTACCTGGACTACACGGTATTCACTGATATATCCCTAAAACCATGTACAAAGAATGCTGTTCTGGGATTGTTTTTTTACCACCCTGCATATTAATGATTTTTTTTTTTAAATCATGCTTACCTTCGGGATAATAGCATCCATGGTCACAACTATTCATTATTTAACAGTAACTTTTTGAAATCACACTTACCTTCAAGACAGTAGTAACCCTCGGGGCAATCCAAGCATGCAGCCAGGCCCGTGATATTGGCGTAACTGCCGGCTTCACAAGCAATAGGCATCGGGGATCCCTGGGGGCAGTAGTGACCCACGGGACACACCCCTCCCACCCCGGTGTACCCGCCAGGGAGTTGGCAGGTCCCGTTGATCAGGGCCGGGGAGAGGTCGTCGGGCTGGGCGCGGTCCACGCCGTAGGTACAGTAGTAGCCTTGGGGAAAAGGAAAAATGAAAATTGATCAATTTATGTCCAAATTTTTATAATTTATTTCCAAACCCAAACTTCATAAATCTGTTTAGAAATCCATCAGATGGTTTTGGAGGATTTGTAGGATTGAGGATGGCAGCACTTTGCCTGCAGTTACTTGAAAAGAAAAGTACAAAAATGTGCCATAGGTTTTCTGACTCACTGCAGATTGCAGCGAATTCAAGAAGGCTTCTAGTTAAAATGCCATGGGAGTAGCACTTAATATGAACCAGTGTTTTAGGACTTGATTCTAGGACTCAGACTCGAGTTAATAGGACTCGAGTCTAGGACTTGGACTCGAGTCTAGGACTGTAGTCTAGGACTCAGACTTGTGTCTAGGGCTCGGACTCAAGTCCGTCTTGAGTCACGATTTCAGTGACTCTGACTCAACTCGAGTAACATTGAAAAAGGTTACACACTTGGACTAGGACTCGACCATCATGACTCGGACTTGACGTTAGTGACACACAACAAAAATTCAAGCACACAGACCGTACCGCACCATTCTTCAGATGTTGACCAGAATCAAATGACTTGCTCCTCAGACTCGGACTTGAACCAACTGACTCGAGGCTCAGACTTGGATTGAATCAAATGATTCAAGTTAGACTTTGACTTGACCCGAGTGACTCGAGACTTAGACTTGACTCGAGTAACTCGACTAAAACACTGATGAACAATGGCTAACATACTTCCATGGAACATCAAACACTCTTAATCTGTTCCAAGCAGAAACACTGAAGTGTTCCAATTGTCAACCTTTCCTCCTCCCTCAAAACTTCATGACCACACCCGACAATTGCCCCTTCCCCTACCTGGGTCACAGCTATCAGTGACGCTGGTGGCTCCCAACTGGTCGCAGTAGAACCCTCCCAGGCACTGCTCGCACTGATCCACGGACGACAGGCCTGTCTCATTGCCGAAGGTGCCATGCGGGCAGGGTTGCCAGTCAAAACCGGTACCCTCTGGGCACCAGTATCCCATGGGGCACACGTCGACAAGGTTGCCCAGGACACAGTACCTGGAAAACAAGACAAAACCAGGAGATACTCCACTTTGAAAATTGTGTTTTGTCCTATGTGGCCTAGAGATTAGGGTTCGTGAGTCATGATCTGACGGTCAGGGGTTCGAATCCAACTGCTGGCCATATGTGTGTCCTTGGGCATGCCACCTTACCCCCACTTGCCTTTCTCCACCCAAGAGTACATATGGCATCCAATCAAGGGGAATAAAATAAAACACTGGTCTGATGTGCCATATTGGCTTGTGACTGACGTTGCATTTTACTTACTGCACAATGGCTTTGCAGTTTTTACCTTTTCTGTTTTGTGGAATTAAAGTAAACAAAAATTGAAACAAACTGAGTACACTTATCAGTGTTTCCCTCGTGGTTTATGTTATGATCATGAATTGGATTCCTACCATCCTTCTGGGCAGACAAAGCACTCCTCGGCATGAGTCTGGTTCATGTAGGTTCCATTGGCACAGGGGATGGGCTCTGATGAGTTGAGGGGGCAGTAGTGACCGATGGTGCAGTTGTAGTCATAGGGCCTGGGTGAACTCTGACCTGGCGGGCAATAGTAGCGTGGCTCGCAGGGACCAGTTGGGTATTCAAGACCTGAAGAAATTTAAATTGCAGGTAATATACATATTGACTGATACAACTGGTCAGTAAAACCCTTCCACAGTGCAGTAAACTAAACGAGTGCTACAGTAGCATTCCTCCACTATCCAGGTAATAGACAACTATCCACTGCTATGAGCGCTTCAGTAAGACACTTTCAGTGAGCAGGTGATATGGAAATATTGGCAGTAAGGCTATTCCACTTTGCTGGTTATAAACAATTACCAACTGCTACAAATAATAGCGCAAATTTTTCTACTGTGCGGGCAATACAAAAATATTGACTGCTTTTGAAGGAAATAGTAAAACTGGTCTCCTTTGGTGATCTGGGGACTATTGCATATTTCTGACTTGGGAAAGAAGAACTCAACTCGGTTCACTAAGCGAGGCTAGTTTTACTTTGTCACAAGTAACAGTAGTAAAAAAAATTTAAATAAAAATTCATAATTGTTTGGATAGGACATGAACCCTTGCCCTCCTGCTTACTAGTACAGATGTCTTATAAACCACTCAACCATCAAACTTGCCAGGATCAGCTGGGAAAAGTACGGTGAGAAATGTACACAAACTACAGGAGGGCAAAGCTTATAGCCAAATTCAGAACATTCCACTGTGATGGTGAAGGGGCAAACCAAACATAAAAAAAAGAAAGCAAACACTCACCTCTAGTTTGACAGTAGCTTCCCTCAGTACAGGGAGTGCACTGGCTCTCGTTCATCAGGCCCTCATAGGGATTGAAGGTACCCTCGGGACACTCGGTGGGCGTGTCTGACTCGGTCGGGCAGTAGTTACCCACGGTGCAGATGAGCTGGGTACGGGAGCTGGAGCCGATTGGGCAGTAGTAACCTTCCTGGCAGGAACCTAAAAACGAGTCAAGGAAAGCAAAGAACATTCATGTGTTCACCATTCATTGCTCATTTATTTCTGTAGTAAGGGCCCGTCTCAATTCATATACGCGACGCGTTCTAGACATTGTACAGTGGAACGTCGCTATAATGAACATCGTGGGATCCACAGAAATTGTTCATAATAGCGATCGTTCGGTATAGTGATTTTTAAGCCGATACTTACCAGCTTGTGGTTTTTCACACATTAGTAACCATTGTTATAGTGCAGTGGTATTTACAAACCATGCGCAGTCGCGCCAAACTTGTCCATTCATCTTTTCAATTCCGTAAGCAGAACTTCACCCTGTGCGTGAGACTATTGAATCATGTAATGACACAGTTCTTGAGCTTACATGGGTGGCTTTTCCCTTCTATTCCTTGGGGGAGTAATAGCCATTTGTCGCTTTTCTGTTGACACTTTTCAATAACAATGTTCGGTACATTTTGCACACAAAAATTGGGAGCCAAGGATGATGTTCCGTATAGTGGTTTTCGGTATAGCGGCGTTCCACTGTATCAGGTATATGAAAATTGGATGGAAGGTCTCAAAGATGCATTTCTTTCGTTACTGATATGTCTTTCTCTCATATTCAAAAGTTTGATTTCAGACAAAAGTCTGAAATTCTCATGGCTTACAATGACACATGCGCTTATGGAAGCGGCTGGCAAAGCAACCATAGAGGCACATCAGCCTTACCTTCTACAGCGAGCAGTCCTTCACTCTCACAGTAAAACCCAGCCAGACACTGCGTGCAGCTCGACACGTTCCTTAGACCCTCTGATGCACCATAGGTCCCTGGTGGGCAGGGGTACGGCTCTTCGGTACCCTCAGTACAGTAGGAACCTACACAGGCGAAACAAAAACAATTAAGAGAAAATACATACTCAATTTAAGTAAAATTACAAAGATGAGGAACCAAGATGTAGACAGGAATGTGAAAAGGGGAAAGGAAAGGAACAAGAGAAGAAAATAAAACAGATTAAAACTATTGTTACTCAAAGGACAAAAGGGCAAAGTTGTAAACTGCACGGTCCCAAAAACGATAAACTCCTAACCCACAAAGCATTGTGGGCAAAACTCAGCAACAGCAGTTCTTTTTGTGTGTTGTGCATCATTCAAGTTGAGATCTGCAAGGAGCTGTGGTACAATGGTCAACGTGTTCAATTCATGTGCCACGGGGATAATTGGCACTTGTGTTCTTAGGCAAGACACTTTACTACAATTGTCTCTCTCCATCCAGGAGTATAAATGGATCATTCAAGTTGAGATCAGCAAGGAGCTGTTATAGTGTTCAATTCATGTACCACGGGGATAATTGGCACTTGTGTTCTTAGGCAAGACACTTTACTACAACTGCCTCTCTCCATCCAGGAGTGTAAATGGATACCTGTGACAAAAGAGACCAGATTGTGATGATCTCGACCTGCAGCCGTATGGCCTGATGAATGGGGCTAATAATTGTGAAGCACTTTTAGACTGTTGGTAAAAAAAGCTATATATGCCCCACATTCGTATATTTAAATTATATTATTATATTAAGTTCTAATCACCTTGTGGGCAGACGTCGGCCTGGCTGGCTCCCTGTGACGGGGTACCAGTCTCAGCATACTGTTTGCAGAAGAAGCCAGCCTCGCATGGGGCTGTCGGTATGGTTTTCCCTGCCTCCTCGCAATAGTAGCCACCTGGGCAGAGTAAAGCAATTGAGTTGAGCAAATGAGCTTCTACTGGGGAGAAAAGGCACTGATGGACTTCAGATCATCTTGAATTAACAACTGTCAGCCTTATACACAGTTTTGGGGGCTGGGGCCTGATTCCAGTGGTGTGGCGGAGTCAATCACAAATCCTTACAAGTCCTCACGAGTCCCCGCAAATCCCTACAAATCCACACAAGTCTTTACCGGTCATCATGCCTCCTTAACAATTCTCACAAGTCCTCCCAAGTCCAAACAAGGCCTGACAAGTCCGCACACGTCCTTTCAAGTCCTTACAGGTCTTAACCAGTCCCAACAATCCCTACAAGTTCTTACAACTCCCGTAAGTCCTTACAAGTCAATCACAAGTTGTTGAGTCCCAAGTCAAGTCAAAAGCTATTGAAATAAACTGTGACAAAGGCATTCCTCTGTTAGTTTTCATCCCCTGTTACTTGTAACTGGACTTGTGATCTACTTTGATTACTTGTGACTTCAGTTGTGACTGACTTGACTGATAGTGGGATCTGAACTCACCAGAGCATGGTATACAGTCGCTGACATCGTCAAACCCAGTGTCATTGCCGAAGGTCCCCCGTGGGCAGCCAGTCTGATCGGCCCGTTGGGTGCCTGCCTCACAGTAGAACCCTCTGGGGCAGGTGATGGTCTCGTTGATGACCACCACGCCATTGGAACTAGTACAGGAAAAGGGTAACGAAATCATTGCAAGGATGCAGCAAGAGATGAAGAGATAAACAGGAAGACAAGTGTACAAACGTACATGCCAAACAGGATATTGATGCTGCACAAAGTCTTGCGAAAACAAAAGTGATAAACTGAAAAGTGCCCAAGCCCTCTTTATATCATGCTCATACCAAAGCAAGAAAAAGTGGTAGTTATCTTGCTAGAAATGTTTTTCACAGAAACGAGGGGACGGGGATGGGGGATATTTGTTTAAAACAAAGTGGCATTTGTTGGAATTCAATGTGCCACAGTTTAACGGTAGCTTCGTTGCGTTTCGGCACAGCAGAGCGAGTTTTTCAGTCGGTAATTTTAATCAACAAGTAATGAACTCAAAACACGCTATTAATCAGACCTCAACTGCTAGTATACTATGGCGTCATTTTGTTTATACAGTGCAAGATAAAAACACTAGACAGCCGGACTAGTGCAGTCACACACAGCACTAAACCGACGCTAAAATTACTAGACACGGTCCACGGTCCAGTGGATATTTCGAGCCTTGTACTAAAATAGTACCATGCTCACATGCAACTCTTAACATGCTAAATGCTCCGCCAACTGAAATGTCTGCCAGAATGTGCATGTGCCTCAACTTTCGTAATGTGCGCAGAGTGATCTAAGAAATGGTTTCTAGATGTGACTACAGAAACCAAAGACCTACTTGTCGCAGAAGTAGCTTGCAGGACACTCCTTGCAGAACCATCGTCCCGGCTCATCTTGGTAGGTGCCGCTGGGACAAAGGATGGGGTCCTGTATGCCGCTGGGGCAGTAGTGACCGATGGGACACTCATAGGCCTGAGGGTCTGACTGACCGCGGGGGCAGTAGTAGCCCTGAGTGCAGTTCCCTGGGGAGGTAGATTGGTTGAGATTTAGTTTTAAATTATATTATACATATTTATGGACTGATTCATATTTCACTGGTAAATATTTTGATGCATCGGTGGAGTATAAGTAGGTAATTAAGAATTTATATTCAACTTTTAAAAACATTACTATTATGAATAAAAAATGTAATGCTGTGTTCTCTCTGAGAGATCCCTGTTTGCTATCTCCCGAGTTTGCAGCATTGCTAATGTTGCTAGCATCGTGACTTTGGGCGTGATCCCTGATTACATGGTACATGTGGGTTTATGGCTCCTGACTAGTGCCTCATGAACAAAGTATTGGCAAAATGGGGAACCACCAAGATGGGGCTAGATAGCTCAGGTGGTGGAGTACTGGAACTGCAATCTGGTTCAAACCCTGCTCCAGTAAATTTCTTTGTTCAACTTAAAACAAAAATTATTAAAATGTACATAGGCAATTTCTCTTGGAGGTTAATTTGGAAAATAAAAATGAATTAAAAAAAACTTGAAGCCACTCACCATTAGGCTCTGTCAGATTATACTCGCCACAGTACTCGCCATCCAAGCACGACACGCAGTCCGTGATGTTCTCATTCTTGGAGTAAGGAGTGAACGTCCCTGGAGGGCAGGGCTCCGGCCAGGGGGAACCGACCTCGCAGTAGAACCCTGGCGGGCACTCGTCGCCTTGGACGCCGTCATCCGGGGTACCGGTAGTGGATTGGCCAGTGCAGTAGTAGCCGGCGTCGCAGTCGGCAGTGGGCAGTGCCAGGCCTGATGTCTGGCAGTACTTGCCGCCGGGGCACGGTATCGGCGAACCTGAACCTTTTTGGCAAAAAAAGTTTCGGAATTCAAAATTAAGCTTATTGAATTTGGCATCATAGATCTAGCTCTATGTGGCCTTGATATCTGGATGGTTAGACTCACAATAAGGATAATACTACATAAACATGTGGTTCTTGTCACAGGAGCTGGGGTTTGGCTAGAATTTTCAGGGTCAATAGTTCAACCAATACTAAATTAGGGGCACTCACAATGTTATTAAGCAAACCAGACATGGAGTTTTTAATTTAAGTTAACCACAATTGACCTATTGCCGCTTGCGAGTTAGCAAAGCCCCTTAGAAAACCCTACGGAATTTCGTACATTAAGTTTTGTTTGTCTCAGATTTTGCGCGTTCCGCATCCATGTTGTATATCATGTAACTGGACAATATTTCACAAGCTGCTTTGACGCGATTCTACCGCGATAGGTTAATTACCTCTAGGGCAGTAGTATCCGGGTTGGCACTCCCCACCATGTGACGTGGTCGTGCGGTTCCTGGCCCCACCTGAGCAGTACCATCCCTCGTCGCATTCGTCCGTGTAGTTGGCGTTACCCGATCCCTCGCAATACTTGCCCATCGGACAGTCCAGGCAGGCCCCCATGTCCTTGGAGTTGGGGTGGGGGTTGTAGGTGCCCGGCGGGCAGGGATTCTCAACTGGGTCTTGGGTGCCTTCGGGGCAGAAGTGACCTGAGATGGACAAGAGAATAATGACCAAGATTATAGTGTGTTTCTAAACATTGAAGTAGTAGCTGCTGATCCTACATGATCAAAAACTTTAAGTTTAGCGTTAGGTTTCATTCACAAAGCTTGGACACAGCTTGTGGTAAGTTTTAAAGGCCCCGCACAAGAGGTTGTCAATTTTGTGGGTTTTTTAAGGGGGGGGGACAATTTTTTTTCTTTTTAGTACCAAGATTTGACCGTGGTGATATATGTATACTATTTTTGAGTAGTATAATAGGGGTGTAAATGTGCCACCAACGTCAAAATAGTCCATCCCCCCCTTTCTAAAATAATGTGGGGAAAAAAATCGTGTACCCCCCCCCCCAAAGCCAAATCCTGGGTGCTCATATGAATAGCTTGTGAGTTGAATTGGGATCGGAGGACTTGTGATGGACTTGCAGGGAATTACAACGGACTTGATTTCATCCCTGCTGCATTGAATCCCAATAGTAAAGAGATTTAACTTGCTCCTAGTGTCAACTTACCCTCGGGGCAATCAAAGTTGATGTAATGGGTGGTTTGGGCCAGGCAGTAGTAGCCCTCCGGACAGGCAAAGCAAGCTGACTGACCGGTCAGGTTGTTATAGGTGCCAGGGTCGCAGGCCAGAGGGAGGGTGGAGTTGGCCGGACAGTAGTGGGCCACTGGACAGATGCCACCCTCACCTGGAAAAAAAAGAACAGTTGGAGGAATTGGAGGTTAGTCAATTCATCTGAAGAAAAAAAAATCCCCAAAACTTCCAGCAGATGATGAAGAATTTTAGTGGATCAGGTTTCAAAGTTGCTCTTCCGGTGCTAGGTTTGACTTCAGCCCAAAAAAATAGATTTTGTCTTGATTTTGCTATTTTCCAAGCAGTCCAAAATTGAACACATTTGAATGAGACATCAAACACAAAAATCTGACCACACATTTAGGTATAGAGTATCTACTGTGCAAACGTTCAAATAATTGGCAGTCCAACAGTAGTCAGGCGTATCTGTGCGTGTTACGGGCACAAGAGCAACCAAAATAAAAGTGTATTATCAGAGAGTTGGTAAAAACCAAAATAGAAAAATAGGAAACTTTGTGCATTTATGTAAAATATACAAATTGAAAATTTGTTACGAGAAAACATACCAGTGAAGACAGTTTGTTCCGGGCAGGAGCAGTTGACGGCCTCCGAGCTGGCCCCTGGATCTTCACGGTCCACTCCTGATGTACAGTAGTAACCTGAAATGCGACCATGGAAATGATGTAAAGCAGCACACTGATTGGCTCATAGAGTTTATGGCTTTATCAGGAAATGAATACAACGTAATACAATGTAATGTACAATGTAATACAGTGTATTAACCCTCCTAGTCTTCTGCACTTCACAACCCTTCCAAGTTTTGCAAAAAACCACTTCTGCTCTTACGAATTAGCATCCACATTTCAAATTCCTTTGAGTTAATCTTCTGTGGCTTATGGAGAACACTTGACATCCCTGCATAATTCTTTTGTGTGGTTAAGCTCAGGGTAAGCAGGCAGATTTGATCATGCTTCACTGCTCTCCACAGTGCTGTTTTTGTTGTGCAATGACTCTCTTTGTGACACAGTTGTTTAAATAATAATGACATTGGTTTCTTGTCACAAAGTGATGCTCATGGTGCTCTTATTATTACCCTGGCTTTAGCACGGCTGCCATTACGGCGCTCAGGCATTGAAGGAATTTCTTCCCACCAGGTACCCATTTACTACACCTGGGTGGAGAGAGGCAAACGTAGTAAAGTGCCTTGCCACAAGCACCATGTCCCCTGTCAGGATTCGAACCCATGTACCACGGCACACCAGTCGAACATCATAACCATTGGACCACAGCACCCCAACATTTAACATTTTATATCCCTCACCTGACACTGACCTGGAGAGTTTTACAGGGTTTTACATATTGCTCTGAATATTGACTTCCCACAGGAGGGTTAAAATGAAATACCATGTAGTACGGGTACTAAATCCATGCACACAACATTCCCATACCTGGCAGACAGCCACCAGATGTTGACGTCTCGTGAGGTCCTGTACAGTACTGACCGCCGTCGCAGGCCCGGCACTCCGTCACGTTGGTGAGGCCTTCCACAGGGCTGTAGGTACCAGCTGGGCACGGCTGCCAGTCAGCTCCAGTTCCTAGAGAAAAACAAATCACAGATTAAGAGGAACATCAGTCCCATTCATTGTGCACATAAATACACAACCGACTAAGATAAGATGTTATAACCAGAATGTTGTATTAACAGAGTTTGTATTAACGAGATTCAACTGTAGTATTTACCTCTGCTGTACCATTCAGATGTGTTTGGGGGTACAGGAAAAAGCAGCCATTGTGCCCATCTTTTTGGAATTTTTCTCGCTGTGTGGCCTTTAGCTTTGTAATTGGCAACTTCCATTTAAAAAAAAACTTTCATCTTATGCCGAACCAACAAACATACTCCAAAACTTGGGTCAAGTATTCGGATTTTATGTTACAAATGCTTGTTACGGTAAAAACCTTGTAAATTAATAAATACCTAAAGTTAAGTCCTTTGACCAAGAAGCCAAAGCCATATACAAAGCCTAAGTTTGAGAATTGGCGCCAATAAGAACAATATCGCTAGTATCATAATTAATGAGGCAGGAACGGGGAACCCTATTGAAGAAACAAACCAAGTATCCGGTACCTGTACAAGAAACCTAACCCCAAAATGTAAATCTCTGAAGCTGTCTGAATGGCTTCATAGCTTGACGTTGTTGATGAAACTTTCCCAATCATCATCTGTTGCGTGTTAAAATGCACAATATAAACATAACATCTGTTTTGGTTGTCCATGTAGCCTAGTTTTCGTTTTGAAAAATTCCCACCCATGGCATTAAAAACATTTCTTTTTCATTGTCTGAGAAGTTACTAAAATAATTACAATAGTTGGTTTCAGGTACGCGATCCCATAATCTGGAACCGGTTCCTGACATCAGCGGTAGGTGAATAGGGTACCCAGTTCAGATGCACATCCCTAGTACAATGTACATAAATTTACCAATTATCAAGTTCATTCTATATAAATTTTGGTTTGGCACAACTGTAAACACCGGTCAGAAAAAGGTAGAGTTAGTTTTTACACAATGACTTATCTTACCATAGGGACAGAAGTAGCCGGCCGGGCAGGGCTGGTAAGCCAACGACGCGTTGTCAGGCGTGACAGGCAGGCAGTAGTACCCCTCAGGGCAGATGTCGCACTCTGATGCCCCCTCGTAGTCCGTGAAGGTCCCTGGGGCACACTGCTTGTAGATCTCGCTACCGTTGGGGCAGTGGACACCAGCAGGGCAGAGGTAGAGGGTAGGGTTGGGTACGCTGTCACCGCCTGGGCAGTAGTAGCCACCCCAGCACTCCTCTGTCACGACAGTCATGCCGCTGGTGGGGCAATAGAAGCCGGCTACAAAGAAAAAATGAAATAATATTTAAAAGAATATAACCTTTTGTATGTCCATGGGCAAGATGCTTGATGTGAATATGGTTCCAAATTTTGCCAAGTGGGCTAATTACTTTTCATGCATTTTGGTTATTTCCATTTAATTACACCACTCAAAATATGAATGTTCGAAAAGACGAATGTTCAAAACGTAACCTAACCAAGTTTCAGCTCGACACTTTTTTGAGAAAATAGTGAGAGATCATGCACAATCTTTTGATCACGAAACTCGATTCTGTTAATTATTTTTTCCAAGATCAGTCAACAAACTAATCGTTGGAAATCACCTACTTTCTTGATTTCTTCTAAACGACAGCAAGCCAGACGGAATAATTTCACAGGATTTTAGTACCAGTACGATCTTCAATCCAAGTAAGCTTTCCGATAATAATTTGTTAGTTACTTTTGAGATAAATGCAAATGATCCTATAAGCCATTAAAAAATGCCTTCAACAAAAGTCTGCAGGAACTTACAACAAACAACACATCACTTATTGGCTATTCACAAGCTTCCGCTAAGAACATTTATTTTGCTTTCATGAACCCATGAGTTATGCAACTTGTACCCCGAGGACACAAGGCAACACATGAATGCTTACCAGTGCAGTTGTAGCAATCGGTCACCACGGTCAGCGTCTGCACGTCGGACCAGGTGCCTGGCGGGCAGGGTTCTGGCACGTCGGTACCCTGCTCGCAGTAATGACCCTCTGGGCACGGCTGAAACTGCGAGTTGTCGGCGCCCAGGGCGCAGTAGTAACCTAATAGAAAACAGAATTTTAACAATTAAACCAGGTTATTGGGTCTTAGTAATGCTACAAATCTGGGAAATGGCTATCACTGGTCACTCAGAGAGGATCCAGCTTTATTAATAACAAAGGTCCAAATATACCACAATTTGAAATTCCCAAACCTGGGCTGAAGCTACAGTTTCGGCCTCATCTCTGGTTTAGGATATTTACCAATCCTTAACCCTCCGAGCCTCCTATTACCAAAACATACACGCACGCACGAAGGTACTGCAGCCGATGTTGTTTTGTAGTACGTGTAAATAACAGTGTTTGCGGGGACACAAGCTGTTCTCTAATGATCTGAATAGATGAATAGAGGTGCCCTGGACACACATGCCAAAGATTGAAGCATTCTGGCAATGATGGTTCACGACTTGTTTGCCAAGATGGGTACATATTGAAAACTGCCCTCCCCCCTCCAACTGCTATCACCAAACCACTAAGCTTTAAACTTTTGGAAAGTTTTGCCATTACATAATTGATCCGTGCTAGTATAACTGACCTGGATCACAGAGATCTCCCACACTTGTCATGTTGTAGTCCGGGCAGTAGCGTTTAGCATCACAGCTCACGCACTGGTCCATGGAGACGCGCCTCTTGAACGGGTTGTAGGTCCCCGGTGGGCAAGCCTCGGGCGTGGCGGTCCCGTTGCCGCAGTAGTAACCGGCGGGGCATTCGTCGGCATTGCTGCCGATGGTGGGCGTTGGGGTGTTGGAGCCACTTGTACAGTAATAACCTGAGAGGGAAAAGATGTTAGCAAACTTCAATGCTCATCGCTTGCACAGCAAGACCCAGAGAGAGGATGTAACATTTCATTCATGTGTAATGATTTCAATGTTTGGCAAAATTAGAGGCAACTGCTTTAGGGTATAACTCTCTCACACACCGGCAATATAACAGCCTGTTTTAATTCAGATCTGGGACGAGTTCTGGAAAAGTTGTGGGCGGAATTATTCACACTGTCCGGAGGAAGCTTTGCATTTGTCCCAGACATGTTCCACGGGAATTTTCATTGGCAACTGCTTGACTCACCAATAGGGATAACTTTATTGCGAGAAGACTGCAGGAAAGTTGTTCAAAATCCTGCAACTTGTACCTGATACAATGTTCGCAACTTTTCCAGAATTCGTCCCGGATATGAATTGAGGCGGACCCTAATCCAGGTCTGTATTTCAACTGCGCCTATAAAAAAATTAACCATCTCCCTAACAAAATGAAAACAAAACAAAATCTGATGAAAAATCTGAAAGTTACATTTCTTTCTATACTGAAAATGTCTTGCTCTCAGATTCAAAATGTCTGTTGTCAAGAAAAAGGTCTGAAAAATCTTGTGCCTGCTATACAGAATAAGCAACTTGCTGTATGCCTGAAAATCGTATCAGGTACATCTAAAATTAAAAAGAAAAAGTGCTCATGGTTTGAAATAAGATTTTTCTAGCCTACCAGCGTAGCAGTCCCCGGTGGGTTCAGACAGTCCTTCCGTCTCACAGTACTTGCCGGCGCGGCATGCCTGGCAGTCAGCAACCTCCACGCGGTGGGTCAGATTGTTGAAGGTGCCGTTAGGGCAGGCATACTGGGTGGTATACTTGGTGTTGGCAGGGCAGTAAAAACCTGTGGGAGAAAAGAACAATTTGCAGGTCGACAGATGAGATAACAAGTTTTGTTTTAATAGTTTTCTGTAAAAGGCAAACATGCATATCAGAGGTCATCGCTTGTTGTGTACATATGTCCAAAACAAGTCTTAAATAGATTGATTTATCATATACCAAAATTCCCCCCCCCCCCCCCCCCATTTCAAAACTACCAACCTTTGAGAAAAATTGATCGTCTTTCATTACAATCCAAAGAAAATGGCACAAATATTGTTGTCCTGATTTATGGTCATATTTTTCACTGGCTGGTTTAAACACTTCTCAGCATTATTTAAATGGTGTACACGACCAATGAGAATTGGAAAACTATTAAAGGTATTTATTAATTTGAATTAAAGGGCCATCAAAGCCAATCGGTTTGTGCCAACAGCTGATTGGAAAAAAAATTCTGTTTCATTCCAAATAAAAAACATGAATTAGAAATTGGGAAGATTGGTTCAAACTTAAAAGTGTGTACAGTATTCTAGCATCGATGTCTGTAGGTCAATTCTTTAACCATGCATCAGTCTATGAATCTGTCTTAAATCTACATAGATTTAAAGCCTTTTTTTACCTGTCGGGCAGTAGGAGTTGTTATAGAGCACCACCGGCTCCATGGTGTTGTCGCAGTAGTATCCCTCGGGACAGTCTTTGCAGCTTGATTGGCCAATCTCATCCTGGTACGTCCCTGACTCGCAACGGACGGGCTCGATAGAGCCAGCCAGACAGAAGTGACCTGTTAAGAATACAAGTACAAGAAGTAGCATCAACGGAACCAATGATTCAATCGTAAAAACAACGATAATCACCCGTGGTGGATTGAGGATTTTAGGCAAGATTTTTTTAGGACATGGCCAAGGTGTTGAAGGCAACAGACTGTATTCAAATACTGGGTTCTTTTTGCAGTTCACCCATGTATACTATGATAAACACTGAACATGCAGTGTTGTCAGAAGGCAAATGAGACAAAAATCACAAACAAGTCGGGTGGGACTCGAACCCATGACCTCTGGCTTACTAGTGCTGCAGATGTCTTACCATTGTATGGTGTTGTTTCAAAACGCTTAAGAAACATATGGGATTTGTTTTCCAGTAATGTAAAAAAAAATGTTATAGTTGGTAGGGGAAAAGAGGGAAGGGGAGGGTAGGTGCCAGCCACGTCCTGCACCCTTATAATACATCATTGATGGCAGAAGCATTTTTGGAAAACTTAAAGCAGACAGTTAGGCAGCAGTTTCTGAGGTACTTCCCTCATCGTTTCATATTGTGAAACTTCATAAATCAAGTCTTCACCACAGGAAATATCTACATACTAATACCCAACTATATCAATCACATAAGACTTTTCTTATAAGATTTTATCAGGCTCTTATATTCATAAATATGATAGGCTCTTCAGTTTCACAGAATTGTCAACCAAATTTTGTCTAGGGAAAACCACTTGCTGAATTTCCTACTTTTCATTTGTAAAATTACAAGTACAGCTACAAATTCTGTGAAAATCCAATCTGCCTCACCTTGTGTGCAGTTGTAGGCGTCCGGTGTTGGCTCTTCCTGTCCCGGGGGGCAGTAGTACCCAGCCAAGCACTGGTCCGTCGGTACAGGATTCCCCTCACCGGCGCAGTAAGAGCCAGCGTCGCAGGGCAGGCAGGCGCTGCTGTCATTGTTGTGGGTGCTGTTCAGGTACGTGCCTGGGTCGCATAGCTGGGGCGAGGTGCTCTGTGGAGGGCAGTAGGCTCCCTTGGGGCAGATATCTCCTGCAAACGGAAACAATAATCATGTGAGGTGTTCTCAGAAAATGAGACTGAACTGGGCTTACATCAAAATGAGGAACTGCTGGTGTTAGGAAAGGGAAGTATATGTCATTACATTATTGTATGTTGCACTTCAACTGAACATTCTGTTGACAAGTTATGGCTGTTTACAGTTTGTATAAACAACATGTCAAAAAGTAAAATACTGAGAAAAAGTTCTTCAAATTTTCAGTTTTGTATTCGTGAAAGTCCTTGAAAAACACTTTTTTAATAGTGTTTCTTTAAAATATGTTTTTGTTTTTCCCACATGGCCAGTGTGCCCATTTGGTGCCCAGTTGCGTCTCATTTTGCTGGAACACTTAACACAATTAACAGGTGATTTACAAATGTGAATTAAACACTTATGCTTTTCGATAGGAATTTAACACAAACTCCAGCTTTCCTCCACTGAAAATTATCATCTTATTTTTATATTATCTTAAACATGGGGACCTAAGCTTGCGTGCCTCATAAAAATCATGTCCCATTGATAATAAACATGTCTATCCAACTGTTTTTTCATCCAGACAATTCATCATCCACCTTGAAGTTATGGGGGGGGGAATGCTTACCAGTTACACCATCTTCAGGGTTAGGCACAACTGCCATGAGCGTGCAGTAATACCCAGGATCGCAGATTCCTGATGTCTGGTTCAATCCATCCCTTGCGCAATACTCTCCCCCTGGACAGGGAATGGCGTAGGACGTCCCCGCTGGGCAGTAGTACCCGGCCGTGCACATGTTGCCTCCGTCTCCAGAGGGAGTTGCAGTGGAAGAGCTACCGCTGCAGTAGAATCCCCCCTGGCAGATGTCGGTGGGATTGGGTAGGCCCGGGCTTGCGCAGTACGAACCGCCTGCAATAACAAGACAAGCCAAATGTGGTGAGCCCTCACAAAACTCAACCCTCGCAAAAAGTCCACATGTCCTCACAAGTCCTCTCAGGCCCCTTCAAGTCCACATATACTCACATCCTAACAAGTCCTCACATGTCTCAAGTCTCCAGAAGTCCACTTATGATATCACAAATCCCTACAAGTCTATATATCCTCACAAGTCCTCGCAAGTCCTCACAAGTCCTGACATGTCTCAAGTCCCCAAAAGTCCACTTATGATCTCACAAGTCCATACAAGTCTATATATCCTCACAAGTCCTCGCAAGTCCTCACAAGTCCTGACATGTCTCAAGTCCCCAAAAGTCCACTTATGATATCACAAGTCCCTACAAGTCTATATATCCTCACAAGTCCTCGCAAGTCCTCACAAGTCCTGACATGTCTCAAGTCCCCAAAAGTCCACTTATGATATCACAAGTCCCTACATGTCTATATATCCTCACAAGTCCTCACAAGTCCTGACATGTCTCAAGTCCCAAAAAGTCCACTTATGATCTCACAAGCCCTACAAGTCTATATATCATGTATATCCTCACAAGTCCTCACAAATCCTCACCGTCTTAAATATGTCCCCAAGTGAAGTAAGTGATCTAAATACCAGACGGGTTACTTTCAAGAGAGTACTCTTTCAAAAACACAGACGGCCATTTTTGAGACATGAAATTCACGTTCATGCATTTGCAATAACTGCATACTAGTAAGTTTGTCAGGTGTACTTGTCCTTTCAAGCCCTTAACTTGTTTCATCCTTGATGTGAAAGTTTACAAAACTTGCATATAAATTTCAGTTTTATGAAAATAATCACTTAATACTTAAGAGTATTTAAATAAAAACTTGCCACCAGAATATACTTTGTGTGTACAAACTTAAAACTTTGCACAATCAAAGACCATCCTACATGTATAAACTGAATGAGTGTTTTATTTACCTGTGCACGGCGTGCAGGCACTAGCATTGGTACTCATGGTCAAGTTGTTGAAAGTGCCAATGGGGCAGGGGAACTGGGTATCAGATTCCGTCCCCGCTGGACAATAGTGACCAGCTGGACACGGCTTGTCGTTGTAAGCAGATGACCCTTCCAGGCAATAGTAGCCTGTGGAAAATCAAATTACTGTTAAACAAAACTGATAAATTGCTTCGTGGGCACAGGTTCAGAGGTCTTAAAAGAGTTGTTTTGAATTTTGACAAGATTAAAACTTAAAGTAAGCGTTGGGTTTGTTTTTTCAAAATTAAATGTGAACTTTCTGCAAACATTTGCAAAGGCTTCTGTACAAAACATGCAAAACAAACAGACATTGTCCACAATCTGATGGAAATTTATATGCTACTTAGCTGCCAAACTAGCACTTAGACCCTCGGAGGACCCTGTTGTGGGGAAGATTTTTACCGGTAGGAGAGTTCTGATAGAGTTTTCAGAACTTTTGTACGTCCATACGACTTTGTATTCCAAGTGTTCTGCCTACTGTATAAACCTATTACGAAAACATGATCCGATGCATTCACCCGACGTATCTTTCACTGTTTATCGTGAGTAAACCCCACACAGCGAGATCTACAGTTCTAGCAGAAAGTCAAATCTTTACCAGGTTCGCAGGACAGGCAAGCATCCATGCCCTCCGACGGCGCGTATGTCCCTGCAGCGCATGGCTCGGGATAGATAAAGCCTTCCTCGCAGTAATGCCCCACGGGGCACTGCCCGCCGTAACCGGTCTGCCGGCCGTCGTAGTACGCACACGACGTGGCGTTGTCGCCATCTGGCTCGGGTCGGTCCACTCCGAAGACGCAGTAGTAACCCGCCGAGCAAGGGTTGGTTTCTGTGGTCAAGTGCTCGCTGTCGCAGTAGTAGCCTGCCCTGCAGGGCTTGCACTGGTTGAGGTTGTACAGACCGGACTGGTCGCTGTAGGTGCCCCGTGGGCAGGCTTGCCAGTTAACGCCTGGACAGGGAGAACATTAAAGGAATTGTAATCATCTGAATATTATGATGAACAAAGAAGTTAAACCAAATTATAAACTTTTTTTTAACACGACGATCCCGCAGCTAAGCTCCTGCTATGGTCACCCGAGGCGAAGCGCTGAGTCGGCCGACCACACATCACTCTAAAGATGCTCCTGGAGAAGGACACTGGGCTCGAGGGAAACGAGCTACTGTTGGCAATGAGGGACTGAGTACGCTGGCGTACGGACTTCGTGAATACTCCACCAACCCCTGAAGGCATTGGACGACTCAAGAGAGAGATAAGACTTGCAATGCCACTGAGTAGTTCCAGAGGTGTCAGGTTGAATTCCCATTTCATTCAATTCTCTTTGTTTAATCGCTCAGTTTCTTTGTTTAATGTCAGATTTATTACAAGTGATCCTAGTCAGTTTAATTTAATTAACCATGCACATGCATTGCGCTTGTTGTTCCCACACGATACAGAGTTCGTACAAAAATGTCACAGAGGGCTAGTTAAAAAAATGTGGGAGTCAATGTTCAACTTATTTCAAATAGAAATAAAAGTAAATTGTCACTGAATTTTGGTAAAATTTTAAAGCAGAATCTTAAAAAAAAGTAGCATCTGCTGGTGGGACATCGTAAAACAAAAATTTACTGTGTTAACTTGTGATACAGTAAAACTAGCCTTCTTCAATGTGCCACAGAGTATTCTACTTTGACTCAGAACGCTCCACAGATCACCTCAGGAGGCTAGTTTGACTACACCACTCAGAGTAGTCAATATTTATATATACCATAAGAACAAGGATTCAAATAATAAATATCCTACCGGTTCCAGTGGGACAGTAGTAGCCCTCCGGACACAGCATCCTGACCCCAGGTTCCGGGCAGTAGTAACCCTGGGGGCAGAGGTTACAGGAGGAGGATTTGGTCTGATTGGCCTCTGTGTAGTTGGGGCAGGGGATCGGGTCGGCCACGCCACCGGGGCAGTAGTGGTCGATGAAGCACTCGTTGCCCGAGGGCTCTCGGTCAATGGTGCCTGGCGGACAGAAGTATCCTGAAAAAAAAGATGCAAATAAAATCAAGTCAGTCACAAATATGGGCTTTTATCATTAAATTAGACGTTACGTTTCCAGGTAATTCCAAATGACCACATAATTGCAACACACCTTTAAACAGTGAGAGACTGAAAAAGACCGAAAACCACAAAATGTCGGGTCTTGAGACCGACTTAGTCTCGAGTGCTCCTATACTGATTTAGACCCTTTCCTTACCCTCTGCGCAGTCCCCAGTCGGTTCTGTCAGTCCATCTGTCTCACAGTATTTGCCACCAGAGCAAGGGTAGCACTCGTCCTCTGATGCCTTCATCGTCTCATTGTTGAACGTTCCTGGAATCAAAAGAGGATCTCAAATGTCAGCCAGCTGGGTGTTATCACACAAGTGAAAGGTATGTCAAGAAATAACCACTGATATCAACATTATGATAGCTTAACCGTAAAAGGGCCAGGAGAAGGGGGGGGTAGTGGAATCCGCCCCCCCCCCCCCTTCATCTTTTTCCGCGATAGCCTTGAAATGTTTTTTTTTATGACCCGAGCTGTTATGATTTTCTTCTAGCCAAAAACATTTCAATCAGACCACGGGTTGCCGTGCAGTGAAAAAGTTTCCGGCGTTAAGTGCCGTGAAAACTGAATTTTCCCATATACGTTGTGTACACAGAGCAGAATTGCCATTTGTACATATGAATAATTAATTTGCCATAACCCCAAAACCTGTTGACGTATAGTCATGAAATTTCTTGGGTATGTTCATGAAGAGTTGCTCTATGCATGTAGCAAGTTTCAAAATTTGTTTTCACTCAATGTCCGAGTTCTTAGGGGGGGGGGGCCGAATTCTGCCAAGCTGAGAGTGAGGGATATTATCGACGAGTGGGCCCCTGAGCCGGTTTTAAACATACTTGTTTAAGCACATATTTATTCCCATTTAAAAATACCTTCGAGTCGAAAAGTCAAAACAAGTCAAAAAGTATAAATTTCCAATGGTTTGGTTCAACAATTTAGCTACACCTTTTTGTGTGACACTTCTCTTGCTATGTTTATGGTATGTGTCTCTGTAAGTATTAATAAAAAGTTACTTATATGAAATTCCCACATACCTCTAGGGCAGTTAGTTGGGTCAAACGTCCCATTAGTGCAGTATTTCCCTACTGGACACTCAATCTGGTCTTGACGGCTGGATCCTTCTGGGCAGTAGTAGCCGGCCAGACATGGCCCTTCCGTGGCGGTCATTCCATAATCTGGACAATACTCTCCTGAAAAAAAAACAAAGAAGAACTTCTTGTTTTTTTTCTTATAATTAAAATATTTTTTAGATGAACTGCAATTTCTGTTTCAAATAAAGAGAAAGTACTTATTACTCTACATACGAGTACTAAAATTGCAACGTAAACTATTCGTAAGTTCAACAAGTATTTCAAGATCAAAATGTATATCAACCTCCACCCCCATGTGCCCCAACCCTCTTTAACTCTTTCAGTGCCAAACTCGTACATGTACGAGCTATTTTTGTTAGTCCAATAGCGCCAACCTCGTACATGTACGAGGTAATGTTCGTGCTTAAAATCGCCAAACTTCGTACATGTACGAGGTAGAGTAACATGTTATCAAAAGGGGGCGCTCTCGCTCTTTCTAATGGTACCAATTATATGCATGTACGACCTGTATTTATTTTTATATTCGAGTTCTTGTGAGAGGGCATCACACTGAGTTTCAATTTGTTGACAAAATGGCGGCGCCCATGAACCGAGCTCGCGTGTTATCTCCAGAGAAAATCAGTGTATTTTTCCGCCGATTTGGACAGGGTAAGGGATTACTTTTCTGATTCAGAATAATCCATGGATATTTCAGAACTGGATGGTGAGTCAGAAGACGAACATTGGGATACCGATACAAATGATAATTATGGTGCTAAAAGTGACAATCATGGCAATATTTATGATAATGAACAGAGTTTGTATGAGGAGGGGTATCAGACGCGACACACGTATATTCTGCAAAAGTGCGGAATTCCCCTGTGTTCAGGAGAGTGTTTCAGGGTTTATTACTAGGTGCATGACTAATATTGACTTTTGAAGGTAACAAGAATATACCAGAGAGCAAGATACAACAAGTTTGGTGATTACAACTTATGTACTTTTTTTTTATAGAATTTTGAATAATTAACAAAAAAGCTCGAAGTTGGGCGCTTTAGGGTTAAACTTTTGAAATGTCGCGGGCACTGAAAGAGTTAATATTAATCATTTTTTCTTGATTTGGGAAGAAGCTAGCTGCCATAAATGTTATATGAACAATAATTTTGGGAACCAACAAAATTGTAGAACAAAATTTTGGAAATTTGCAATGTTTTGGATTGCATGCTTTAACAGTATGTTTGACGCTTCAACTTTAATAATGCCTACATCTTTCCACCCTTGACTGCATGATGCCCCAAACATTCCATTAATACAAAAGAAACTTTCTTGTAAACAGTTTGATTAAAGTTCCTTGTAAAACAAGAGCGCATAAACAAGCATAATTTAGTCAAAGCTTGGGCTCGTTTCATGACGTTTCTGCCAGATAGGGCCTTCCCATATTTTCTGAGCAAAATTGGTTACAAGCCAAATTTCAAATACATTGCACTGATCAATCTTTTCTGCTTGATCATAGCTCAACTTAACAGGACTCAGAATTTCCATGAATGCATTTTTCCCGACATACCCTTTGTGCAATTCATGCACTCGTCGCGATTTCTCAACTTGATGTCGTTGGAGAAGGTGCCCGGTGGGCAGGGCGCCGGTTCGGTGGTTCCCTGCATGCAGTAATAGCCGGCTGGGCAGACGTTTGCATCCGTGGTGGAGTTGGGTGTGGAAATTGTCGCTCCACTACGACAGAAGTATCTGGTTGGGATAAAAAAAAAAAGTGTTACTATTTATGCAGAGGAAAGGTTTTCTGAAGTGAAAAATAAGTTGCAAGCCAAAAAGCTCCATACCTCACACATGCTACATTCATTCTAATGCCCGAGTGCAAGGTATGCTCGGATTTTCTCTGGTTTGACTGCCTATAAATAAGTTCCCAGGACCGGAACATGGTGCGTGCGTTCTTGGGCAAGACACTTTACTACGATTGCCTCTCATCACCCAGGAGTATAAATGGGCACCTGTGAAGGTAGAGACCAGATTGTGCATGATACAAGACTGTTTCAGAAAAATGGTCTCATGGCCTGATGAACAGGGGTAATAATTAGCGCTTTGTATCCTTTGGCATGTTTGGTGAAGGGACTTAATAAATACCAGTTATTATTATTATTATTTGATTAATGTTGCTGATAGCGCCTTCCATCAAGACAGTGGCTTGACAGCACTTTCTCTTCAAAAAGTTTCTTCTACACTTGGACTATGGAATTTCATTACCACTATATTGTCGATACACTATTGGACTATATTTCAATATCACCGTGGAGTGAGAATATTTTTTTGGGAAACCGAACAATACTGAATGAAGTTGTACAACAATACAGAGAAAACGACGACCTTGGTATTGAAATTCATTACTGCAATTCTCCTTCTTAAATGTGGCCAGATGTTTCATAAAGCCCTTTAAAAATAAAGGTGACGGAAACAACTTGGCCAGATCTGCACTATATGGATAATTGTTTCAATTCCTTGTGGTGACGATATCTAGAAAAGGTGAAACTTGTGCCTAGAAGTTATCCAGCAGGGCCTTTGAAGTTTTTTCCATGCTGCCTATGTGCAGTTTCCCTAACACCACGTGTCTTATTGTATTAATATGACATAACAGTCCGCCCAGGAAACTACAAGATAATACTGCAATATTTTTTGGTGACGGTATACGTGGATTCTCAAAATCCAATACTGCACACGCCTAGATTTCAACTCACCCAGCTTCGCAGAGTTTGGTGTAGCCAGTCTGTGCCTCTTCATCGCAGTAGTAGCCGCCTGGGCAGGGGTTGCAGTCATCGGACGAGTTCATACCAGTGCGGTTGCCAAACGTGCCGCGGGGGCACTTGTGTTCCGTGGCGTAGCGCGTGAGGGGTGGGCAGTAGTATCCTGCCAGACAAAAATAAGGAAATATGAGGATCGTGCTAAGGGTTATTTTTATCAAGCTAATCCCATTAGTCACTGTACAACCCCAAACCGCCCTGCTTATTACTCACTGTAGTACTCGAAAATACCCGAGCTTTCTATGGTTCTATAGATTCATTACTGAATAAACACAATGTAAAAATTGCAAAAAGGTTAAGTACAAATTTAATCATTTTTTAGCTAACCTTTTGCATTGCATTAGTCAGACATCGGAAAAAAAAGCTTGCAATATCAAGTTGATCAAAAAATTAACGCACGGGAGACATTTCTGTGCCAATTCAACAGGATTAACCCTCCTGCTACCTGAACAGTCACAGACAGTCACAAATTCAATTCTCTTGCCCTGCCATGCCTTTTGCTCAAGCTAGTCACCAACGATCAGATCATATTTCAAGCAAGCACTGTGTCAACAGCCCATAGCAGGCAACTGGTACACACAGCTGGCTTATCAATCACCAACAATCTAAGCATAGCTGTATCAAGTTACATAAACAGTCACAGCCAGACAATTCTGCTTTATGTAGGCTGGGAGCTCTTAACTATTGAAAACAGTCAATTGATTGATTTTGACTGCAAGGACAACTTGGCACAGAATGCATGTTCGCATAGGAAGGTTAAAGTGTATTGTTTGTTTTGGACACATCCTTTTTATAACCCAAATCATCCCTTTTTTCCCCACTTCACTGTTTCTCAGGAGAGGCATTTCAATGTTGTTTTGTCTTTGGAATCCCGCTTACCTTCAGGGCACAGAGAGTTATTATACAGCACCACCGGTGCATAGGTGTTGTCACAGTAGTAGCCGCTAGGACAGCCCTTGCAGGATCCCTGTGCTGTCTCATCCTGGTAATAGCCAGAACTGCAACGGATTGGCTCGTGGCTTCCACTGGGACAGTAATGACCTGAAGGGGAAACACACATGTACCAAAATGTGGATAACAGTCAGCAGAAAATCAGCATATTTGCCAATTTGCAGTGCAGTCAGGCAAAGCCAAAATTTGAAAGGGTGGTAAATTTTTTTTCCAGGTGAACCTCAATCTGTACATCCTGTTGTCCCTTTCCAAGTTATTATTATGCCATCAAGCAACTTTAATAAATCAAATTAGGTTTCGTCCTTCACCGACGTATAAACACTGTATACTCAGTGTGTTACCTCCCGAGTGAAAGTTGGAAAAAGTCACTCGGGTGGGACTCGAACCCACCACCTCTTGCTTTCTAGTGCAGATGTCTTACCACTCGACCACTGAGCTAAAGCCCCTGTCACACCGTTGCGTATCCTAATTCCTTATGAGTTCCTTATCAAATAATTTCAATATGCAGCCGTACGCTCAATTAACATCGAAATGTTTTGATCTCTTTGACTTAAGTGCGACGCACATATAGCGTACAAGTAACGAATTCAGCGCATCCATTGCGTATGAGATTCGTATGAGTTGCGTATGCAGTGCACAACATTATTTTTCAGGCTGCGAATAGGTCAGTATGCAGTACGCATGCCGAGCGTATTCCGGACGCACCCGACTTATGTCGACCGCATGCTTGAGGCACTTCTGAGCGTATTCCCGCCGCATTTTCGCCGCTCGCCGTTCAGCGTGCGTTGCATCTGCGCTGCAAGTACACTATGTATACGTCCAATACAGGCGGCTCATATGCTGACGGGGTGCGTCACGAACACATAGCGTACTCGTAACGCACTCGACCGATGCGCTGCGTATTTATAACTTATGACCTGCGTAACAGCGTACGCAGCGTAGTTTTGTGCATGCCCAAAACTATCCTGCGTACTGGGCCGTACCATGCGTATATCTGCATACATAAAACCTACACAAAACAATAGAGATGCATATGAGGTGCGTATTGTGCGTACGACTGCGTATGAAAAAAAGTCAATGCGCAAATCATAAGGAATTGGGATACGCAGAAGTGTGACAGGGCCCTAACATAGATGTACATAGCAGCGGGTACTGCATATAAACTGAGTTGACTTCTTGCTTAATGTACTACTACAACGGCAGGATTTTTTAATGCCATTATACTAAACTATTTACCGTTAAAAAGCTTTTGCTCTGCAGAAAGTCCAACTTTATGCTCATTTTGTGATACAATTTTTTTTAATTTCTAATTCTTTTACATTTAATATTCTTACTGCCGGACCTAAGATAAAAGGGAGTGGGAGTGTAACCAAACACTGAACGTTTCATCTTTTGCTCGTTGAATCATATTCAAAACATAGCAACATCAAAAATACATGCATGCAACATGCACTGTGCCGTACTGAGTTGCCTTGTGCATGCTGCTTGCTTATCGTTCCAAATAATGTTTGGTCTGAACATGATGCACATCATAGTTGCAGGCATGAAATCATGATTACAAGAACAAAATCGTAATTAAAAATACTATCAGCAAACAAGTTATTTTGCTTGAATCCCTCACCATCACTCCCCATTCATATCACATGGTTAATGTCACTTTACCTTCAGGGCAGCGAAACTCGAAAGGGTCGTCGATGTTCTGTCCCGGCGGACAGTAGTAGCCGGCAACACAATCACCGTCTGGCTGGGTGTTGGCCAGGCCTTCACAGTACATGCCCTGGGTGCAGTTGTAGCAGTCCGTCACCACTATAAGATATAGAGTAAAAAGTGGTCACTGATGATGTAATCACAAAGATACCACAGAATTAAAGGAACACACTTTTTTCTCTTGTTGCGCCACACTGACTCAACCACTGACTCTCCCTGTGCTCTTATTGAATTTTCAACTAGTATGTTTTATTCCAACCACAAAACCCCCTTTTTAAATTTTGTTGCAACCCTAAAAAAAAACAGCGATTTAGAAAAGGACTCTATTTCTCGAGACGGATCTCAAATATTGCACATCTTAAAATGCAACAGAAGCGGCCAATTATTAAAATCAAGAATTTTGCTCCTTCTTTTAGTTTCCTCGTGACCAAATTTAGCTTGAAATAAATCAACAGGTAATAACTGTATAATTATGTACATGTACCTATACCAGGATATGTTACAGATCAATACACAACAGGCAAAGTAATGCAAAGAGCCCCCTACCGCCCCCCCCCCCCCCAAAAAAAAAAAGAGAAAAAAGAAAGTATAAAAATAAATAATAAAATTCAAAAAAAACCCAATGAGGTGGGAATAATTCTGAGAGAATACTGAAGAAGTCATCAAGGCAGAACATATGAAGATTCAATAGGGATAAAGGCATGCTCACAATGCTCGTGCTCTATTGGCACTCACCTTCATTTCCTGTGGTGTTGCCGAATGTCCCACTCGGACAAGAGGTTGGTGACTTGCTCCCTACTGGACAGTAGTGACCCATGGGACAGGTGTCGCCTGAAAAGGGAACCAGACCGGTTTAAGCAATGAAAAACCGCAAAGGAGAAATGCACTTTTTTCTTGAAGTGAACTTTAAATAAGAAACATCAAAAACTCTGCAACATTTTTTTTCAAAAAAGGAATAAATAAATACACTCAAAAAGTTTGAATGGATTCACTAGCACATTGTTCATCAAAAAGACTTAAAAATTAGTCATGAGGGACAATTTCTAATCATAAATGTATACCTTCCAAATGCAAAAATCGCATCATACAATATAAACTCAAAATTAATATTCAAAAATTATCGGATTCTTTTAAATGTTGGTGACAGGCATACCAAATCGAAGACAACTTAAAATTGGGAATCGCCCCAGGCACTAGAGCGCCCCTTTACTTTTGGCTTACGTTTGCTTTCATATAACAATAAAACCCAGTCTTGAAACTCACCTGAAGCAACCCCTACCGGATCTTCCACCGAGGCCCCACCCACACAGTAGTGACCCGCGCTGCAATTACCACTCGGGTAGTCCAGCTCGGGGCTACCACAGTACATCCCCGGCAGGCAGGACAGAGGGAGAGAGCTGCCGAGAGGGCAGTATTCACCCGGTACGCACCGCCCACCCTCATTCGCCACAGTCGGCTGGGCGAAGCGGGAACCATTGCGGCAGTACCAGCCAGGGTCACAGAGGTCAGTGGGCCAGCTCAGGCCTGGGGTGCCACAGTAATACCTGGTAAGAGAAATATACCAACACAAAACTTCCAGTATCAATTCAAGTTCGTGGTACTTGGTTGGTTCTTCTCTTAAAAACTTCCACAAGGGAGTATAACTAGGAGGCCAGAACCACCGGGGCTAACCCCTTCTCTTTGCAGTAAGTGTTACTGGGTTCTTTTACGTGCGTTAGGCCGTGTACAACACACCGGACCTCCGGCTTAACGTCCCATCCGAAGGACGAAGCAATAATGGTTAAGTGCATTGCTTTTGAAGATGGAGCTGAAAATCTGAAAGTTCCGACCCAAATGAAACGCAAACAATGTACCGAAATGGCTTATAAAAGTTTAGTTGCCTTATTAATTCATTAGATGATGCCATCATTCGTATTTAGTATATAGATTGTTTTAGTTCAATTTCAATAATGCAAATAAAACCACACTCAAAGAAGAAACATAAAAAAATACCCTCAAAAAATCTTTACAAATGCAAACAATCCACAAATACATACGTTGGGAGACATTCAATGCAGTGCTGCAGCTTGATAGACCTTCCAGTTAGGTTATTAAAGGTCCCCTCTGGACAAGCGTTGGCGTAAGCGGTCTGGGTCCCCGCTGGGCAGTAGTAGCCCTCGGGACAATCCGCCGGATCGGTGGTCTGCTCCACGCAGTAGAATCCGGCCGGACACTCCATGCAGGAGGACTGACCGGTCAGGTTGTTGAAGGTCCCCGCGGCGCATTTGACCGGGGCGTTGAAGCCTGCCTCACAGTAAAATCCTTCAGGGACAAACAAAACAAAAGTCCAAACCGGATCATCATTAAAACCAGATCCACGAAACTCGTCTCAGGGATGTACATTTGTTCTATTATTGGTTTTCCACATGCACTTTATAAAAAAAGAGCAGGCATTGTGTAGTAAGCGCCTGGTCAATATTACTGACATAGCTCATCAGCCATTACTCAAGGCCACTTTCTGACAGACTTGGACTGAACTGGACTGAACTGGACTGACTTGGACTGAACTGGACTGACTTGGACTCAAACTCGGTTATAGTGGACTCGACTACGACAATGCAGTCGGCGCCCAGACGGGTCCATACGAAGACAGTCTTTTGACTTTCTTTTGATTTCATAAGTTTATTTGACGAGTTTTAATACATCTTTAATATCCAAATTGAAAACAAAGTATAACAGTATGGGCAAATCCAACATTATGAAAGGATATTTAATGTAGGTGAAAGAGCCAATTAACCGTGATATCCAATTAATGAATCATAAAAATGATCAAAATCTCCAAGTCTGTAAATCTCCTTGCTCATTACTAGTTGGCAAAGTAACAGATTTGCAAAAAAAATGTTCAGGTAGCCTTTTTGCAAGGATGTAGCCTCAATCCTGCAAATTCCTCCATTATTTCTTGAATATGGTCCGTGGAGGGGTGACCACTGCCTGAATCCTACAAAATCCTGTGGCAGTGACTGTCAATATGTTGAGGCTTGGCCAGTGACATCCTAGAGCAGTATGAAGGATTTCAAGAATAATCCAGGCCTATGTTTATGCATGGCTGAGCAAAAAAAAAAAAGGTCCAGCCCAAGACCTTGACAAAGTGCATCGTATGAAATCAGTAACACACTTTTGTTATGTAACCTCAATCCTCCAAATCCCTCCACTTTGGCAAAAAAAATTGGGGGCTGTTAGGGTTAAGTCAGCTTTTACAAGCTCCGTCACGGACATTACATGACGCTGGAATCATCCACATTCAAACATTTAAATTTCAAGCACAGCTTTAACAACCAGTTTTTCCAGCTCCTTACCTGCCGGGCATTCCCCTCCCTGTGAGGGATCTGTTGGTGTCGGTGAGGTGGAGCCTAAGGTGCAGTACCATCCAGCATCGCAGTCCCCTGCATAGCTGTTGGCATGGTAGTCTGGGCAATACTTGCCCGGATCGCAGACAGTGCAGGAATCGTTGGACGGAAGATGGGTAGAAAAACTGTATACAATAAAAATCACATGATGGAATTGTGTGTTTTTTGCTTGTGTGCACTGGCAGGTGGGCCAACACAAGTCTGGTCAAAAGTAAATCACAATTCCTTTCACAAGTCCAGTCTGAACTAACAGGAAACGAATAGTTACAAAGGAACGTCTTTGTCACATTATATTTGAATAACTTGTGACTTGAATTGGGACTGGAGTTCCTGTTACGGACTTGTTAGGACTTTTTTGAACAGAGTTGTAACGAGTCACTGCGCCAACAAAACCTTTACCTAGCAACAATGTCCCATGGGTGGGACATTTAGCTGGTTGACGCGCAACGTTCCTTGTGTGTGACGCACGTACACCAGGGGATTTGTACTGTAAAAGGGTAACAGCATGAGCTAAGGGAGTAACCTGCAGTGGACTGGCATCCCACACAGGGGTAATAAAAACGTGTTATTTTCAGTCATTTTATGCCATGGAAATTAGAAATACACGCCGGCCTGATGGGTCATTTTGGCAAGTGACAGTCATAACTGTTACTACAACATTGCAACTGACCTGTAGGTACCAGGGGGGCAAGGGCTAGGGTGGTCCGACCCTTCAGGGCAGAAGAAGCCCACCGGACAGATGCCGAAATCATCGCTTGTGGTTTCGTCAAAAGGACCCTTCTGGATGGCTCCTCTGATGGCCCAGAAGCCAGGGACGATGAGACCGGACCATGTGGACAGGCCAGGCACCTCGCAGTATTTACCTAAAAAAGGGGGAAATATCAATGAATTAACGCGGTAGAATCGCATCAACTCAGCTTGTGAAATATTGTCCAATTACATGATATACAAATGGACGCAGAATGCACAAAATCTGAGCCCAACAAAACTCAACATACATAAATTCCATAGAGATGTCTAAGGGCATGGCTAACTCACAAACGGTGATAGGTCAATTGTTAACAAATGTTGACTGCTATGATGTGGGGCTAAAAAATAGTCGGATATGTAAGGGTCTAAATATAACCTTACCATGCCAATCAATAAAATAATGTTGGTATCCTCTCTAAAGTGATCTCTGTTTTCTAATTCCCAGGATTGCAGCATTGCTTATATTAACCAAATTAGGTTTTGCCCTTCACCGACGTTTAAACACTGTATACTCAGTGCTTATATTGCTAGCCAACCTTGTTCCCAAGGGTACAATCTTGCTGCGCCATGTTGGTTCCTTCCCTGCCTTCTAAGATCTTAACCCCTGGTATTTTGTAATTTAAATATCAAACTATTTTGGAGATTTAAAGGGAACATACAACATTTGTATTTGCTGCCATTTTCAGAAATGAATGGATTTGGAGGATTAGTATGTTATAGCAAATATTGTTCTACTGACTTGTTTCACCTTTTGGGCTTGTTTATGCTGGAAAAATCAAGACAACCAATG
Organism: Patiria miniata; assembly: GCF_015706575.1. Taxonomy (NCBI): domain Eukaryota; kingdom Metazoa; phylum Echinodermata; class Asteroidea; order Valvatida; family Asterinidae; genus Patiria; species Patiria miniata. The sequence continues at coordinate 24,563,427 of NW_024037068.1, forward strand.
ATTTTCTTGTAATCTGGTTCCCCGACCCCACTTAAGATGAAACGGAGAAACGTAAAGACTTTGGGGAATTGTAAGGTCAAAGAATCACTCTACAAGGTTTGCACCCCTTCACGAGTGTGTGTGATCTATTGCGAAGAAAACATGGAATAACAAAATATAAAAAACTAGGAGCTGTTTTTGACCCAAAAAAAACAGTTTTTCCAATGCTGGTCAGCCGACCAGGATGCTTTAGACTGTCAATACCTAACAATTCAGTAAGGTATTTCGTGATAATTTGATCATTTCCTTTTTTGATGTTTGCAAATGTTGTATCTTCCCTTTAAATTAGGACTGCAGTCGATGTGTTTCACGTGCAAAGCTTTGCTTTCAATTTTGAATGTTTACTTTCACAAGGTGATTGGAACATAAAGGTGATTTGGACATCTCAAGGTACTGAGAGCTTACCTCCAGGACATGTGGCACACTGTGTTACAGCGTGTAGCTGGGACCGATTGCCAAATGTACCAACCAGACAGTCCAGGGGATCCCATTTTGCATTAGTTTCACCACCCACGCAATACTGGCCTGAACATTCACACAAATAAAAAAAAAATGGAATTAAATAATGCATATTTCATTTGTGAATTTACATATTTGTGAGGTGTTCTGGCAAAATGAGACGGAAATGGGGAAAAATGCAAGAATCTGAATGGGGTTGGCATTTTTTTGATTTCAGATTTATTAATATTTGTCGTCTCTGATATGTCTACTACAAATATGTTAAAAGCCTAGTATAAAAAAGTAGAATAAAAATGTTTTGGGGGAAAACTTGGCATCATTCATTTTTACGAATACAAAACTTCACACTGTCATGGCCTTTTTCTCATTATTTTACTTTTTGGACAATTGGAAAAATTGCTATTTTTAAAAAGCCGTAAGTTGTCAGTGGCATGTCTGATTAGAACAGTGTTATAAGGAGAATTTTATTCTCTTTCCTAATACCTGCAAACCCTGATTTTGACCTCTGACCAGTTCTGTTTCGTTTTGCCAGAACGTCTCACATTTGTGACCTGTCACCACAAAATCATTTTAAAGTCAAACTTTTGAAGAATTGGTTTTAAAGTGTACTATGAGTCACAATCTGTTTGTACCTTGCGGACATTCTACAGGGTCGGCATCCGGCGCACAGTAGAATCCCGGCTCACAGTATTTGCATTCCGATAGCCCCTCGATGTCCGAGTATTCACCCTGCCGGCAGACGAACTCCTCGGCTGTGCTGCCGGGACAGTAGCGCCGTTTGGAACAGATGTGGCCTGTCACGTTGTCCGTGGGCATGTCCTGCATTGCGCCGCCCAAGCAGACAAAACCAGGAGCACACTCACCTTGAAATAAACAAATCAAAACAGTATTGATTAACCCTCCTACTTTCTGAACAGTCACAGACAGTTTAAAATACAATCAACTTCCCCTGCACAGCTTTTATACATAGGCTAGTGACCCTCTTCATCAGTATAGGTTTTTTCTTAGATTTTGAAAATCCAAACATAGGTTTTTAAAGATTTTGTAAGTACCAAAATTATGCATTTATAGCTTTTTAGGTAGCAAAACTGTGCAATGTTCAGGATGAGGTAGTAGAGACATTGTGTATAGCTTACCTCAAGTTCTCCACCCAAGACAAAGTTACGCACCTTTCTTAAGCACTTGTAAAATGATCTTAGAGAGGTACATGAGTGACACGTTATACGTGTGATATTTTACTTTTTGTGACTTGCGGTTTATTGTAACACGTGTTACACCTAAAAGTTTCCCTAATAATCCAGTTTAATCCAAGAACACTTATTTTGTTCACTACTACAGCATTCAATGATACACAATCAATGGAACCAGCGACATTCAATACACATGTGACGTGTGACTGTTTTGTTCCTCGCGTTACACTTACCAGTTTCCTCAATTGCTCCAGTATGGTCGCAGTATTTGCCAGCGCCACAGGGAATGCAGTCACTCTCTGACTGGGCTCCCACGTAATCCAGGTAGGTACCCTTAGGGCACGCGGCCATGAAAGTTGCGCCTTCCTCACAATAGTGGCCCTTGGCGCACTGGTCACCCCATGTGATGACCACCTTGCCTGCAAACAAAGAATCATGAGGAAAGCAATGTCAACCTACAATTCAGAAGATCTATGTACAGAAGACAACCAAGGTTGTGATGGACGACAACTTCTTGGTGGGCACGATTATGACAAATGTATTCATTCATTCATTCATTCATTCATTCATTTATTCATACATTCATTCATTTCTTTTATTTGTCTAAAATCGTGGCCCAGAGGGCCAAATTCGAAAAGACAATTACATTAAAAGCAATTAATTTACAAAAGCGATAAAAACTTGCATAATACCCCCAAAAAAATTACATGAGTAAAAAAGGCAAGTGATACAATGAAATTGTACATTAACAAACACCACAAAACCAAGAAATCAGGATTACAAGAAAGGGGGGACAACATGCACTTAGAAAAAAGGCAAACAATAAAATCACACAGAGCCAATACATCACACAGGTTGTGACCATTGTGCTATTTAATACAGAATTTGTGGTTGTTTTTACAAAAACATATAAGCCCCACTATCTACTTTACAATGCAGAACGTGGTTGCTAGCCGAACGCTTGCCTAGAGCGATAGTGGCCATTCGTGGACGGTCACTATGGAGTACCGAAGTGAATACATCACGCGCACAAAATGTGTGTAAAAGACATTAGCGCGTGATTCAGCCTGAGAACCAACACGCACGTGTACTCCATTTGTTTGCACTACACTTTCTGGTTCTAAATGACTTCACACTTCAGTACTCCATAGGTGCCAATTTAAAAAAATGCAAAGGCAAGCAACACATGTTAAGTTCCCAAACACTGACCGTCAGAGGAGTCATTGTTGTAGACCGGCGTGGCAAACAGCGCACCAAGGAAGCAGATGTGGCCGGCCGCGCACATGCCGGTCCGGTCGGTCCCGCCGTTCTCGCTGCAGTAGTAGCCCGGCTCGCAGACCGTGCAGTTATCAATGTGGGTCTGGTGGGTACTCGGGGAGTAGGTGCCCGTCGGGCAGAGTTCAAAGGTGTAGGCACCCTCGCCGCAGTATTGACCTGAGGGGTTGAAGGTTAAAAGGTCAACATGTGCTATTCAACTGAGCTTGGAACACTCCCGCATCCTACAAAGTCCTCCACTGTGCAGAAACTATTATCAAATTCTTTGCACTCTGTTTTCCAGAGAGCATTAAGTCCCACAGGCAGGATCCAGCATAAACTTTTGAAGGATCCAGCTTAGATTTTATAGTCATAGATTTTGAAGGATTTCCCATAGATTTTGAAGGATCCAGCATAAATTTTGAAGGATCTGGCAAAGATTTTGAAGCATCCAGCATAGATTTAGAAGGATCTGGCATAGATTTTGAAGTATTTTGAATAATTCATATCAGGTCAAGAATTAAAGGTTAGATTATGCCAAAACTTGATGCATGAATTATTGAATGAACCAAATAAGTCGGCAACTGCACCACAATACCGACCTGACAGGGCATGCATGAATTATTCATTCCATGGGTCAAAGGGGCAAAGGATCTTTATAATAGGCCACTGAAGGCCATAAACTTGATTCAAGCAAAGGCGTTGCCATCCTCCCTTCAATACTAACTTGAAGGGGAGGTATGAATTATTCATATCAGATCAAGGGATAAAGGTCAAAGAGTAATTCAAGGTGCCAGTGAAGGCAGTGGGGTATTAAAGATAATAAACATGCACCAAGTTATGAGCCGGGCAATCATCATTAAGTGTTACTACCATTGCAGAACTAAATCCATGACTTAAAAAATTGGTCTTACCTGCTTCGCATGCGGTCATGTTCGTCATGGCTTCAAACGGGCAATAGAAACCAGCCTCACAGATCAGGCACTCGCCCGCCCTGTCATACGGCATGTAGTGACCCAGTTGGCATGGGGTCTGCTGCGTGGCGCCAGACTCTGAATAATAACCAGGCTGGGTGACTGTCTGGTTGGGAGTCCGGGCCCCGCCGGTACAGTAATAACCTGGGTTGCAGGGGCCTGTGGGACCTGCAGGGGGTTAAACGGATGCAATACTGATTAGCTTGAGATTCGGTGGCAGCAAAGGGATCCACAACCTTATAAAAACCCTTGTTCGGTTACCCAATGACCAGTCCCATTGCAGGGGCCTGGAAGCCTGCGACAGGTTACACAGGGACGCAATAGTGATCAGCTTGAGATTCAGTGGCAGAAGTGGGATCAACAATCTCAACACAAAAACCCTTGTTATATCGCCAATGACTGGCTCAACTGCTATAAAATGATAAGTGACCTCAGGTGAGGAACAGAAACGAAAAATTGGAAAAGCTCCAGCTTTCGCACCAAAGTTTCTGCCTAAAAAGATAAATACACTCGATCATGCAATCATGATTCTCCCAGAACTAAAAGAGACTCTTTATAAAAAGGATCATGAAAAGTCATGTCCATGAGATTAAATGGTTGAAGTTATGATGCATGGGATACACTAGTGCATGCCAAGCATTCAAGTATTAAAAAAATCGAATTGTTAAATTTAAACCAAACATCCTTTTCAAAAAAAACTTCCTTTCTGCCCCTCCATTAGTAAACTGCCTTTTACTTTCTTGTTCTTAAAATGCTAAATTCTATTTTCCATTTCTTACTTGGTGTTCGAGCATTGCTGCAGTAGTATCCAGGATCACAGTCGAAGCAGTCATAATGGTTGATGGCACCAGAGGTGTTACTGTAGGTCCCCGGTGGGCAAGGCAAACTGGTGTAAGATCCTGTGGTTGATCAGAGACGTCACAAGTCCAATCACAAGTCAATCACAAGTCCATTACAAGTCAATCACAAGTCAATCACAAGTCCATCACTAGTCCATCACAAGTGTGGTCACAAGCAAATCACAAGTTCATTCACAAGTCCAGTCACAATTCACAAGTCCAGTCGCAAGTTCAGTCACATTTTAATCACAAGTCCATCACAATTCGCGTGACAAATTAATCACAAGTCCATCCCAAGTCTGGTCTCAAGCAAATCAAACTCCCACCAAAAGTCTAGTAACACGTATTAAACAGTGGATGACCAAAACTGGAGGAATGCCTTTGTTGCAGTTCATTTCAATAACCAGTGACTTGACATGTGTCTGCATGGTGATTGACTTCTGGTGGACGTCTGAACACGAGACTTTTGACGGACTTGTGAACAAAACTGTCAGATAATGAGTTGGATGTATCTTAAATCCCCCACTACACCCAATACAGCCCCCAAACCCAACTCCCTGGCAAGCAGGCCAGTCCCTGTATCTCACAAATTGTCCCCATTCCAATGACTTTCTTAGACAGGTTCTTATCTCAACGCATATGAAAACCTAGGTCCAATTTGATGGCACTGTTAAGCAAGGAAAAATGGTCAACAAAGAAAGTAATTGCTAACACAAAATGGGTCACCAGCCAAAATATCATGCAGTATATGCTGCATCTGACTGGTGCTCGGCTAGTTTCTGCTGATGACAAGTCTTTAATAAGCAGGGTTTTCCTGCAAATAGAAGCCCCATGAAATAGGGTCCTGACATTACATGAATTGAGTTTGTCATTTTACCTAGTGGACAGTAGCCGCCAGCAGGGCAAACCTCCCCTGTCACCTTGTCAGTGGGGTCGGACGACGTAGCACCCTCGTAGCAGACAAACCCTGGATCGCAGGGGGCTCTCGGTGTGGTCAGTCCAGGAGCATCGCAGTACCAACCAGGGTCGCACAGCGGACAGCTTTCTAAGGATGGAAGACCTTCATACGGAAGGGGACAAACAAAAAAACGGTTATTAGAGAAGTATGCTATCTTGCCTGTTACTTCCTATACTGCCCCAAGCTGCCCCAGACTGCACTGGCACTGTATGATATCATACAGTGTAAAATACAAGGCCAAAAGTTTTATACACACACTACTTTATGGCCAGGACACAATGAAACATCAAATCTGATTATTAGAGGCACAGTATTTCAAGGATGTAAATCAATATTCGGTTTTGCCCTTCACCGATGTGTTACCTCCCGAGTGAAAGTTGGGAACAATCACTCGGGTGGGACTCGAACCCACGACCTCCTGCTTTCTAGTGCAGACGGATACACTCACTTCACACAGTCTGCACTTGAAAGCAGGAGGTCGTGGATTCTAGTCTCACTCAAGTAATTTTTCCATCTTTTACTCGGGAGGTAACACACAGAGTATACAGTGTTTAAACATCGGTGAAGGGCAAAAGCTAATATTGACTTACATCGCCCCGACGTAAAATTCTATCTTCTCAATATTTTAAGAATGGAAATCAAGAGAACATAGGTTTCAAAAGGGCCCTTTGAAGCAGCCCAATTTTTCTCTACTTATTATTCCACTAGACGGAGAGAGGCAAGTGGAGTAAAATGGCTTGCCCATGGACAAATGAATTCAAAGCTGGCCAGCAGCAGGGTTAAAACCCCTGACACTCTGACCCTGTTGGGCCACTCTACTCCCAAAGTAAACAAGTAAAGAGGAGCAACTGAAGGCCAGAATACAATACAATACGATGCAAGCATGAGCTTGCACCGTATCGCTTCAATATGCACAGACACATTCTCTATTTATCAAACTTTACCTGTTGTGTTGCCGTATCTGCCAATGGGGCAAGGATTAGCAGCGGAGGAGTTGGCTGGACAATAGAAACCTCGGGGGCACTCGATGGGGTCCCCTGTCCCCAGCGGGCAGTAGGAACCCGCCGGGCAGGGGATGCAGTCCTCTAGGTAACGACCCCCTTGGGTGTCTATGTATGTACCACCGGGGCAAGGCACCTGGGGTTAGGGAAGGGGTAGCGGGGTAGAGAAGGGGTAACAGTGGAGTGATTAATCTATTAAAAGGGGAGACAGGGCACCAAGGACCCTTGAGACACTAGTGGATGATTCATGACATAACAGCAAAGTCCGACTGTGTCTTACAGAATGATGATCAAGTCGTCATCCCAAAACTTTAGAGTCCTCATTAAGTTGTGATTCAACTTGCAAATTGCTTTATAGGCCTAGCCTAGTCTGTTGATCACAAGCCATCACAGGTCCATCACAAGTCGATCATAAGTCCCAAGTCAAATCACAATCTATCTATTCCAATGAATTGTGACAAAGGCATTCCTTTATCGCTGTTCATCCCCTGTTAGTCCCCTGGACTTGAAAATTGACTTGTGATTTATCGTGACAGGACTTGTCATGGCCTGGACAATAACAATGTATGTGTCATGTCAACACGAAATGAGCATAAAATGTAGGAAATTGCCATTTTTCGATACAGTAAGGCAGAGCCAAATTTAAAAGAAGCAGCCTTTTTGTTTGTTTCAGGTGATCCTCAATCTGTTAGTCCTGTTATACATTTCCCAATATTTTTTTGTTCCATCAAACACCTTTAAACCTACTGTCATCTTGTGTAATTACTTTGACTGTTCACTCACTGTAAATACAACAGCAGGATCTTAAATTCCATTCTTAATAAGCCTCTGTACTAATTACATCACACTTTGTTTACATGTGTGCTTTCCTATTGTGCTGAGTGGACGGTGGGGCCCCTACTGGCTCCCATAGGAAAGCGCACATGTAAACAAAGTGTGACGTCATCAGTACAGAGACTTATTGCTTTTACAAGTTTAGTTTTGTTGCAGTCTCTCCGTGAATTGAACTCAGTATCCCAAAAAATCAATGTTATACACCATTGCAAAGCTCTTGTTCTGCAGAATTCAGAAATCTACATTTCTCAACTCTTGCTCATTTTGCGGTGCTGGGTCACATATTGGGTTCAGGGACAGGAATCACCTGCTGCGGTCCGTAGGAGCCGATAGTGGCTGGATTGTTGCTGTAAGGATTGGTGATATTGGTTGGGCAGTAGTAGCCGGTGTTACACTTGGCAGTCACTGCGTCGGTCCCTTCCAAGCAGAACCAGCCAGCGTCGCAAGCCGTACACTCGTTGACGTCGCCCAGGCCGGTGGTTGGGTTGTATGTACCCACTGGGCAGTTGACTTCAAACGGCGTGGCTGCGATAGAGACAGAGGAGACAGAGTTACACCAAGATAGTATGTGTTTTATAGGAGAAGGTGTATCTCTGGTTTTGAGGACACTCAAACCAATCGGAAACGAACACAGGTTACTGAAAACAAAATTTCCTGAGTTTTCACTGCTATTTCCCAGAGAAATTTCCAAAATTCCACGAGAAATATTTTCACTTAAACTAGGTTGCTGGGAAATCAAGAGGTACATGTTTACTTTAGCACACCCTACTGTTGTCTGGAGAGGTGCGTAAAATTCACACTGCATAAAAAAAGAACACTTAAAATCCACCATATTCAATCAGTCAATAAACACAACATGGCAAAAAGACGCACATACACCAAACTTGGTACCTGTCAAATTCCATGAGTTTTCCATGATTTATGTGTTTTCTTCCAAATTCAATGAGTTTTCCCTTTATACTGGAAAATGAAAACTCATTCCGAAGGTTTTCCATGATTTCCACAGTGGCTGGGAACCCGGTGTTGAGGGACCCTTTGCAAAAAAACTATAAACAAGAAATCTCTCGGTTAAGAAATAAAAGAGCAAAAATTTCAAACACAAACCTTCAGGGCAGTAGTGCTTCATACTGCAATTGGTTGCCTCGCTGACATGGTTCAGTCCCGTTGTGCAATACAACCCAGCGGGGCACTTCTTGTTGTTCAACATGTCCAACTCGGAGGTGGTGACATTGTCGCAGTAATAGCCCGCCTCGCACGTCTTGCACGTGCTTTGTTTGGTCTTTGAGTACATCCCCGTATTGCAGTCGTTCGGGTAAATGGTTCCGGGGCCACACCAGGAGCCACCGGGGCAGTCCAAGCAGTCGCTCTGGTACTTGGCCGTGGTGCCATAGAGGTAGTCTGTGGAGTTGACGCCGTACGGCATGTAGGTGCCTGCAGGGCAGTCCTCGGGGGAGTTGACGCCATACTCACAGAAGTGACCTGAGTAACCACACAGAATTTTCCCATTTTTATTACATTTCACGAATACTTCTTGACTTAGATGCTCTGTGGTGCGATCTGAGGCAATTCTGACCACTTTAACTAATTTCTGTTTAAGAAAAAGATGGTGGTGTATACAGTGCATGCATCTATTAGGATGTTACTTACAAAAAAGTGGGGTTTTTTTTGGGGGGGGGGAGGGCATGGCCCCTTTTGGTCCCCCTGGATTCACCCTTGATTGGGCTGCAATGCCTCCCCTTTAGTCTGACTCGTCTTAAAACACGTACACAGATATTTAAATCAGGTTGACTCTCTGTCACAGGTCAATCAGACAACTGACCCACTGGCCGGTGTCAGACTATAAATGGCTGACATGGTCCATCATTTTGACTCTTGTGTTCAGACACAACCCACCACTTCATCTCTTGTGTTTACACTAGGGCTTCATCAAACTCAGGTTCCCAATGAGGGGGTTCAAAGTCCATCAGTGTGGGGTCAAAGGTCAAGTCAAGAACCAACCTTGGGTGCATAGTTTGCAGTCTGACTCCTCATCTTGACTGTAGTCCTCGTTGTAAGTTCCGTTAGGGCAGGGATACTGCTCTGCAAACTGGGTACCAGCGGGACAGTAGAAGCCTGGGGGACAGGGATCGGTCTCGGTCGGCTCCCCACCTGTGGATAAAAGATAGTTGACCAATTATTGCACACAACTGAAAATGCAAAGATTTAGACCCTTTCCAAACAATGACACTGTTTTCAATAAGCAATGCATTCAGTAAAGGTAAGCGGGTAGGCCTTAACCGAAAATCCATAATATATTTTGGTGGCAAACAGATTGAGCAAATTCACATACCTAAGCAGTAGTAGGTTGCTGTACAGATGGTGCATTCACTGGGCTGGGTCAGGTTGGACGATGGGGAGAATGTGCCTTCCGGGCAGGGGAAGCGGTCAGGACTCGGCGTCTGTAGAGGGCAGTAGTACCCCGGCTTGCAAGGCTGTGGACCGTTCACTGTCTCTCCTGATGGATGTTAAGATAGAACTCAATGATTAAGAATTCTTAAACCTCAAGTGAAATTGGACAGACAATTGCCAACTTCTTAAACCTGGCTCTTTGCCGACTGGTTCTTTAGAAAGTTTATTACACAAATTTGCTACATCAACAGTTTTTTGGCGACTCTTTGTCTGTTCATACGACAGAGTTGTAGTACATTACTAAAGAGCCAACTGGCGATGCAAAATGAAGCCTGCTACACGCATCCATGCTTGTGCACACTCTAATGGAATGCTCCATTTGCATATGTGATGTAAATTCCAAACCGATAAATGAAGCTAATATGCCTAAAACTGAATAACACAAATTACTGTTTCATTTTGCTCTGCACAAACAATGCAAAAGTGCAAATTTGGCTTCCTACATGTATATTTTTTTTTCATAGTTGAAATGAAACCATTGCCTATGCAGCTGTGTCTGCTGTACTCTCACATTGCTAACAGAAATCTCAACTAAACCTCATCTGATTTCATTATGTACTAGGATCATGCACTTTTTTTCAGAATGTCTAAACACAATATATGTCTGAAAGTATTCTAAATGCCTATTTTTTAATGCATTTTCGCCATGAACAAGGCCAAAAGGTACTCCAGGTAAGTATTCAGGAAAACTGAAGGCAGGAATTGACATTTCTCTTGAAACAGGATAGATTATATGAAAAACAACCTAGGAGAAACAAAGGAGTTCAGCCCTCTAGTTTTCAACTCTGTGGTTCATACCTGTTGCCCAGCTGCAGTACTTGCCAGCAGGGCAAGCGGAGCATTCTTCGGAAGATGTCAGCTCCGTGGATCCCGTATAGGTCCCCGGTGGACAGGGGAACTGGTCGTTAGTGATGGTTCCATTCGGACAGAAAAAACCTGCAGAAACGACATCCAAGCATTTGGAATTCAACCCAGTTTGCAAAAAAAATCTTTAAAAAAAGTAACTTATAATTTTCATATAAACTTTTTTCTAGCAGTACAAAACTTATTCATTTTTAAGTGGAGCATCTACCAACAAAATTTTGCTCGCGTTTTTGACTTATTGGCTGCCAAAAACTAATTCCGTTCATGCGGGGTAGGCTGGTTCCCGCCCATCAATCAGTATCGACTGAGACCCAGTCTACGGATGTGTTTTTGCCCCCCCCCAAAAAAAAAAAAAAAATTCAGATGGAAGAAAGGAGGTTTTTTTGTTGGAATAAAACAACAAACAACAAACAAGTTGATAGTAAAAATTGAAAATAGAAAGAAAAAAAAAAAAATTTGTTGAAGAGCACGGGGGATACAACTTTAAATTAAAGAATAAACAACATGCAAAAACAGAATATTCTTGTTTTACTAATGCTCAGCAGGTTATTTTGAAAACTTGTTAAGAAATCTACCAAGAGTTACGCATGAAGCTCTTACATGTACACTGCAGAATTTAGTAACAACAAAGTTCACGTTTGAAAACTCCTTTATTTCTTAAATGAATGTCACAATAGGTTGACTAAGGGAATAAATATGTGCTTGGCCGGTTTTAATCCGGCTAAGGGCCTGGTCACCAATAGTGGCCCGAGCCGAAGGACAAAAAGTCAAAACATGTCAAAAACTCACAAATTTTCAACGAGTTTGTCCAAAAGTTTACTTCATGTTTTGTGATACACCCCTGTGGCCATGTCTATGGCATGTGCCTCGCGCATAGTGCGAAAATCTCCTTATATGGAGATTGGTGTGTGCGCGGCGTGTACTGTGCGATGTGGTGCAGAATTCGGGAATTGTGTTTAAAACCAGCCAATTTTTTATAAGCTGTTTAAAACCACCCATGTGACTGCCTCTTGACCAATAGGAATGAGTAAACTGTCATGTATTAATGAATTGCCAATAAATGCCAGATTTCCAAACACGTCCTTCTTGAATTTCGACCCAAAAGTCTTCTTTTTTTTTCCTGCATACCTTCGGCACATGGGTGTGAGCTGTTCTGCAGTCCCGACAATGGGCAGGACCTCCCCCGATCGCACAGCCGACAGTTGTACTGATGCCCCGCCCCCTCGTCGGGGTTGTATGTCCCCGGCTCACATGGGTTGGGGGACGTGGTGGGGCTCTCGGCGCTACCGTGGGGGCAGAAGTGGCCCACGGGACATATGATGCACTGGGTGGTGTTGGCAAAGCCCAGCTCATCACTGAAAATGAAACGTAATAGGGGCAGATATTAACTTATCATTTCATTCAGCACAGAAAGAATAAGTTGCCGAGCGAAAAACTGGGTACCAGCTAAAATGTCATGTATTGTATATTGCATGTGACTAGTTCCAAGCTAAAGTGAAGCATTATGTAACACATGTACATGACAGATGAGAAGTTACTTTAAACACTGAATGTTCATACAGTCGTGAATTTCGATACGCTCGAGGACAATGCTTTGTGTTTCCCTTTGTCCTATAATAATCTACCATAGACAATGCACCGAACTGTACAATCACGGACCGTTTTCAAAAAAAAGACCAAATGCTCGAGTACTGCATGAAAGGATCTTTTGTTCTCCCTTTGTGTTTCTATGCTCGATCGTAAAGCCACACAAGAGCATCAACCCACATGTAGTCATGGAAAAACTGTTATTACAAATTTAAATTTATTTAAGGTCTGACAATAATGTGGTTCTCCCAGCTTAGTCTGGTGCCTGCCTACCTATCAGGATCAATAATGTAGATGATTGGGATCTGGTCTACTTGCTAGGCAGATATATTTGTGTGCCTAAAATATGTGCGAACTAGTAGTTCAAGGGTTTGTTGAAATGGAGAAGAAAAGAACAATTGTTGAAAAACACGGACAGTCACGCCTCTATAGCTAATTTTGCAGGAACCAGTCACTGAAGTGGTTTTCCATGACCTACCCGTAGTATCCGAGTGGGCAGGCATTGTCGTTACCCGAGGCCTGACCAGCTAGGCAGTAGAAGCCCCTGGGGCACTCCGTGGTGTCGTAGCCAGAGCTACCCTGGGGGCAGTAGTAGCCAGCCGGGCACTCCTTGCAGCCTATGGACTCTGATGACTGGTTGGTCAGGTCGTTGTAGGTCCCACCTAGAGGTCAAAGGTAATAGGTCAGAGGTTAAAGTTCATAAACACAACCAATTTCAAAATTCAAGATTTGGCACAATTCCTTAGACTAAGCCCAATTTTGTGTTATTTACAAAAAATTACAAAATGTCATGTGAGTATTGAAGCCTGCTTGTTTCATTTGTCACTATAGGCTCTGTTGCATCTCTTGGGTGTGTCACAATATTTCAAAGTATTCTGTAATTACTTCACTGGTAACCTTTCTCTTACCTGGGCAAGGGAAAGCAGTCTCGTACGTGGTACCAACCGGGCAATAGTGACCTGTTGGGCACCGGTTGTTGATATACTCGGAGTCCCCTGGGCCGGGACAGAAGAAACCTATGCAAAGAAAACAGGAACAGTGTGAAATAACAAGTCGTACAGACTAGTTGTTAAAACTAGGATTGATTCTAGGAAAAGATTTCTTCCTTCTTTTTTATTTCGTTCAAATTCTTATGTTTTGTCAACTTTTTTTCTCATATTGCACTAAAAAAGATGGCCTCCCCACTGTGTTGACGAGACCATTCCAGGACCTTTCAGACCTCACAAGTGTGTTTGAGTTTTGAATCAGCTAGATCATTCTTTATTAAACAGACAATTTTAATCACATTTCAAGATTCACGTTAAATTCCAAAAATATATGTAAGGAATAGTCTGTTATGTTTGCAGCTATTTCACTGGGGGAAACTGTGGAAAACTTAAATAAGTATGGCAAATAATGTGCAGTGCTGAATATAATCTGAATAATAGACATTTAGAAGAGTTTCAAACTTGTGGTTAATATATGTATCAAAATGTTAACAAACGTTTGGCTCATTTTATGAATATAAGGTCCAAAGTGTGACATATTTCCTGTCCCTGTTTTATCGTGGTTCTTTTTAATTTGCCATTCAAGTATCATTTAGAATGACTTCAAATGATTCTTTATTTGTTAGGTAGGTAGTTTGCTACTAATAATCACTCTTAGAGAACGACTGCATTAGGGAGTGTATCGGAATTATATCATCATCAATGTCAAATGTAACAGGGACAGGGAAAAAAGTGGGCGGGACCCAAGTTTATAGAATGACCTCTTCCCCAACTTCATGAAAACACCCATGTATACTGACCAGCAGGGCACGGTAAGCAGGCACTGGTCTGTGTTGAGGACCCATTGTTAGGGTTGTAGGTCCCCGCCGGGCACTCGTATCTGGTCTTGCCGTCGCACCATCCACCGGGCTCGCAGATGTCAGCATCCGGGTTGGGCACCGTGGATCCCTCGTCGCAGGTGTAGCCGGCCTCACAGGGCTTGCAGCCCACCCAGCCTGCCTCCGACCAGGTGCCCGGCGGGCAGACCTCGGGTACTGTGGGATTAGGAACATACCAAGTTTCAAGATTTCAATATATTAACTATCACTACACAAAACAGAAAAAAATTGTTAGTTTGTGTGTTTTTCTCCGGTGAAAAGATAGAGAGTGAGGACTGAAGTGGTCTATCTGGAGCATTGAACTCATGACTTTGTTGGTAATTCTGTGGGTTGTGGGCTCGAGTCCAGCCTGGGGTTGTGGTGCATGTGTCCATGGGCAAGGCGCTTTGTCACTCATTGCTTCTCCCCACCCAGGAGTAAATGGGTACCTGTGAGGGCAGAGATGGTTGTGTTTGTTTTAAAAGGTTGCACCTACATGGCAGCATCAAGTTGTATGCCATCAAGGGGGCTGAGATGGTCGTTGCAATTTTTTGAAATCTTTTGTTTTTTTATACGATTGGCCTACAATTTTTGTCCATGCTTAGGGTTATATTGATTAAACAATTATGAGAGTTTGGTGTTACTTTGTAACAAACATAATCTCTATGGTATGTGGTGTTATTCTCTGTGATGTTTACCAGCTGTACACTATACCTGTCTGATCCGAGCACTGGTACCCGGCCTCGCAGATGGTGCAGTTGACTGCGTTCAGGCCGCTGTAGTAGCCCTTGGGGCACTTGGTGGGACCGGTGTAGATGGAGGAGCAGAAGTAGCCGGGGTTGCAGTTGGTGCAGGCAATCTGGGTGCCCAGGGAATATGTGCCGGGCTCGCACATCGAACTTGGGGAAAAATAATAATAGTGCAATTTTTTTAAAAAAAATTGGATTAAGAAGATCAATACATTTTGTTTTAAACAGGAACGACTTGAAAATTAAAGCTGCTTTTGGGAACAGAGTTAAACAATTCCATCGAATATCTGTGTTCACAGTGCTACAATAATGGGCCATGCTATAAATTTAGGGTTTGAAGTGTTAAGTTTTTCCTGTTCCTTTACTTTAAGTAATTAACTTTGTAATTTGCCATTCAAGTACCATCACAAATGATTTTAAACTATGTTTTATTTGTTGGGTACATGTAGGTAGCTTGCTTCACATAATCACTCTTGGAGGAAGAATACATTAAGGTGTGCACCCAGAATTACCAAATCATCGGTGTCAGATGCAACAGGGACATGGAAATAAGTGGCCCACACATTTACAGAATAACCCTTACTTGGTTCTAAGCCTGTAAAGCATAAAATCCAACACTTGCACACAGCAAAAAGTGCTTGCTCTGAAACTGTGAGGCGTTCTGGCAAAATGAGACGGAAGTTGGCACAGGCCGTAGTGAAGAAAAAATGCAAAAACCAAATGGCTGAGGTTTTTTTTAATTTTCAGATTTATTATATTTGTAATGTTTGATGTCTACTTCACATATATTTAAAAGAAACAATACAAAAATCGTGGAATAAAAGTTAAAACAATTTGCATCTTCCATTTTCACGAATACAAAACTTCATACTTTAGAAGCCTTTTTCTCAGAATTGTACTTTTTTGAGTTGTCGATAACTGTGAAATTTTAACAGCCATAACTTGTCAATGGAATGTCCGTTTGAAGTGCAACAAACAGTATTGTAAGGAGAATATTACTTTTTCCCTAATATCCGCAAACCCTCATTTTGACCTCCGCATAATTCTGTCTCATTTTGCCAGAACGCCTCTATGGCTATGTGGTTTGAATAGAGACAAATCCCTGGTTGTTTTTCTACCTTGGTGCTGTGTTCTTGCTTGTGCAGTAGTAGCCGGCTGGGCATTCGGTGCAGATGGAGGAGTTGCCCAAGGAGTAGTAGCCAGTGGGGCACTCCAACATCTGATCCACGAAAGTATTGGGGCAAAAACTGACAAAACAAGAGAACAAAAAATCTAAATTTACATTTGAATAAACCTCTGAAGAATTCTTACATATCTAATAGAATATGTACCCATTTTCTGAAAGCCTACTTTCCCAGTATCATTTTAGATTGTTGTTTCTACAACTTCAGAATTACTTGAAATATTACAACTCAACTCCCAACACCACAATCTTTTCATCCCCAGATACAGAAACTAACATAATCTCCCTCCTCCCTCCCTCCCAAACTCTCAGTTACCAAAAAAATGTACTGCTTTGGCTGGTTGACAAGGCCCAATAGTTCTTGATCCATGCAAAAATAATCAACTGTTGAGATCTTTCTACAATTTGGAATAAACACCATACAAAAGAAACTCCACACTTGTTGGAGGGGTCATAATTTTGAAACTGATCGTCTTATGATGACTTCGTTTATACAGACCTTTGGGGAATTTTGTTTGCTACATTTTGATACTCTGTTTGCTACCAAACACTGTAAATCGTCCAAGAATTCCAACGGTTTAAGAAATATGATGCAGTTTGAAAAATTACAAAGAATCGCAAGGAGAAATTGCTAAGCGCAAACACACATCCCCAAATTGGCCCCAACCGACTGCACAGTGCCCAAACAAATCACCGGTAATTCAATTTCGCGTGCTCCCCTACATACAAGAAATGTGCGATCGATGTGACATTGTCATGCAGCAATTTCTACTCGCGTCCTCTTTAAATTTGCAACTTCTCAAACTGCATCATTTTTGTTATAAACCGCTGTCAATATTGGATGATTTACAGTCTGTGGTAGCAAACGGGGAATCAAAATGTAGCTAACAAAATTCCCTAAAGGTCTGAATAACATTATCATAAGACAATAAGATTTAAAATTATGACCCCTCCAATGAGTGTGGACTTTCTTTTTCTGCAGTGTTTAGTCAGGGTGAAACACAGTGGATAACAGCAACAATGCCTTACAAGCCTGCTGTGCAGCCGGTGCACTCGCTCTGCATCCCCGTGGAGTAGAACCCGCCCTTGCAGGCCATCTTGTAGTCGCTGTCGGTCTGCGGGCAGGCGTACCCCGCCGGGCAATCCACACAGGCTGTGCTCTGCGTGACGGCGTATTCCCCCAAGGTGCAGTTGCGCATGCCAAGCCCATCAGTCCGGGGGCACTCCGTGCCGGCGGGGCAAATCGCGCATGTGGTGGCGCCCTCGTAGGAGTAGGTTCCCGGGGCGCATTCCACCTCTGAGCTGTCACTGGAGGACAAAATAATCAAACAATTGAAATTCGCTTTGAATATAGTACAGATACTTGATTACTTTTGTTTTGATAAAAGTCTTAAAAGAAAAGATGAACAACTTTAATATTACACATTGTTAGACACAAATTGCATAGTGGGCACAACTGTCAATACTTACGTTGTACTTGGGCAGTATTTGCCTGCAGTGCATACCGTACAGGATGTTGCCTTGCCGGTAGCATAGGAGCCAGCCTGGCATGCCATCCTGCCTGCATAGGTGTGGTTTGTACAGGCATAGCCTGGTGGGCAGTTGGTGCAGGCCGTGGATCCTGCATAACTGTAGGAACCTGGAAAGAAATGATATCGAATGAAATTATGAAGTGAAGCTCAAACGAAATAGACCAGAACAGTGTTATTTGTTATTTAGTGATCAATTATCGTGCCAAGGTCTTTGGTTAATTTTTAAAAAAATAACCACAAAGGGAAACTTACTAGGTGCACTATAATATTTTATATTATAATATTTATAAAAGTTGAACACAGGTGCAGGGTTTGAAGCTGCGACCTCTTGATTGCCATTCCAGTTCTCTACATACTGAGCTATCCAGCCTTATGTTGGTGGTTCCCCATTGTTGTCAATGTGTTGGTTCAAGGGGCGCTAGTCAGAAGCCATAAACCCCTAAATGCTGTGTAGCCAGGGATTACACCCAAAGTCAGTTAATTAAAATCAAATTCAATCAATCAAAACCACAAGTTACAATGAAGGTTTCTTTTCAGAAGATACAACAGCACAAACCTTCTCAAAGCTATAAGCCTCTCAAAATTTCACACCAAAACGTCAACGAGGAATTTGGACCAAACACAAGGGTGGTAAATTATGTTTTAAAAAAGAGAAATATATTTGATACTGAAATCAACTTACCATCGTCGCAGTCCACGGGTGCCTGGGTGGGGTCGGCGCAGTATTTGCCCTCAGGACACTGCTGACAGGCTACGCCACTATTGTCGTCATTATACCAGCCTACGTTACATGGCACGGGCTCTGCATCTTGGAGCGCGCAGTCGTAACCTGTGACAATCATGATCAGTTATAATCAATTAACGCCTGTGCTACATAGTATTACATGGTATTTATTCACTGATGAACCCATAAACACAGAGAGTGCTTGGGCAGTTTTGGGACGGTACAGGGAGTAACAAGCAGGGTGGTTTGGGGCAGTGTTAGGGCCAGTTCATGCTCCATGGTTATTACACCAGACAAGGAGAGGGGGCGAAGGGTATTTAACCAGGACAAATTTAGGTACAAAAACTTCAGTTCCTCTATTAGAGAGGTTGTCTGGGCATTGGTTGGACACATATAGCCAATTTTGAACACCCGCTTTGTTGTGCCCATATACAAAATCATGAAACTTCACAAGTTGGATGTCATGTGTTTCCATGTTTAATGAATTTTGACACACAATTATTGTCCAAGTCAGCAGCCACACCTATTGGCAATACTTCCAAAATTTCATAACTAACAGTACTATAATGGTAAAACCTTCCTAGTCAAAGGTCACTTACCTAATGGGCATGGTGTACAGGCCATTGACCGTGCCAGTGAATAGGTCCCTGCAATGCAAGCTGTCACGGTGGATTTGGTGTCGCACTTGGAACCCGCAGGGCATTCCAGGCATATCGTCTGCCTGGCGGTGTCGCTGTAGTACCCGTCCTCGCACGTGACGGCTTCTGATGCGTCAACTGGGCAGTACTGGCCGGCAGCGCACTCGGCACAAACTGAACCTAAATGTACAAAGGTGACAAAGATAGTCTTAAAACTTATTCACAACACGCTGTATGTTTTTGCCAAGAACCTACTGAACACTTAAAAGGCACAGACGAACTGGAAAACTTATACTCGATATTCATTACAGGTTTCTCATAATACTACAATTATGACTACCTTGCATCAACAGCCAAATATTGATCTTGTGCAAGAAGTGTTCTGTCGTTTCACAAATACTAAAACTTTCATAAAAAAATTAAAACATGTGTGCACACCTTGTCTTTAAGAATGTGTGTGGCATGTGTGTGAGCTTGACACCACCACCATAAAAACAGCTTCTAGTTTTGCTCGGAGAATTCCAGTATAGAGGTTTTACGAAAATCCGGCTTCATCTATACGGAGTTGCCTTTAAGTCCAGCCAAAGGTTCATCATAGAAATTCAAACCCGATGGAAACACACAAACCATTTTGCCTACAGTGAAAGGATTTGGTGTATGGCAGAAAATTGACCAATATTGTCCTGAAGTCTGTCAAGGCAGGGGACCGAAATTATGAAGCTAAAACCTGAAGTCACAGACAGTGACAAAGATCAAGAATGTGTAAGATCTAGTGTGTGACTTACTTCCTTCTGCACTGTACCATCCCGGGCTGCACTGGGTGGCTGAGGTATTGGTACAGCTGTAGCCGGCCGGGCACGTCGTACACTCTGTCGCACCACCAAGGGAGTAAGTATCTGATGAGGAGAAACAAACAAGCATCCATTACTGAGCGATAACGTACATTTGAAAAAATTTTATAAGTACATTTCACAGGTTCATCCAAAAGGACATAAAAAAATCTGAGACAAACAACCCTCCACTCATGTTTGGTATCGTACAACCTGATTGTAGACTTATTTCATGAGATTTTTCTGTAAAATAGGCCAAATAACATCTTCTGGACACTGTGTGCAGTCACACAAAGTGTTCACACCCATACATACACAATCCATTTCCTGACAAATTTGTCATGAAGTTAGAAATGTGGTTTTGCAATTTACATTCGATCAAGGAGAGCAGGTTATCTTCCCAGAATTTTCATTGACTTTGTGTGCGAACAAGAGAGGGCACTTTTTATCACTGTGGAAAGCCCTGTGGTGGGACACATGGCTTGTGAATACTGGATTGCGTGCGTAAAAAGTGCAGAGTATGCACGACTTATATTATTCTGAATGTGTACAACTCTATAGCATCTTGGCGTGAGCATCAGGCGTCATCAACAGTGCGTTTGAATGTCTCTCCCAGTGGTCTCCCCTAACTCTCCCTTTACTACAGAGGTGGTACTTGTACAATGTACACAGATCTCATTGCTGGACACTTCACGTGGGGGTATGACACTGAACAGTTTACGGTAAAACTTAACAGAAATCAATCATGCAATTCCCACTTACCAGGTGGGCAGTACTCAACTGCCGACGTTGTCGGGCACCTCCGCCCAGCAGGGCAAGCCGTGCAAACACCGTCTCCCTCAAGGGAGTACTCCCCATCGTTGCAGTCGGTGGGTGTCTGCGTTGGATCTGAGCATTTCATGCCGGCTGGGCACGCATCGCAGGCCGTGTGAAGGCTGTTGCTGACTTGGTTGTTGGGGCAGCGGGTGCAGTTATCCGCACCGTCGGCTGAGACATAGCCCTCCCCGCAGGCCACTTCCGAGCCGGCCGGGTCCGGGCATTTGTAGCCAGCAGGGCAGATGGTGCAAGACTCTTCACCTTCCGAGCTAGAAAGATACAGAATGGATGGATTAATGAAACCCAAGCAAACGCGACATTTCAAAGCTGTGATGACATGCTACTAAGAACCAAGTCACAAAAACTATAGTTTGGAAGTGGTTCTGAAATATGAGAGTTTGGCTATAGTACAAGTGTACCCTTAGCAATTATGTTATATGAGAGTTTGATTTATACACATGTAGTACTTGTCAGTCCATGCTTACCCACTTCTTTTAATTTCTCTATAATCGTTTTCTTTGTTTTTGGTAAAATATCCAAGAATTCCTTAATTCTTAACTCCATACATTTCCTTTCTGTTATTTTTAATTAGCTAAGTGCTCAATTCAGCCTTAGCCATTAATGCTAAAAAAGGTAAAGTTGGTGCAGCGCTACTTACACTTTCCTTCACCTCAGTGACTGAGGTTCGAACCCTGTCAAATTCCACATGCGGATTGGCATTCTTATTTCCAAAACTGTTTTGCCTCCTAGCGGTATCTGCCACAGTTAGCTTATTAGACCTACCTGATGTATCCCAGCGGACAGGTGGTGCAAACGCCTTCCCCGACCTTACTATAGGTACCGGCCGGGCAGGGTACCGATGAGTTCCTGTCTGGGCACTTGTGGCCTGCTTTGCACTCCGGGCACGTTGTATGCCCTTCTCCGATGGAATACTGCCCAAAGTCGCACTGCAAGGGCTCGTCAAAGATGTTTGGGCAGTAGTGACCGATGGGGCACTGGTGGCACACAGAGCTGCCGTTGACCGCATACTGACCCTCACCGCACCGGGTGGGTGAGCTGGTGCCGTCCACGAAACAGGCATGGCCGGAGGGACAGGAGAGGCAGTGGTCAGCTGCTCCGAGGCTGTAGGTGCCTGCTGAGCAGGTCTACGTTAAATTATAACAACATTTTATTTAGTCCATGTACATGTAAAAGTGTTTATCAATCAATCAATCAATCAAATCTTTAATTGTTCCCAACGCATACATATAATATCACTTAACATTTGAATTATTGTGTATGGATGGATGGAGGTCTCCAAAAAGTATAAGCTTGTCGAGTGGAGACCCCCACTGTAATAAATAACAATTACATTACAATTACATGTAATTACAAGTACAGGTACAACGACAAGTACAAATAACATGGGACATTGACTTTTTCATTAAACTTTCCAAAATAAACAATTCAAATTATATTTTTTTTTTAACAGGAATACTTAATGTACACAAGCTAAGACTGACACAAGTATATTAACCCTCCTGCTGTCCGAACAGTCACAGACAGTCGAAAAGTCACCCATGCCTTTTACACAGGCAAGTCACCAACAGTCAGATCATACATGTATTACAAGTGAGCACTGTGGCTAGTCAAATTCAGTTAACAGACAAAAGCAGACAAGTGGTAGGCACAGCTGGCTTATCAATCAGCTCCTACAGTCAAAGCGCAGCTGTATCAAGTTACATAAACAGTCACAGCCAGTCAATCTTGCTTAAGGCTAGGAACTTTGAACTGTTGAAAACAGTCACTTGATTGATTTCGACTGACCGGACAACTTGGCTATGAATATTTTACACAGGAGGGTTAACGAATTGGACAAGAATAAAAGCGCTGAGCAAAACTTGAATTACCTGTAATCTATTTGTTTCTAAGTTGATTTTTAGTTTGTTGGATATTGTTTCTTTGTTGTTGTTTTTTTTTTTTGGGGGGGGGGGAATTGAAACAACATTGTTGGAGACAGTCGAAAGTGCAACAACTTTGTCAAATACTTTCCTAATAAATACATGTATGAAACTTTCAGTTAATGCAATGCCTGCCGGGGCTAATGCACACCAGATCTCCAGATCTCATACAGGAAAAACACTGTTACACCACTTTATTTGCCAAGTCTGAAAACTGGCAAATAATGACTCAATCTACTTATTTTGTGATTGTCCAAAAAAGTCGGATTTTACAACTAAACAAGACTGACAGGAATTGCGGGGACACCTGCGTACCTTACAAGCCGATGAAGCACTTTCTCCTGGGTTGTTATTGTACTTGCCTCCATCGCAAGGGACTCGGCCACTGTTCCCACCGGGACAACTAACGGGAGAGAAAAACAAATAAATTTTAAAAATGTTTGTGTTTACATGTACACATCATCGTGTGCCTAGCATAAGGGCATATATGCGCATATGCCCTTTCGCGCAAACGCCCTTACGCGCGAACGCGCAATCACCACAATGTTCCCAGCAATACATGTCATGTAGGGCATATGCAGAGAAATTGCCTCTATTTCAATGAAATTAAAAATTTCTGTCGGAAATTGGCACAAGCTGTTCCAAAAATTATGATTCATTGCATGTGACAAATTATTAATTTATACGATTTATAGGTCTACGCGTGTGAGAACATTGGATTCATAATACTCGTGGGGCAAAATTGGAGCATTTCAATGCAAATTTCTTGAAAATTATTTTCGTGTCAGAATGCTCATACATGTATGCCCTTCTGCCCGGCACCCCATGGTATTATGTTGTAAAAAAAAAAAACTCAGCACACTGCCACTACAGCAATGGTATAAACCACCTTCCCCGAACTCACTTATTGGTCCCCTCTCAGAAAATGATGAAGAGAAATAAAGAACTTTAAAGTGCCCCCCCCCCTTGCATTGAAACCTAGTTAAGTTGGAAAGCCACAGAAAAAAAACACATGGCAGGTGACAGAATCAAAACATGCAGTAAAACTTTTTTTATGGATCAAACAATTAATGAGGCAATACCAGTAGATACACCAACAATGAAAAACTTAAATCTGAAGTGACAAAAACATTGACAGCAGATATGGCAATTATAGCTTTCGAAAAAATGTGAGTTCTCTTAAATTAATTGTTCATGTTTTCCTTTATGTATTGATGTGTAGAACAAACCCAATCTCCCCCACTCCCAAGAAAACAAAGCCCAATTATTCCGCAATCAAGCTGAATATCTTCTTAAATGTAGTGACTAAAATCAATTTTAGGTTATAAAAAAAATACTACTTTAAGCATACATGTAAAGCAAACAGCACGAATCACATTTTGTTCACATGTGTGTTGCATACTACATGTACATGTACGTAACGGGGATAAATGGCTTACTAATAAACTCCTGGTTCAAATGATTATGGTGTGATTCACTTTTAGGAACTGGGACAAAGGAGACAAGGGATCGACATAAAAGACATGTAGACTTCTCAAACATGTCAAAAATTAATTAAGTCTTTCCGATAAACAAACCCCCTTTTGTGTGATGCCAATTAAGCTGCATGTTAAAATTTATAGTAGGCCTACTTTCAAGTTTCCATTTATTAAGAATGACACAAATGAAAAGTTTGTTTTTAATTCACACCACATAAATGCAAACTGGTGCAATATTTGTACATTACCAGTTCAACTGCAAATTAAAAATCAAACTACATCAACGTTTCAGTTTCATTTGAATGAGACAATCTGGAATAATTTATCGTTAACCTCCATTGCATACAAATTAAAGTCAAACTTGTACAACGCCAATCCAACTGGCTGTTGAGTATTAATAACAAAACGAAAGAAGAAATTCAAAGATCCCATTTGAACAGTGCATCCCATTCAAACAGTACAATGTACAAGCATTTAAATGAACCGTCCGGGAGGCCACGGTGCAGTGTTTGTGCAACAGACATTGTGACCCGTACCCAGACAAACAAAGTTTCAATACGTGTGCATTTTTAAATTGTTGAAGATAATTTTATTGACCTGTTTGCACATTAAAGGGAAGCGAAATAATTTTGTAGGAATACCCAAAACTCCCTATTATATGGTTTTTATATGAAAAAATGGTATAATGTTTTTGTCGAAATATGCTTTCAGGTCACTTACAAAATGAGCTTAAAGTACAAATGAGCATAAAGTAGCCCACAATATGTATGCATTTTAAATTGGTGAAGAGGATCTTATTGACCTGTTTGCACATTGAAGGGAAGCAAAATAATTTTGTAGAAATAGCCAGAACTCCCTATTGTATAATTTTATAAGAAAAAAATAATATAATGTTTTTGTAGAAATGCTTTCTGGTCACTTACAAAATGAGCATAAAGTACAAATGTAGGACTTTTGAAGAATTGAGATATTTCTTCCGATACATGTACATTGTTTTTCTGAATTCTGCAGACAAATGTCTCACTGTCATGCAATACGCAATACAAATGTATGAATATTAAATCACCGGTTGTGTTAAAATAAAAAGTGTATTCCCTTAATTCAACTTAAACTGAGATTGATATTAAATCAAATTAGGTTTTTGCCCTTCACCGACATAAACACTGTATACTCAGTGTGTTACCTCCCAAGTGAAAGTGGGTTAGGGTGGGACTTGAACCCATGACCTCCTGCTTTCTAGTGCAGATGTCTTACCACTCGACCACTGAGTTCGGAAAATTTGATTTACATCACCCCAACGCAAACATTTCATCTTATGAGATTGATATTGTCACAACAACACAATCCACTGACACTTTCCCGGCTGCCTACATTACAGAATCATTACTGTACACATACATGTATGATTTAGTGTACAGTAATGATGCTGTAATGTAGGCAGCCTGGAAAGTTTGCGCACATTGGCTAACTGCTTAGGTCACAGGCCACTTCCTTCATAAGATTCTGTGAACTCATCAGCGCAAGGGCGGATCCAGAACACAATTTTTTGGGGGGGCCAAACAAATTTGGTCCCCCCAAAAAGTGGGTCAAAAAATGACGGCATGGGGTTCGGGGCCTGCTTAGGGCCCGAACACTTTTTGGATTCTAGATGCTCTGTGGTGCAATCTGAAGCAATTTTTGACCACTTTAACCAATGTTTTTTGAGGAAAAGATGGTGGTGTACTCATTGCCTGCCTTTATTGCGAAGTCACATAAAAAAAAAAAAAATTGGTTTCGTTTTTTTGGGGGGGGGGGGGCATGGCCCCCTTTGGCCCCCCCTGGATCCGCCCTTGCATCAGCGTACCCCAGCGCCCTTTTTGCTCGGCGGTGTATGAGCGAAAATACAGTGCATGAATATTAAACAACAATGCAATGTGTGTAGCCTACATGTACAATGTAGTATTGTACAATGTAGTATTGTACTAATAACCTTCAACTTTCAAGACAAACTGATCGTGCAATCTGATCTTCATTTCGCATTTGTAACTTTGTTAACATTTCTCAAGAGTCCATGTAATTTGATTCCCGATGTCCTAAGTAAAAGTACAATGTAGATCCACTAGATGTAAATTGAGTAAGCCTCATGTACATGTAAGTCTATCCCTTTTTTTTCCACTTGAGAGCCTGGTGTAACCTCAGCGAGGATTTGTTTGGTCGGTTTGTTTGTTGATTCACTGTGCCCAGCATTGTCCTGTTGCTAAACAGTAGAAAGTTAATACTAACGCTAACAAATGTCTTGAATGCTACAGGGTAAACAGATATTATATGGTGTTGGGTTCTTGTGAAAAAGATTCACAAGGCTATCAGTGAAATACCAGTGTTTTTTAGTGGTGTCAAATTGCCAGAATCCCACACACAATTTATGATTTATTATAACAAAATTGTTTTAATGGGTATCAAATTTAGATCTACATGTAGGTGTGTACATTTAAATATGTACTATTTTGACTTTAAACCCCCCCCACCAATATTTCCATACCATGGAGGCCAGTTAAGTGTTATTTATGCTTTTTGTGAATTTCCTTAAGATTAATTACTATGGTATTCTGTTTAATTTAAACATTTTTTTCCAAATGTAGGCCTACATTGTACTTTGTAATAAATTGTTGGGCAAATGTGATTAATAAAACATTTGAGATCGGCAATTTGGCAGCAAAAAAATGTGTTTTCATTAATAACGAAAACACAATTTTTTTTTAAGCCTTAGGAACGACTTTGAACATCACTCTTTTATGGCTCATTCAATTTACCGGTACATGTAGTCCATCAGCGCTGACTTCACACTGATAACCATTTCAACATTTATAAAGAAAACTGGTCTGTGGTCACAATGTTTTAGTAAGCCTATTTTTACAAAACTTTTATCGTGCAGTTCAGACAGAATTATATGTACTGCTTCTATAAGTATTTATTCTATGTAAATACATTCGATGGCAATTGTTTGTTTTTAGAATTTAAAATCTCAGAAAACTTAGAACTGAAAGCATCCAATTGAGCCAGACCTTTGAAATTGTGTAACAACATGTACATATGCACCGGTACATATACAGTTTGTGCGTAATACGTATGCTATTATGCACGTACATGTATTATCGTGAGAGTCAAAATCCCAGTCATTGACTGCTCCATTCACTACTTTTTCATTGTGATTTTCAATTTCCCACAACAGAATTATATTTTTCCATTCTCCATCTCCGAATGGTTGTAAAAACTCTCTGTCACATTTGACAGCCCCAAAAGTTTCCCAATAATAGTGCCTTTATTGTGGGTCGATTTGGCATGACCCTTCCCACCATGTTAACAATATAATTAAACAACTTTGACGATTGCCTACGTGTTGTCAACTTGGCACAATACAGCAATACACTTGATTAAGTTGATCTTTGGACCCAACACGCCACAGCGCCCGATTATGCTCTAATTCTATTCACAGTGCATATTACTCACAGTCGGCCAGCAGATTTTTTTTTCACAAAGCCGACCAGAGTTTGTCTTTTTGGGAAGCCTGCACTTATTGAACGATTCAGTGTGCAGTCATGGTCCGTCGCTCCCAGTACTATAGCATGTTGATCGGTTGCCATGGGGACTGTTTGAACACAACTTTGAGTCTGTGTGGGATTGCCTGGCAACGCTGGGTTCCTGGTTCTGTGAGATAAGAAGCCCTCTATATTAATCACACCAAGACTATTTCATTGTGGGGAGAGATTTTCAAGGGCTTAGCAATGGTTCACAATGTAATTAAATTTGTCTGACGCATCTATCGCCAAACTTACACAATCACATGGGCCATATATCACATACAGTTTTGTACATGTAGTGTTTACACAGTTCACAGACAAAAATATGAAGTACGTGCATGGGACAATGAAATTCTCCAACACAACTGGAATTAAACCACCCACAAAATATTTGGCATATTGTATGGTGAATTCATCTGGACAACTGTAGAGTTGTCTGCACAAACAAAATAATTTACAAATCTTGCCCAAGAAACAAATTGTCCAGAGCTGTGTCATTTATCAGTGTAGGTTTCCTTATTCAGGCTGTGGCATTCAACAAGAGACATGTCGATTTAAGGACAGCCAACAGGCTACCACAGCCATTGCAACTAAATTTGATAATTTTCCTAACAATTCATGCAATTTGTTCTGTTGAGGAGGGGGCGGAGGGGAGGGGAGGGGAGGGGGGAGAAAGAGGCATGATTTAGTATGTGTTTTTTTTGGTAGTTTTAGAACAGGTTTTTGACAGCTTTATGAAATGCAAATTGAGGTGAAAGTCCTGTTGGCTGTTATGAACATGCAAATCATTAAGAGTAGGTTTTCAACGTAACTGACAAAATGTAATAATAATTTGGCAACAAATGTTAACTGGGTATTGTTCACGGAATGCTACTTATTTTATGACAAAACATGTGATTTCACAAATGCGACCAAAAATACTATTAGACAGGAACAAGTGCCTTCGCACAGTGCTTTGTACAAAAGGTAGCTGTTGTGAAAATCACCAAATACATGAACCTAAAACAAAACATGGATTTTGTTAAAAAAGTACGTACTTGCATGTATGTAAATGTATGCATGGCCACGTAATACAGCATCATTGGCAAGAACGGTCAAGCCATCGCAGACTGGTCCGTGGTAAAAGTTGCCATCAACAAGATGAATCATCTCGTCTTGGCATGTTTGGGAACGTTGGCAATCTGACCCAAGTTAACGGGCACGCCATTGCAGTGGTAGAAGTTGCCATCAATGTAAATGTATCGCGGTACCTCTGACGCATTCATCCAGCTTGAATAAATCCAGCGTTTGTCATGTTTGTGAGCTGTGCTTACATGTAACTGCTCGGAATTTTTGTGTCTGAGGATCAGACTTTCACTTAGGCAGAACCACAGTAGAACGTCTGACAAATCGTAGCATCAAATTAGGTTTTGCCCTTCAACGACATTTTTTAAACACTGTATACTCAGTGAGTTACCTTCTGTTTTCCAACTTTCACTCGGGAGGTAACACACTGAGTATACGCAGTGTTTAAAAACGTCGGTGAAGGGCAAAACCTAATTTGATTTATATCACCCCGACGCAAAATTCCATCTTATAATAAATCGTAGCATGTAAATGTTATTGCGACCCCACGTGCCAGCCAATCGGAGTGGTCTTTGGACTTAGAGATTGTGACGTCATTTCGATCAGAAATTTGTGGACTAAGCTGTGGATTGGTCACTTTAGATGCCATGATTTTGTAATACAAGAACGGGTTATGAAAGACCCAATAGAAGGCGCCCTCTGAATGGTCAGAATCTCGAGGTCAAGACACAGTCTTGTTGTGCATTATTAATTGCCGAATCAGCTCGTATATCAGACCCTTGTTGTATAAGGCGACATTCCATACACTAGGAATATCTCGGGTCCGAGTGCCAATTTTCTTTCAATTTGATTCATCTTGTTGAGAGCAATCTCATCCATCGCAGAGACTTGACTGCACTTGCCACATGCATACATTCAGGGGAGAAAAATCCTGGTGTGAATTGGCCACAATGGCAACCTACCAGTGATAGGTCAGTAAACGTGTACAGTGTGGCGTTCAAATATTTGTGACTCAAATTGACTCCATCTAAATATTTGACTTGACTCTACTCGACTACACACTGTGACTCGACTCGATCTTCTTGAACTAATGACTAGACTCGACTCGAGTCACTTCTTTAAAGTGACTCATCTCGACTCGACTTGAGTCACAAAAATCACAGACTCGTTACAACTCTGGTAAATTCACCGCCCTGCCCTCTTTCCGTGATATTCCAGTCACTTTTCAACATCAAAGGGTTTGTGGTGATTCCAATAACATACAAATTGGCTCTTGTTGTCATACAGGTAGGAAAGGGGTCCTGATTGTATCTCTCTAGGTATGTTGCTATCAGTGGCGTAGCCAGGAATTTTTCAGTGGGGGGCGCGGGGGGGGGGGGGGGGGGGGGGGGGCTGGAACATTTCATGGGGGGGGCGTCAAGTAGGGGCATCAATCGCTTCTCAAAAGTGGGGGGGGGGGGACATACCTTGATCATAACTGATGCAAGCGGATTGGATTCTAGATGTTCTGTGGTGTGATTTGAAGCAATTTCTTACGACTTTCCTCCATGCTTTAACTAAGATTTTCTTGGCAAACATGGCAAAAGATAATTATTTGAACATCGTTTTCGAGGTTGGAGACATTGAATCAGCTATCAGTATTCTGAGCTATTGGCGTGGGGTTCGGGGCCCGCTTAAGGGCCCCGAAAAAAATTTGGATTTTTGATGCTCTGTGGTGTGATCTGAGGCAATTTCTTACCACTTTAACCAATAATTATCTTAGCACATAAGACAATAATTTAAACATAATTTTCGAGGTTTTCTCAGCTAAAGGCATAAGAACATTTTGTGAACATTGTTTTCGAGGTTGGAATCATTGAATCAGCTACCAGAATTCTGAGCTATACATGTAGGCATGGGGTTCCGCTTAAGGGCCCCGAAAAATTTTGGATTCTAAATGCTCTGTGGTGCTATCTGAGGCAATTTCTGACCACTTTAACCAATATTTTTAAGCAAAAGATACTGTATCTTAGATACATTGTAGTACATAATAGGGCCCATGGCATCATGTAGATCAATGATAATTTTTTTAGAAACTCAAAATCTCAGTGGGGGGGGGGGGGGGGCAACAAGGTTTCATGGGGGGCGGTCGCCCCCCCCCCCCACGCCCCCCCCCCCCCTTACATTGGCCTTACATTGTTTTGATTCCCAAAATTCAATATCAGGAAAGTTATAGTGTGAAAGTATGGTGTGTAATCCAAAACAGTCCTAGAAAATCTGTTAAATGAGTCACAAGTCAAACTTACAGTTTTTTCTAGATTTGCTTATAAAAAAATGACTGAAACGGCCTAAAATTGAGGGACTCGAAACGTCATTACTTGTTTTATTTACGTCACAGGAAGATGATCCTTTTTCATTTGCTATAGGTCTTTTCAAGACCTTTACAATGATACCAATTTTATTGGAATCTGTTGATGTTGACAATTTTTGTCACATACCTACATGTAGATTGCTCACTGTTCAGCAGAAAAAAGGTACAATGTCACAAAGCACTACCAACCTGCAACGAAGTGCAGATTTGCACCATGTTCGTATGTATTTTGTGTTCACATGTATACTTACTAGTATCCAGCTGGGCATTCTATGCACGCTGTAGCATTGCTGTCCCAGTACTTCCCTGCATCACAACCTGCAGTGCAGTCAGCGCTGTTGCACTCACATACTCCTAGCGTGATGGAAACAGAGAACAAGAACATTATACACTCAGTTGAATCTGATTCTGACATTACCACATATCAAAAAAAAAGGATCGGGCAGTGTAGGCTAGGGTTAAACAGGAGTACGTTTTGGAGCTACATGTACATTGTATTACCCTCGCCCAACACCCCAAAGCCCATTCCCGAAAGCAGATCCAGAGAGGTTATAGGCCAAAATAAAATACTAATTCTGCTTCCGGTTACCCTACGTACCTTAATTTGACAGCCTCTTCCGTAATTTTTGGGGGAAAAAATGAGGAAAAAACCTGAAAATCATCAATTACTGCCTTTTACCCTCGACTACACGCAGACACCTCAGTGGCATAGCATCGTCATTTTTATTGGGGGGGGGGGGGGAGGTACACACATTTTTTGAAAAGGGCACTTGCACATCCGTTGTGAAATGTAGACATGTTGTTTTTTTTCTGGACACTTGGCCTCAGTAAAATAAAAAAGCAGAGGGGAGGGGCTGGTACTATCTGTCAATGGGGGCGTAGGCGCTGTTCAAAACCGACGATTATGCACGATTATGCACACTATAACGGACAATTCATGTATAAGGTGCTTTTAAGGGTGATACACGCGTAAAATAAAAAAAAGGCACCCAGAACGGCCAAAGGGCACCACTCCTTTTTAAAAGAGGGCACTCTTTACAAATTATTGGGAGGGGGGGGGGGGCCGCGGGTGAAAATAGGGCATTTGAGTGGAAAAGGACAGTCTTTACAAATTATTGGGGGGGGGGGGAATACTGAAATAGTTTTTTGGAAATGACAATGATCAAAATGTTCTCATACAAGTCCCCCCCCCCCTGCAGTAAGGCCAAATCTTGATACCACTAGCATTGTCACAGGCAGAGAAAACATCGCTAGATCCATTCTGAAAGTCCCCCCCCCCCCCCCCCGCCCGCTTTCTACGCCTATGCAAATAATTTCCCTACCTACCCACCCTATTTTCAAATGCCAAGTAATCGGAAGCACTAGAAATGGGTTTTTGTAGCCTTACTGCAGGGGGGGGGGACTTTTGGGTCATTGGCATTTAAAAAAAAACTGTCCGCTTCTGACCTCTTTTATCAAAAAGTGCAGACAAGAAACTGCGTTTCTTTTTTTTTATTTTGAAAGATCATTGTTATGAAGGTCACGCAATACAAATAAATTAATAACCGGGTATATTTAAAATGATATGTATTGCTTATCACAATTTTGCATCTCCATACACAATTTTTAGTTCTACTATTCTCAGGTAAAATCTTCTCTTTATCGTTACAAATATGTTTTAAAATGAATTTAGGAATTGAATTCAGTACTACTACGCTACTTTTTTTTCAAATTTAATAAACACTGCGAGAAATTTAACATCTCTATTTTTTTTTCTTTAGAATTTTCAATTGCCACTCTTCAAAACTCTTAAGATACTCTTGAAACTAAAATCATATATAAAAGCTGTTAAACTTGAAGCCAATATTTGCAATTCCCCCCCCCCCCCGGTCTTTCCCCGCCCACTTCACCAACATACCCTTCCACACACCAAAAAACACCTGTCAATTTGTCATGCCTGTCAAATTCATTTCAAATTTTTTTCACAAAAGCAAAGCGTCAAATCTCCAAAATTCCACAACTTACCCTCAACTCCAGCAATGCTGAGGGTTCCCCAGACTACCACCAGTATAAAAATCCTCCATAACTGGCTCATTTGCAGCGACGAAAGTTTGCTTTTTCTGTGACAGTTCGTCAGCGAATACTCCGCACAACTCTTTCGGCCATTGCCGGTTCCTGGACCACTGACGTTTGTCCTCATTTTCCTCTCAAACTCTGTTACTTTTCCCACCGTTTTAGAGGACGGAAAACTCCTCCAAAAGTTCAAAAATCTTCCCAGTTATATTTCCATTACGTTGGCTCCATGTTTCTGATTAAAGTTTCATCGTCCAGCGATGTTTTTTGTGTGAATATTCCTGCATAAAATCCTTGAGTCTGTTGCAGAAGTTCTCGTGTTAAAACTAACGTGCACCTGTACCTTGCAATCAATTAAGAAAATACCCACTGGGCTAGGGGGTTTCAGGGTACGTCATCGTCGTTATGGTTCCGCGTACGCTATCTTCTGAGTGCACCATTCGTGTCCGGGTTGTCGTTTCGGTTCAGTAGTCCTACCCTATCCAAATTGAAGTCTTTCTTTTGTACAAACAAAAGCGAGGTACGTCAACTAAAGATTAGGTAACACTGCAAAAACTAACTGTCGCAATCAACACAGGGATTTAATCGATTTTTATTTCTTTACCTACTAGTTTGTGGTTATTCAACTTTTGGGTACTACTATAGCATAGGTACATATATATGTAGAAAGAAATGTTGAGAAATAACTTCCGAGAATTGCTGTTGCAGAATATTATTTTTGAACCTAATATTATTGATAGGGTGAGAGTTTGGTGCGATGTGTGAAGAGAAGGCTTTTATGCTCTATTCCTTTTTGAAGTGTCTTCATTTTGCCGTCGATTCTAAATTGGGGCCCATATAGCCATGGTCATTTATGATGAGATTTTAAAGGCCCACCGAAATTGTACAAGTTTTTCAAAGAAATCCATTTTCTCTTCAGTTGAAAGGGACCCATTGAAAATACGCTTTGGGACTTCCATGGCCTGTCCCGAGACATTGTATTTTATTAGTTTCAATTTGACTGTATAAAGTCCTTACACTGATTTTATTCAGCCTTTTCACATTAAGTAAAATCTAATTATAGATATTTTCGTCCTGAAAAGTTGAAACACGTACTACCGCTAAAATATATTAGTTGTCTCAATCATCTTGCATGACTTCCAAAAATGAACCAAAGACCATGCCAAAGACGTGAATAATGAAAATCAAAAGTGTTCTTTTTTATATGAAAAAAATAATAAACTTACAAATATGAAATAAAAACTACGAAAAAAAAAAAAATCAATCCAGACTTCGAGGGGGTGCTTGTTCTCTGGAACGTATTGCAATCAAAAAGGCCTAGCTGATAGATACCTATATTTATTTCTTTCGTAAATCCCACACAACCTTCGTCGTAATTGCAAAAAAAGAAACCCACCCGTATTCTTTTTAATTTTAAGAAATGGTTTAAGCCACTTTCCCCACACTGCATGTGAGGCCTTTCTGTACCTTAAAAGAGCGTGTATATACCAGCAGAGGGCGCACTTTATACTTTACGGAGACGAGTTCGAGAGGGTCTGTGTATTTTTTAATTTCATACACCTGTCACACAAAGCAATCATGCTGTGACCTCTGCCCGTGCCGTTTCCAAGCACTGGCAGCGGTGTGTGTGTACACAATGGCCGGTCGATCGATACAGGATCTCTGCATGACACAAAACAGGTTACGCATTTCACCGTTGATAAATAGCTCACTGCACTATCGGTCGATGGAATTCCGGAATTGTAATCGCCATTTTGTGGACTGGCCTTCCGCGAAATAGTTTGGAAAACCGTAACTTATTTTGGCAGTTCAAGCGAAACGACAACGGTGAATTGTTTCTTCAACGTTACGGTTCTCAATTTCAGTCGAAGTGTAGACTGTTGTGTTGATTCGCCTATGACACGTCTGGATGTGCACTATGTGAATCAGAGCTTGAAATGGTCCACAACTGCGCGAACGGGCCGTAGATTTGATGGTTGTGAAAAGTTGACCAAATCGAGCCGTGTTGGGCCCGTGTTGGTCCAATATTTCTGATTTTATACTTGACGATTGACGATTTTATACTTGAACATTCCCTGCTGTCACTATAGAAATTAGAAGCCAATTGATATCGGACTTCAACTACCATGTTCATAACAGTGCGATTTGGAGGTAAGAATTGGCCTTTTACTTGTATAGTTGTAATAATTATTTGCAGTAGGCCCATGTACACATGGACCTTGCCGCCATTTTTCTCAGATTTCTTTTTCTAATGTTAGTAAATTCACAAAATAGTCTATAACTGAAAACCTAAACGACATAAATACCGCCTCAGCTCAGGGACCATTTTTAACAATTCGATATGTTTCATAAAAAAAACAGCAGTCTTCCGGGAAGCTGAAGTGTTTTTTTTTTTGGGGGGGGGGTAATCTGATGGATATTTTCCTTCAATAACGATTTAATTTTTGAAAACGGACTTTTCTCCACAAATCATAAAAAAAATACCTGTAGGCCTAGGCCCTACATGCAAAAAACAATACGGTTAACAAATCCTGCAATATTTTGCAGACATATTAATTAATTCCTCATTGGAGAATAAGACTTGGTTTTTTTTGGGGGGGGGGGAGGGGAAAAAGTTTTTCGTCGTACATATGGCCTATCTCTGTCCATCAGAGGCGTCTTGTTTTGACAGAAAGCATCATGTAGGCTATTTATCCTATCCCTTCTTTATTTCCTTGGTCCATACTTTTTGCTCACTTACAGAATATGACCACTGAATAACTTGAAAAATAAGCTATTGGATATGGACAACTTCCTAAACCTTGACAAGAAATCGCCAATACTGGCTTGAAAAACTACTTTCATTTCCCCCCATTTCTACAGAAAAAGAGGAGGCGTTGTTTAATCCCAACT
This sequence comes from Patiria miniata, assembly GCF_015706575.1. Classification (NCBI taxonomy): domain Eukaryota; kingdom Metazoa; phylum Echinodermata; class Asteroidea; order Valvatida; family Asterinidae; genus Patiria; species Patiria miniata. The sequence goes on from NW_024037068.1 coordinate 24,599,523, forward strand.
GCCGAACCTTGTTACTGCTTGAAAACATCAAACAGCGATGCAACTGCGCAGAAGATGGTAAGATTACAAGGGAAACATTTACGGAAACATCAACAAAATTAAGCCACCCTGTGAAATGTACCAACCAGGCCCACCATACTGTCAGCTTAATATAGGTTTTCCCGGCTATTTTAAAGATTTGTTATTCAAATTCACCAACTTTATCATTCAATTTCATCCACAAAAAAATTCACAAGCTGTCATTTACCATTCAATTTTAAAGTTTGGTCACCCTCTTAAGTCACCCGGTGGAGAATATTTGTCATTGCAGATCAAATTCGTCTATTCGTTGTTGCCGAATGGCAGCATTCAGAGATCGAATTCGTTTTACATGTATATAAAATCACTTCGACGAATTTGATTTCTGATTAACAAGGTTTGACGTAGACGAGACGACATCGAATACTCCGGGTCCGTTACGAAAACGTGCACTGTGGTCATTGTTTGAATTTGCTTGAACTGAATTTGAAGTTTCATGACGCCCCACGGGTATTTCTGTACACAATTGGAATAATGGGATTGTTTCAAGTAGATCTAAGCCTGTCAAAAAAATTAAATATTTCTCCAATCCTAATTCATTATTTTGTCACATAATACAAGTACAAAATGTGGTGACCATTGTTTTTTTTATCCGTAGAACGGATTTAACTGAAGTCAACCCATGCAGACAGATTTTTTTGTATTTCAAAATTCATCTCTAAATTCAACTGCACAAGTACATTTTGCTCAACAACTGTGCAAATAAGATTCAGACATTAGTAATGTCACAATACCTGCACGACTTACAAGCACTGACATACGCTGTTAAATATTTTGATTTGTTTGTCCCAAACATAACAACACAGTTATTATTTGTCTTGTAAAAAGTGGACGTCGATCTATCCGACAACGAAGGTAACGTGAAACACCTCCTGGAAACGCCTCTACGATATGCAAATGAGGTGCTCAAGGAGCGGGAAACCTTGGTCTTGGTTCGGGTCGAGAGTAAGTGTGACCTTTGAACTCTGACTTTTCATTTATTACGATTAACAACTGTTATATTTTTATCAAGAATATATTTTTTTGTAAAAGTTAATCGGGGCCCATCACTACAAATTTTTCAATTTTGACATCTTGTCTTACAGTTCAACCTGTGCAGTGTGCTATTTGTGCGCAGAAATCTTGACAGTCATCAACAATAAGACTGATGACATTTCACCTATTCATAGGGCCTATGCCGTAATAGATTATGACTAATCCTTTTGACTTTAAGCAAGATTTGAGGGTTTGCATGGTGGAGATACATGTACTATTACTAATAAATGAAATGTTTGCGAAATACCATGTGTGTATAATTTTCTCAGACTTAGAGAATGGTTCTGAAAAGAGCCTGATCATGATGTATCAACTCTGATGGGGTTTTGACTTTAGGCTAATACGTAGATAGTTAGTCACAATTGGATGTATATATTACTCACAAGCTCGGGTGAAGATTTTTGTTATTTTATTACTTCCCCCCAGAAAATGAAGGCAATCAAAAGCCACACTATGTTCCTCTTCTGAACGACGTTCAAGCGATCGACGCTGCCTTTATGGGTGAGTGCTTTTCATGTCAGCGACTTGCATTAAAAACATTTTACATCGTGTTGCAATACTTGTCATAGGCAGATCAAATAATACAGGGTGAGTGAAAAAAAACCCAACAAAACAAACCGCACGTCCAATTTTGAATGAAGTTTTGCCTGTAGCATTTTCAAAATCAAGGATCATGAAATCCCAATCAATGAGCTTTCTTTTAGTAAAAGAATCATTCAAATCACTAATGTACTTTTCAAGTTACGGAATTGTGAACACAAACACCGTTTTAAAGTTTTGTCCACGGATAATATTCACATGCATCCCCATGAGAATTGTTTTCGTTCTGCTAAAAGAACACTAATTTTTTGTGTGATCCGTGGACAGAACTTTAAAACGGTATTTCTGTTCAAAATTTCGTAACTTCAAAAGTACATGATTGTTTGAATGCTTCATGTACCAAAAGAAAGCTTAATGACTGGGCTTTCGTATCCTAGATCATTCAAAAATTGGTCCAGCCATTTGGGTTTCGTTGTTTTTTTTTACTCACTCTGTCGAAGGTAAAGTTAGAGTGTAAAATGGATGCAGAGGGAAGAGCAATGCTGTTGTATAGAGTGAACGAATCTTGCAGGGATTTCTGGTACGTTCCTTATTGCGGAGAGCCTGCAATTGTCTCCGTGGATCCCAAAGAGAACTTGGGCTCCGGAGTGAAAACGTTTATATACAAGTTGCATCAAAATTAAATCGTTGGTATTATTGCATGTGCATGTACTATGTATACTTTTATACCAAAGCGTTATTGAACACAGAATTAAAGAAATTCTTTTTGTCTTTTTCAGCGCGGTTATCGACGAAGGAGAACTTGGGCTCAGGTAGTGCCAAGGGCTCCCGGAGGAAAAACGCCAAGAAAGACGGCACCAGTAAGAGCTCCTCACGCGCCGGGGCAAAGTCCACCACGCCCACCGGACGGAAGGGCTCTAAACGCTAACAGGACATAATTCCGAGTTAAATTTGGATTATTTTATTAAATATTTTTGTATTGTGAAACTTGTACATTTAGTAAGTATTTCCAAGGCTAAAAGACTATGTTGCAGGATAGCGTGAGAAGCCGTAAAGGCATAATAAGATCATTTTCATCTCAAAAGTAAGCTACTGAATTTTGAAAAATAACAACATGATTGGATTGATGATCACACTGGTACTAAACACCCCGTGAAATTATTCCGTCAGGTTTGCTGTAATTAGAAGAAATCAAGAAACGTAGGTGATTTCTGTATATGCAAGCTGTACTAGAGCATGGTTTCATCAGTTTTGGTGAAACAACGTTATCCATGGTCTGGAGAATTCAAATTACAAATGTGTCAAACAATTGAACAAATTAATTCACCATAATGTATTATAAATCGAAGAAGACGTAGGTGCCTTATTAACGTCTTAAGACATTTACAATGACGTCGGCATACATGCATGTTTATGCCTATCGAGAAGCCGTCCAAACATCGAACATTCTCGAGGTTTTGCAAGCGACCGGGTATCCTACACGGTGTAGGCGCCAGATAGTTTACTGTATACGGATATTACTAATTATATTAGTTGAGTGCGGTCTTGTATCTTCGTAGGCAACTCGCTCTCCGCAACGCGTCTACACCGTGACGGCACAGATATATCGCGCACTACACTGCAAAAATAGTGTGTTTTATGCACTTTTCTTTGCAAGGTTTTGCTCTCACTTGTAAACATGACGTTGTGTAAACATGTTTCAACACTAAACGTATAATAGTGTTGATGTACACCTAATGTTTGAGCTTCTAAAACGTTTACTTAGTGTTAGTAACTGTGTTTAATTGCTAAACACAATCTTAGGATGAAGTGTATGCGACAGTGTGCAACGCATGCTGTCCATTTTCACCGTCCATTTTGATGGTATGTAATCATGTATTTTCATTAAAAGAGGGTGAATTGCTAAACAATATGTGTCAAATGTGTGCATTTGATTAGCCGCAGATGCAAGGTTTTTCATCAGAGACTGCCATTTTGGATAATACATAGAATTGTACTTGATAACTATCAGTTATGTACAATGTACAACGCGAAACACTAACGGTCGATATAAAACTGTTGCGGATAGTGAAACGTATGCGTACGTATCCGTTTGGATTCGAAACCTATGTATTTGTAAAAATATGTACCGGTATTTGATATTGTTTTTGTACCTTTATAAGAAACAGTTAACAGTGAAAACAAATTGTCGTAGGCCTAAATTATTTTCTGCAATCCGTAGCAATCCAGCCATACTCTATATTTACCAAAAAGAGTGATAATGTGTTTCAATTATGCAGTTTTTATGACTAATGATACCGAAAACAGTTGCACTTTTATATACGTGGAAGTTGTTCACCATCACCTTGCACGTATACAAAAGTGCAACTGTTGTTTCGGTACCAGACTACCAATTGTCATAAATTGCAGAATTTTGTACATAGTATCACTGTTTTCGGCCAAACAAGGAGAAATGGCTGGATTGCTAAGGAATTTCTGTACTGATCGGTCGTAATTTGAGCAAGATATGCCCAATAGGTTTGAGTTATGACAAAAAGTGATATAGGGGGACTTTTTTTTTTTTTGGTTGAGTGTATGAGGACACTTGAATTGGATTCATAAAAATAAAAACATTTCCCGACAATTCAGTTAATTTTTCTAAATGTTCTCTTTGTTTTCTCCTTTTCGTCTGTACCCTGGACATTGAGTATAAAATCAAAAGCTGATATAAAGCATGGCCTAGCACGTTCCTAATTATAACGTGCAATCATTTTGACCTTGCAAATGATCCTGTACCATATGCAGTGTGAGAGAGCAGCTGTTGGGAGCGTACTGCCCGACGCCATAGGGACGAAGGTGGGCTTGTTTATGAACTAGGTGCAGCGCTTCAACTTTCAAGGACATTTTCTCAATTTTAAGGACCTTTTTTTACTTTTTTACTTACGAAGAAATTTCTGAGGAAATGAAAAAAGGGGGAAATTTCGAGGAAATCCCCCCAAATCTAATGAAATTCTGAGGAAATTATTACATTCTGAGCAAATTCTACAATATTTTCCACAATTAGTAGCACAATGTTCTCAAAATAATATTTGTTTTATTAAATATCCTGTCAGTTTCAGAATGACTTAAACCAAGAATAGAGTAAAATTTGCTGCGCGGCTCACAGGTTGGTCTGTTTACCCTCCAGCAAACAAGGAAAGTACATGCAGTATACAGGGTGAGTCAAAATAACGAAACCCTAATGTCGGGACCATTGTTTTAGTGAAGTTCTGCATGTAGCACTGTCAAAATCTAGGATATGAAAGCCCAATTCATAAGCTTTCTTTTAGTACAAGAATCATTCAAATCACTCATGTACTTTTCAAGTTACGGGACTGTTTTCGTTACGCTAAAAAGAACGTACACAATTTTTAGTGACCCGTCGACAGAACTTTAAAAAGGGGTTGTGTTTACATTCCCAGAACTTGAAAAGTACATGAGTGACTTGAATGATTCTTGTACTAAACGAAAGCTTATGAACTAGGATTTCATGCTAGATTTTGAAAGTGCTACATGCATAACTTCACTAAAACATTAGTACCGATATTTGGAAGTCGCTTCTTTTTTTAACTCACCCTGTATTAGGCTTTTTGGTGAAATAAGGAAATCGGGGACAGATAAGGAAATTTGGCTCTCGGGATAAGAACATTCTCATCGTGATTGTGGAAGCATTGACTAGATGTTTAAGTCGCTTTTTCTCGATTATAAATTATGTACATGTACTTGATACAAGCAGGTATTAATGAAAAATATTGCGACTGTTCCTAGGAGACTGTAGCTATAGTGGACATGGACGTCGCGGGGGGGGGGGGGCAAGGGGGCTCTTTCCACCTGGAAAAGCAATAGAAAAGAAAAAAAGGAGAACAACACGGGAAAAAGAAGAAAGAATGCTGTTAATTTAAAGGAGGGGGGCCTGATGTCCCTGCTAACCCTCGAATAATGACACATCGAGTATATGCTGGAAAAGTACAGGGATTTCGGGGGAAATGTGCTTTAATTGCCCCTCTTTAAAGAAAACATCCTGGCAACGCCCATGATAGTGGAAAGACTGCTTTAACACGCACGGGGTACAGTAAAACTGCTCATTATGATCACCTTGTAAGGCTAGTTTTACTCAATTATACTACGAGCTGTCAACAGTGATACACTAGTCCATTTCCTATTGTTTTTCCCGCGCAAACTGATCGCAATTGCATACCTGATCAGATTTCATCTCATTATCTTATTACAATGCAGAAAATTAATTCTTCGTATGCAGTGTAGCCACGAACCATTTCTCTCGTTACTTCACAGCATAACTTATTAGGCATATGCTACTATATGCAAAGTCATAAAAAAATGCAATTATAAATAAGCATACAATTATTACATAAGCTCCAAAGACGTTAGAGGCAGCATTGTAAAACATAATATTGAAATCTACTGAATGATCCTGATTATATGAGTAGCCGTATTGCAGCATACGAAACACGCCATCAACAAATTAGATCATGCTTCCCAAATAACGCATTTGCCGAGGCAGCAAAAAATAAGTACAAATTTAGTAAAATTGTGATCAAAATGTTCCTTTTTACGATTCTGCACTGTTAAAACGTTGGGTAAACTACTGTTGGACAATGTAACATTGGTATGAAATTACCTCATATTGGGTTGAATTCGGTAAAAACTGTCAAACTGTTGGAAAGAATTTGCCGAAGAGTGTAGGCAGTTGATATAAATTCGACCAGCACTGGTCGAATCATCAACCCATTCTGCCCAACTATTTTTACAGTGTGGTGGACTGGCTTTTGAGATAATTTGGTTATCAATCAATATAGCCATTATCAATGGTGCAGTGTGACGATGCCTGTTAATGCCTAGTTAAATACTAATTCTGACTAATCCTTTGTTCAGCGATTTTCCTGGGTACTATGGGTATGCAACAGAAACAATAATTCCTGGAACGCATCTTTTGTTCAGCAAAGTTTTGTGGTCTATTATGTTCACCATCTCGTTACCAATAGAGACATTTCACAACGATACTTATGCAGGTAGACAAGCTATTAATGTGACTCCATTCTATATGGTGCAGACCAGTAAGTTAGGCACCCTTGATAAATACTCCACCCCAAAAAAATCGGGAAGATTAATCGCAACTCTGAATAGGTTGGAAATTGATCCATTCACAAGATCACTCCATTGAATGTAATATAGACCGACTTTTCGGTCCAACTTCATGCCCAACTTTTCAGCAATAAGTGTTTGACTTGTGTGCCGTGGTACGTGGGTTCACATCCTGACGGGGAACATGGTCCTATGCTCTTGGGCAAGGCACGTTACCATTATTGCTTCGTCCTTCAAATGGGACGTAAAGCTGTAGATCCCATGTGTTGTGTAATGCATGTTAAAGAACTCAGTGACACTTTTCGCTTAAACTTCTGGTAGATGTATGGAGAGAACAACATCCAAATGATAAACAATATACATTCAGAAGAAAGTCTCTCGATATAAAAACTAGAATTGATTATTTCCTTATTTCACGTTGTTTGGCAGACACCGTTAACTCAAGTGATATTCGACCTGCAATTAAAACAGACCATCAAGCAATTTCAATAAAAATTACCTTATGTGATGATAAACGGGGACCAGGATATTGGAAGTTTAACAGTTCACTTATTGACGATAAAACATTTGTTAATGCAATGAAATCCCATTTGGAAAAGACAACAATCAAACTCAAACTTGAATATGAAGATGAACGACTCCGTTGGGAGCTATGTAAAATCGAAATTAAGGATTTCGTTATTCATTACTCAAAACAAAAGAAAAAAGTAGAGAAAAATGTTAAACGTTTAATTACTGAAAGATTAAATTACCTAAACAAACAATGTGACGTAGAAAACGAGGAGGTGTATGAACTCCAAAACGCACTAGACAGAATATATGAACGAGAAATTGAGGGTCAAAAGGTTAGATCTCGCGAAAAGTGGGCCGAGGACGGCGAAAAAAACAGTCGATATTTTTTAGGTTTAGAAAAACGAAACGCAGTCAAAAAACACATTACTTTACTGAAAAGCGAAAATGATCGTATCATTAAAGACAAAAGGCAAATACTACGCGAAGAAAAAAGTTTTTACCAAAAATTGTATTCTTCTAACTCTGTTGAAACAAGTCAGGTGACACACAGTTTGACTATGTATTAAATAATGAACAAAAAGAGAAATGTGAGGGAATAATTACTGAGGCAGAGTATGAACGAGCTTTAAACAACTTAAAAACCAATAAAAGTCCCGGTACAGATGGTATAACAGTAGAGTTTTATAACAAATTCTGAAACCAAATAAAGACACTTTATACTGAATCAATGAATAGAAGTTACAAGGAAGGAGAATTGTCTATTTCACAACGCCGCGCGATTATATCACTGCTTTATAAAAAAAGGTGACCGCACAAACTTAAGAAACTGGAGACCAATTAGTCTACTGAACATAGATTACAAAATAGCTGCAAAAGCCCTGGCAAATCGTCTGTCTGAAGTCATAGGCCATATTATACAGGAAGACCAATCCGGATATATAAAAGGACGATTTATTGGAGATAACATTAGATTGATTGATGACACCATCCACTTTTTACACAGTAATAACAAAAATGCTGCTATCCTCTTTCTGGATTATGAAAAAGCTTTGATACGGTTGAATGGAACTTCCTACAAGAAACACTCAACAAATTTAACTTTGGAAATAGTTTCATTCAATGGATAAAAACATTGTATACAAACATACAAAGCATACATGTCCGGATTCTTTACATTAAATCGAGGCCTTAGGCAAGGATGTCCGCTCTCAGCCCTCTTATTCTTACTCGTTGCTGAGGTACTAGCTAATAGAATTAGAAGTAACAAAGACATAAATGGAATTGAATTATCAGAAACATCAAATTTGCGTATCACAATGTATGCAGATGATACGACAATTTTTGTGTCAGATCCCACATCCATAAAAAATACTACTACAAGTATCGTATCAAACTTTGGGCAAATTGCTGGACCTAAACTGAATCTTCAAAAAACAAAAGGGCTTATTATCGGCAATTTGATCATTGATACACGTTTGCTTGAATTGATAAATTGGCAAGAAGAACCAATTAAAACTCTTGGAGTTTATTTTGGAAAAAACATGAGTCAATGTTACGAATTAATTTGGGAAGAAAAAATTAAAACAGTTTTAATAAACCAACGGAGGAGAAGGGCAGAAGTAACTATATTAAACAGTCTAGCGTTACCTATATTTACCTTTCTGGCATCCGTAATCCCAACGCCACAAAAGTATATCTCAAAAATTAACAAACTTGTCTTTCCTTTTTAAATGGACGCACAGACAGAATTGCAAGAAAAACTATCATACGGAGGCTTGATGATGGCGGTTTGAACCTCATCGACATGGAAACCCATAACATGGCATTAAAATGCAACTGGATTGTTAAACTACTAAACGACACAAGCGGTAAATGGAAAACCCTTTGTAAATATTTCCTAGATTCCTGTAGTCCCAACCTTACAGTTTTGAACATGAACTTTGGGAAAACAAAATATGGGTCAACTATAACACAGTCATTACCACAATTTTACAAAGAACTAATTCTGTGTTGGCAGGAACTACATCCACAACCTGATATGCAGAAACGATTTAGTCCCACTGAAATAAAAACACAACTGCTATGGGGTAACCAACTTATAACTTTCAATGGTAAAATACTATTTTTCCGAAATTGGATAAAATCTAACATTATTTATGTAAATGATCTGTTTAACGAAGAAGGGGAATTTTCTATAAACTATCTTAAAACAAAGCTGACCACAAAACGGAATTGGTTAGTCGAAATATTTATGTTGAAAAGGGCCTTACCAAAAGACTGGTTATCAATTATAGTAGACAGTAAAGAAAAGATCGGTGTTGATTTTAAACTTCATGTTAATCCTAGTCTAGGTAATCTAGAAAACATTACAACTAGAAATATTTATAATATATTGATAGACGAAAGAAGTAAAACACCTCAGATTGAAACGTGGTGGGAAAACGTACTTGGTGAGAAGATTAATTGGACTTCCACATGGAAAAAGAAAATAGTCGACATTAAAGAAATTAAGTTGAGAAACTTCAATTACAGACTACATCGTTTAATAGCAACGAAAGATTTATTGTATAAATGGAAAATTGAGAATAGCCCGTTGTGCTCAATGTGTAACATGACTGGCGACTATAAACACGCATTCTTAACCTGCTTACAAACAATTGAATTTTGGAATAAATTAAAGGTTTACTACCAAGAAAAAAAAAGGAGTTTTATCACACCAACATTGTCAAACCTATTAACAGGTCTTGATAGAAGACCTGAGGTTAATTTAATAATTACGAAAGCAATGTTTTCAATACATAAAGCAAGAATCAAAATGAGTATAGAAAATAAAAGGATAAATATTTTTAATGTGTTTATTACAGAGCTTTTATTCAGAGCAAAGTTTCAAAAGAAAAACAAAGACTTCTGGCAACATTTTATAACTTATCTGTATATTTCCTTAATTAATATGCCTACTGCTGTTCACACTTATATAGTTATATTCAAAGTGATAACACCAGATATATTATAACCTATGGTTCTAACATACATTATATACATGTAGTACATCAAAACCAATGTTGTGTATATCATTTATGATTGTTATATGTATACTTTCTAAACATTGTAATAACTAACATTGTAATAATTATTTGCAATATTATAATTAATGGAAATACATTTAAAAAAAGAAAGAGAACAAACACACGTTTCTAGTTTGAATGTAAACATTTTATGAATGAAACAAAAATCAAACCCTTAGAAAACTATTCTGAAATAACAATTCCAATTGTGAAAACACTTATTTTAAATGAAACAATAATAAAAAATCTATAAGAAAACATTATTCTGAAATAACAATGCCAATTGTGAAAACATTGTTTTTAAATTGAAACCAAAATCAGAAACCTATAAGAAAACAGTTCTCAAATAACAATTCCAATTTATGAAAACACCCTTTTTTTTTAAATTGACACCAAAATCGAAACCTAATAAGGCAATATCTCTCAAATACGTCAATCATTGTGAAACTTTATCTGCTTGCAGTGCTATCAAAACAACCAATAAAATCGTTAAACTTTTGTATGTTATAGAGATTAAAAAAGGGGGGGGGTGTGGAAATCACATGACACTAGGGGTCGTTGTTCAAGATACAAATGCGGCATCTTTAACAAAGTAATGTGTTTACGTACATCAAAACGGTGCATTTAAAGTTTTATGTTCTCCATTTTTCATACCTATTTAATACATTTGCACCACTGGACAGTTAAAAGAAAACCTCAAATTCGGCGTTTTGGGTTTCTCACCACAACAATCTGGGAGGGGGGGGGCATTCCCCTGTTAAAAAAGTGTGTGTGCATGGGTTTGTTTATGGCGTAAATCGAGGACACACAGTCATGTAAAGCATCATCGAGTAGTATAGGCCTAATCATAGAGCTAGGACCTAGCTCTATGGCCTATTTGAGGACAGGAGTCAAATCGAGGACGACCTCGATTAGAAAACGTGTACAAAACCAATGGGAGCTGTTGCGAAAAGGTTTAAGAGTATAACAAAAGATCGATGATGAGGAACAATAGAAAATCCTCGATTCACCCCATAAACAAAGCTGAGTTTGTTTCTGCATTCAATAGAGGCCGTTGAACAATAGAAGACAATAGGGTCCCCAATTCCTGAAGGTCCCTTGGCGATCGTGTGCAAACCATATGGGAGGTCTTCCTAACAAGTTGAAGTACATGTAGGCCTACAAACAAAAGAATGACAATATGGGGAAACGATTGCAGGCAACGTGCGTGCGTGCGTGTGGGTGAGCATGTAAACACCGGCAATACGGTGGACCTAAGGCAAAAGGGTTAGGACACAAACACGTCCACGATTGACCGAACGTCCACGATTGAAATTCGTGTACAAAACCAACGAAAGCTGTTGCTGAAAAGTTGAAGTACAAACAAAGGAATAAGGATTAGGGATAATAAGGGGGTCCACGATTGCCGGTGTTTACGAAGATGTATGTGTGGGGGTGGAGAAGGGGTATCCTCCCTTTTCCCCAGGATTTACGCCTTCCGCGCTATATTAAATAGTAAAAGTCCATACATTTTTTGGGGGGGGGGGGAGGAGAACTAAAAGCTGTTTATTCAACATGTTCAAGCTCAAAGATTTAGCTCAAAAGTCCAATTACATTTTTGTGTATACGCCAGAGGAAATTTATTCATTAACTCTCAAAAATCCAACAGCACTAAAACTATATAATAGCACTCACTGCATCAAATGCAATACGGAAATCCACGTGTCCTGAAATTCTGAAATCATCAAAATACACTGCTGTACAAAACCCAGGTGCTGGGATGGTATGGATTTGGTATAGTTGGGGTGAGGGAAACACACAAAGCAAAAGAGATATATACAAACCTAATCAAAACTGGCAATATATCATGCCAATGTAAAAAAAAAAAAAAAAAGTCATAGGCCATATTATACAGGAAGACCAATCCGGATATATAAAAGGACGATTTATTGGAGATAACATTAGATTGATTGATGACACCATCCACTTTTTACGCAGTAATAACAAAAAATGCTGCTATCCTCTTTCTGGATTATGAAAAAGCTTTGATACGGTTGAATGGAACTTCCTACAAGAAACACTCAACAAATTTAACTTTGGAAATAGTTTCATTCAATGGATAAAAACATTGTATACAAACATACAAAGCACTATTATCAACAACGGATACATGTCCGGATTCTTTACATTAAATCGAGGCCTTAGGCAAGGATGTCCGCTCTCAGCCCTCTTATTCTTACTCGTTGCTGAGGTACTAGCTAATAGAATTAGAAGTAACAAAGACATAAATGGAATTGAATTATCAGAGACATCAAATTTGCGTATCACAATGTATGCAGATGATACGACAATTTTTGTGTCAGATCCCTCATCCATAAAAAATACTACAAGTATCGTATCAAACTTTGGGCAAATTGCTGGACCTAAACTGAATCTTCAAAAAACAAAAGGGCTTATTATCGGCAATTTGATCATTGATACACGTTTGCTTGAATTGATAAATTGGCAAGAAGAACCAATTAAAACTCTTGGAGTTTATTTTGGAAAAAACATGAGTCAATGTTACGAATTAATTTGGGAAGAAAAAATTAAAACAGTTTTAATAAACCAACGGAAGAGAAGGGCAGAAGTAACTATATTAAACAGTCTAGCGTTACCTATGTTTACCTTTCTGGCATCCGTAATCCCAACGCCACAAAAGTATATCTCAAAAATTAACAAACTTGTCTTTCCTTTTATTTGGAATGGACGCACAGACAGAATTGCAAGAAAAACTATCATACGGAGGCTTGATGAAGGCGGTTTGAACCTCATCGACATGGAAACCCATAACATGGCATTAAAATGCAACTGGATTGTTAAACTACTAAACAACACAAGCGGTAAATGGAAAACCCTTTGTAAATATTTCCTAGATTCCTGTAGTCCCAACCTTACAGTTTTGAACATGAACTTTGGGAAAACAAAATATGGGTCAACTATAACACAGTCGTTACCACAATTTTACAAAGAACTAATTCTGTGTTGGCAGGAACTACATCCACAACCTGATATGCAGAAACGATTTAGTCCCACTGAAATAAAAACACAACTGCTATGGGGTAACCAACTTATAACTTTCAATGGTAAAATACTATTTTTCCGTAATTGGATAAAATCTAACATTATTTATGTAAATGATCTGTTTAACGAAGAAGGGGAATTTTCTATAAACTATCTTAAAACAAAGCTGACCACAAAACGGAATTGGTTAGTCGAAATATTTATGTTGAAAAGGGCCTTACCAAAAGACTGGTTATCAATTATAGTAGACAGTAAAGAAAAGATCGGTGTTGATTTTAAACTTCATGTTAATCCTAGTCTAGGTAATCTAGAAAACATTACAACTAGAAATATTTATAATATATTGATAGACGAAAGAAGTAAAACACCTCAGATTGAAACGTGGTGGGAAAACGTACTTGGTGAGAAGATTAATTGGACTTCCACATGGAAAAAGAAAATAGTCGACATTAAAGAAATTAAGTTGAGAAACTTCAATTACAGACTACATCGTTTAATAGCAACGAAAGATTTATTGTATAAATGGAAAATTAAGAATAGCCCGTTGTGCTCAATGTGTGACATGACTGGCGACTATAAACACGCATTCTTAACCTGTTTCCAAACAATTGAATTTTGGAATAAATTAAAGGTTTACTACCAAGAAAAAAAAAGTAGTTTTATCACACCAACATTGTCAAACCGATTAACAGGTCTTGATAGAAGACCGGAGGTTAATTTAATAATTACGAAAGCAATGTTTTCAATACATAAAGCAAGAATCAAAATGAGTATAGAAAATAAAAGGATAAATATTTTTAATGTGTTTATTACAGAGCTTTTATTCAGAGCAAAGTTTCAAAAGAAAAACAAAGACTTCTGGCAACATTTTATAACTTATCTGTATATTTCCTTAATTAATATGCCTACTGCTGTTCACACTTATATAGTTATATTCAAAGTGATAACACCAGATATATTATAACCTATGGTTCTAACATACATTATATAAATGAAGTACATCAAAACCAATGTTGTGTATATCATTTATGATTTTTATATGTATACTTTCTAAACATTGTAATAACTAACATTGTAATAATTATTTGCAATATTGTAATTAATGGAAATAAATAAAAAAAAAAAAAAAAAAAAAATTCAAAAAAACCAAAAACCAAAAAACATTTTATGAATGAAACAAAAATCAAACCCTAAGAAAACTATTCTGAAATAACAATTCCAATTGTGAAAACACTTATTTTAAATGAAACAATAATAAAAAATCTATAAGAAAACATTATTCTGAAATAACAATGCCAATTGTGAAAACATTGTTTTTAAATTGAAACCAAAATCAGAAACCTATAAGAAAACAGTTCTCAAATAACAATTCCAATTTATGAAAACACTTTTTTTTTTAATTGACACCAAAATCGAAACCTAATAAGGCAATATCTCTCAAATACGTCAATCATTGTGAAACTTTATCTGCTTGCAGTGCTATCAAAACAACCAATAAAATCGTTAAACTTTTGTATGTTATAGAGATTAAAAAAGGGGGGGGGGGGGTGTGGAAATCACATGACACTAGGGGTCGTTGTTCAAAGATACAAATGCGGCATCTTTAACAAAGTAATGTGTTTACGTACATCAAAACGGTGCATTTAAAGTTTTATGTTCTCCATTTTTCATACCTATTTAATACATTTGCACCACTGGACAGTTAAAAGAAAAACCTCAAATTCGGCGTTTTGGGTTTCTCACCACAACAATCTGGGAGGGGGGGGGGGGCATTCCCCTGTTAAAAAAGTGTGTGTGCATGGGTTTGTTTATGGCGTAAATCGAGGACACACAGTCATGTAAAGCATCATCGAGTAGTATAGGCCTAATCATAGAGCTAGGACCTAGCTCTATGGCCTATTTGAGGACAGGAGTCAAATCGAGGACGACCTCGATTAGAAAACGTGTACAAAACCAATGGGAGCTGTTGCGAAAAGGTTTAAGAGTATAACAAAAGATCGATGATGAGGAACAATAGAAAATCCTCGATTCACCCCATAAACAAAGCTGAGTTTGTTTCTGCATTCAATAGGGGACGTTGAACAATAGAGGACAATAGGGTCCCCAATTCCTGAAGGTCCCTTGGCGATCGTGTGCAAACCATATGGGAGGTCTTCCTAACAAGTTGAAGTACATGTAGGCCTACAAACAAAAGAATGACAATATGGGGAAACGATTGCAGGCAACGTGCGTGCGTGCGTGTGGGTGAGCATGTAAACACCGGCAATACGGTGGACCTAAGGCAAAAGGGTTAGGACACAAACACGTCCACGATTGACCGAACGTCCACGATTGAAATTCGTGTACAAAACCAATGAAAGCTGTTGCTGAAAAGTTGAAGTACAAACAAAGGAATAAGGATTAGGGATAATAAGGGGCTCCACGATTGCCGGTGTTTACGAAGATGTATGTGTGGGGGTGGAGAAGGGGTATCCTCCCTTTTCCCCAGGATTTACGCCTTCCGCGCTATATTAAATAGTAAAAGTCCATACATTTTTTTTGGGGGGGGGAGGAGAACTAAAAGCTGTTTATTCAACATGTTCAAGCTCAAAGATTTAGCTCAAAAGTCCAATTACATTTTTGTGTATACGCCAGAGGAAATTTATTCATTAACTCTCAAAAATCCAACAGCACTAAAACTATATAATAGCACTCACTGCATCATATACAATACGGAAATCCACGTGTCCTGAAATTCTGAAATCATCAAAATACACTGCTGTACAAAACCCAGGTGCTGGGATGGTATGGATTTGGTATAGTTGGGGTGAGGGAAACACACAAAGCAAAAGAGATATATACAAACCTAATCAAAACTGGCAATATATCATGCCAATGTAAAAAAAAAAAAAAAAAAAAAAAAAAGTATCGCTAAGAGAAGGGGTTTGCCCCGGTGTTTCTGGCAGTGAATGCAATATGTGCCGCAGCACCTTGTATAAAAGTGCTTCATAAACGGGTATCACATTTTCTCACAAACTTCATTTACCTGTCTCTAATAATATACATAATTACCAGCGCCTTGAGTGCCTAATTGTTGGTAGATACGTGCGCTATGTAAGACTCCGGTATTATTAATACAAGTTCAAAGACCAGTTTAATCCCAATTGGTTCTAGCGTCAACAAGGTAGCGTGACGTGTTCTGGAGACTTCTGTGGGGGCATGTCCTTAAATAAGGATTCATATGGTGGGGGACCAACATCCTCGGCAACAACTCTGACGACCATTTCTATAATTATAAAATGGAAAAAACAAATATCAGATTCTTCGGTTGAATGCAAGTTTGCATGTACAACTGATTTCCTTATGCAGGACCGTTACGAATTGAGCAGACACCAGTTGGTTCACGCGGACAATACAGCTTCAATTGAAGAGAGTGAGCCGTTTGTTTTTGTATTCGAAATGGCCATTAAAGCTAAACATCACGAGTCTCAATAAGTCATAATCAACTGTTAAGGAATTTTATTTATTGTAACCCCAATCGGAAAAAAAAACACAACGCACCACCACCACCACCAACAACAACAACCAAAAAGACAAATGTCATGGAACCAAAATAAGTGATTATGGTAGGAGGAGTCTTAAGTAGTTTTTTAAGGAAAATGTGTCCATGGATCTGACGTCATTCGTGTTTTTGTTTCTTCTCATCTTAGTCCGGGCTTTATTCCCATATACAAACGGAAGGTCCTTTTTAAATTCCTGGCACTACATGAAAGCTGCATATTTAAAAGAAAATAAATGTAATGCTAAGTAAAGTCAACACTCTGAGAGACTTACAAACGGCAATACAACAGAAACCGAGGAACGTTTAACAGAGGAATAACGGTGAAGGAAATATAGTTTACAGATGTCTTACCAAGTGCGTTCTCGTAGCTTGGAGGCGCCTCTGTAAACAAATCCAACCTGTTTATGGGGAAAATGAAAAAAAAGGTTCACATAACAGATAATGGCGTCCGAACAATTATCCCTTCATTCCAAAGACTAAAGGCAGCCCGCCTACTTGCTGAATGAGGTAGCCCGCCACCATATTGAAGAAGTTACCAGCCACCCAGGTCAGGTGGCTTGTCAGCCAGCAAGTGGCAAGCCTGTCAGTTAACCATCTGTCCAGCCCGTGACCAGCAGGCCTGTTGGCAGTGGCCACCCTGGCAGCCAGTAGTGACCACGTCCACCTAACCAGCTAGCTAGACAATGATTACCCAGACAGCCAGTAACCACCCACCCAGCTAGCCAGCAGTGGCCATCCAGCCAGCAAGCAGTGACGTTACCAGCCAGCCAGTAAAATTCAGCGACCAACCAGCCATCCAGTAGTGACCAACCAGACACCCAGCAGTGACCATGCAGCCATTCAGCAGTGACCAAGCAACCCGTTCAGCAATGACCACCAAACCAGCCAGCAGTAACCAACCAGCCACCCATCAGTGACCACCCAGCAAGGTAGCAGCTGTGACCACAGAGCCTGCAGCCATAGTGACCAACCAGCCACCCAAATAGCCAGTGATCAACCAGCCAGCATGCCGGCCAATGACCAACCAGCAAGCCAGCACATGACTGCAGCGTGCCAGCCAGCAGTGACAATCCAGGCAGCCAGCAGCAGTGACCAACTTGAAACTGCTGGCCAGCAGTGACCATATAGCGCAGCAGTGACAAGCCTTCAGGCTAAAGGACACGCAATCCAATCAGCCAGAAATGACCAATGGCCAGCGTGCTAGCCAGAAGTGATCACCCGGCCAGACAACAGTGACCACCCAGACAGGCAGCAGTGACCCTCAAGCGCGCCAGCAGTCACCAGCTTGCAAGCCAGCAGGTTCCAGACCAGTAAATAAACTTCCATAGACCCCAATGGTAAATGCTCACACTTCAGAAATTCGGGAAAAATACTCACAACTCTCCAAGGTGTTCGAGACACACATCAAATTAAAGCTTATTGCATCATCTTTCATATTCTTTTCAATTTTGGGGGGGGGGGGGGGGGAATTAACTGATGACATTTAAGGGAAATTTTCCATCCGAAGATGATCCATCCGAAGATGATCACCCCATTGCAAAATAGGGCGCTTTAAGGGCCCCAATTTCATCCAAATTGAACGGTACTACAAGCTCACAGTCCTTTGCACGGCTTCCACCCATATTTTATTTTTACAAACCCTTAAGTTCATGGCCCACAGTATGCTCAAATACTGAATATTTTGAGGTCATGCAAATCGTGATTTGGCCGGCGTAGGGAATTTCAGACCGATTTACTGGTCTGCAACCAGCAGTGACAATCCATCCAACCAGCAGTAAATAGCGTGGACAATTAACCGTTTATCCAGCCAGCCATCGACCAACCAGTCAGCCTTAAAGTAATTTAATGTGCCGAAGAAGACCAACACTTTAAAACTGCAAATGTAATTTTTTAATTTCTAATTACAGTTGTTGCTGATGCATTTGGAATTAAAAAAAAATCGCATTCAGGGCTAGGTACTTACGAATTTGGCAGAGGCAGGTTTGTGATAGGCTCCCCTGTACAAATGGAAACAAGAAGAAAGCACTCCAGTGAATCTTGGGGAATTTCCAAATATGGACTAATATGATTTCTGACCAATCAGATCACTATTTACAAATGGTGACCCAGGACTGACTACATATACAAAATAAAAATAGCAGCGGTCTGCGCTGCCCCGAAAAGGCGCTCTCTTATTGGCTATCACGTTTATATTCGTCACCTAATCGACGCAGAGAATCTGATTGACTTACCAACCCAATTTAGATTCGGACATGGGAATACGACATAATTAAGAGAATACAAGGGTCGACTACAAAATGAGGGCCGAATAAGTAGTCTCTACTCATATCGTTTGAATCAGGAGTTAAGATATAATCTCTGAAACATGACTGTACCTGGTATTGAACCTTAAAAAAAAACACCATCAAGGTATTAGTAAATTCTCTTGTAGGCAATATTTTGAGGCAGATCTAAGTAGTGCCTTGGGTCTGCATGGTCGATGTGACGTCAGAACACTCCATTTAGCCTTATTAGCATAAATCGTGAGGCAAGCTTGAATGTTCGATTTGTTTCGGAGAGGTGTTCACTTGCATTGGCGATTTAAAAAAAAAGCGATAACAATAGACAATATAGGTAATATTTTGCTAAAATTTTACTAAAAGATTAATTCTTCAATAAGACAATCATAATCGGTCGTATTATTTTCATTATAGATTACAAAAAATATTGCCTATTGTTATCGCTGTTTTTTTTTTTAAATCGCCTATGCAAGTGAACACTCCTCCGACACTAATCGACTGGGCTCTTCAAACTTGCCTCATGATTTATGCTAATAAGGCTAAATGGAGCATTCTGATTGGCCAAGAGGCCAAAATGATGACGTCATATCGACCATACAGACCCAAGGCACTACTGATCTATCCTAAACAAGAATTTCTTTTAGTCTCTGGCCTCACCTGGAGTAGGTCTGGCTTTGCAATGCGCACGTACACAGGTGTAGCACTTTTTCAAGCATATGATGGCCACAACGACAATTAGGAAGAAAGTAACGGGAGATCCCAAACCCAAAACAATCGTCAAAGTCAGTCGGGCCTCGTATGGTAATGCGCCAGCTGTGAATGAAACATTTCATCGAAGTGTTATTCAGTCTGTATCAAGATTTAGGGAGCATTT
This sequence comes from Patiria miniata, assembly GCF_015706575.1. NCBI lineage: Eukaryota > Metazoa > Echinodermata > Asteroidea > Valvatida > Asterinidae > Patiria > Patiria miniata. Next base: position 24,619,611 of record NW_024037068.1, read on the forward strand.
TGTTTTCGTGTTCACAAATCATAATAACAAAAGACAAGTTTCTGCCGTGATTGCATTTCAGAACGTCGATCTGTCGGCTAAAGAAAATGTGGCATTCAACAGTGAACGACGACGTTTGAAATACTTTGAACCGTAGCGGACAAAAATTGAAAGATATGGTCCATCATTTGTAATTTGTGCATTTGTTCGTTTGAAGCAACAAAAGTGTTCAAAATCTAATGAAGTACACTGAACAACTAACCTGATGAAGTTTCAGATCAGCTTCAGTTGTATATTCCGAAAAAACAGCATTCTAGGATCTCAATTTCAAATCAAAAGTTGCTGAATCATATTTTGAATTCGTTTTGAACTGTAGCTATACGCAATGTCGCGCACTGATCCGACGAATAATAGCAACTGCGCCCACCTGTGCGTCGTACCAATGCTTGCGCACGCTGCACCGGTGCGTCTTAAGACGCACCGTTGGAAAGGCCTTCTTTCGTTGATTACTTCAAAATGACAGCTTGCCAGAATGAATAATTTCACAGGGAGTATATTCCCCTTAACATCTTTCAACTAAGTATGTTCTTCAATAATAATTACGCCAGTTACTTTTCAGATAGCTGCAAATGATGGACTATTGCTTTAATCACAGCGTTTGAAAACAGATATAAGACTGTCCACTGTCCTTTAGGCCAAAATAAAAAGGCTCCGGTTTCTGGTATGCGCGCGCGTCGCCGTAGCCATGCGCGTCGGCAAAATGATTTTTTTTTTTTCAATACAAGATGATGTTTCAAAACCGCCAAACTCACTGGTTTGACTGGAATTCTGCTGCTGCACAATTTTAACGTGTTTTTAAAAGGGGTTATGATCGAGAATAAGATTTATGTGGTCTCTCTGGACTCCCATATATTTGCACTAAGTTAAGTCGGGCACCATTTGCAGTCATCAGCCGACATTTGAAGCCAAAAAAAAAAAAAAAAAAGGTAAAAAAAAAAAAAAACCGCGTCGCCGCACCACTTTTGGGGCAAGCTCCATACCAGAAACCGGAGACTTTTTTTTTTTGGCCTTATGGAACACCGACCGGTCTCTCCACTGTACACAGCCGATAAGGGCATATGAGATTCATAATAGCGGTATGCTGCTTAAGTGTCGAAGTAGGATTGTATGAAACACGGACCTTAATACATGTAGTACATTTCACAATTCACAGTGAGCTTAATCACCTTTCTATTCCTGGGCCGGTAATAATAAAAAAAAAAAACCAAAAAACTCGCCAAACCAATTTGCCGCGTTCGAGCATAGAACACGACATTTTACCCCAAAAAAGATCATAGATATAAAATATAATAATTAAAAAAAAAATACGTGTCAGAAATCTTTTCAAATATGTCTCTATAGTGGTTGATTTGTCTGCAATTATGGCTCTCGGTCATCACTCGACTTTGGCGAGAATACAATGCAATGATTTCCAGACGATTTACGAAATTGCACAGGTATTCATGATTTAAGACGAACCTATGAGACCTATCTCATGTTGAGGCGTGTTCAGCATTGCTAAAGGATTTATAGGAAGCGTTGAACGCATCATGAGTTTGGTGAAATCGATCTTAGGACGTGTAGCGAGTTAAGACCAGTTACTCTCATTCTTAAGACGATCTTAGCCACGGGCGTTGGTCGGTTGGGGACGGAGGGGTTGGACATGTTCCTCCTTTCCTTTTTTCGTTCTGAATAAAATATGTAGAATAAAATATGTAATTTTGATTCTAGCTGAGTCAATGACTCCAAACTCAAAAATTATGTTTAAATGATGATATTTTGCTGAAACAAAATTGGTTAAACTGATCAAAAATCGCCCCAGATCGCACCATGGAATTCCTAGAATCCATAATTTTCTTTGTCTGTCGTCTTTATTTCCAAACTTGACTTACCTTGTGTGATGTAATGTTGCACCAGTGCCAGCACCAGCACCAGTTGCTTCATAAAGGCCATCTTTTATAGTTTGTACACAAATTACAAATGCGGTGACGAGCACATCCACGCCATGAGACTATTGTCAGAACTTAGCCTCAAATGGATTCTACTTTCCAGTCTAGTTCGTACAGTGTACGGGCAACAAATACATGAACTGATGAACTATTCTCGACGCACCTTGAATACGATTAATACCAACGTTGTGTTTTTCATATCAACAGTTCTGTAGTAATGGTAGAACAGAACCCAGTCGGTTCAAAACTTAGTACTATATACGTACTGTGAAACTGAAAATGTAAACTGAAATGGGTTTTGCAATTTTCCGGGAGTCAAAGAGGGGCAACGTACGTATTATGATTTGATGTCAATAGTTAGAATGGTAGCAGTGACTCAGTCCGTAAACAGTGCATTGTGAATTGTGCATTGTGCACAGTATGCAACAAAAGCCAACATTCCTGTCATGTTTCCAAAACAGTCCGATTTTTCGTGTTCAAGTTCCTGGTAGACTCGTTGCCTGTCGTTTCATCACCTTTCAGCTCTAGTGACTGGAAGTGGCGATTCATGATTTGTTTGTCAACTTACTACCGTGTGCATGTCAGTAGATATACATTTTTGGGAATTTTTGTAAGTTTTCCCTAAATTGTCTTCTCTGCGTACAGTGCATTGCCATGAATCTCTGTCCATGTCTTGTAGCATTGACCCGGTTCTTGACGGTGTTCATACATTTATTACCATGAAGCCTAGGAATGACATCACCGCAGTGTTGACGTTAAGGTTATTTTAAGGAAAAAAAGTGACGAAACTCATTATATACAACTCATGAACTCGTGATTTTGTGCAATTTGACGGATAAACATGCATTTCACAATGAACAAAAAATAGTCTGACTTTTACTAAAGTAATTGAAAACAATTATAGTCCATCAGCCTTAGGGGTTGGTCAGTATCAAATCATGTCGTAAACTATAATAGTACGCATGCGCAAGGTTACTGCCCCTAGACTTGTAACAAGCATTTCGATTGACATTTTGAAACAAAAAGTGATAATACCCAAAAAGCTGCCACTGTTGCAATGCTTTCACATTTTTTTCCAACACTGGAGGTGTACACCTTGCCAAAAATCGCTATGACGATTATTCCCCTCATTCGATACCGGTGGCCAACATTTTGGACTGAGGCTGATGGCCTAATATGCGAATTTTAAATTACATAGAGACTGAATATTCAGCCCCTTGGCCCAACTTATGTTTTAGTAACATCAACATCGAGGTTAAATAAAAAAAAACCCGCCATATATTTGATGGAAGCGTATGATGACCATCCGTGTTACTGCGTTACTGGGATGAAATATCTGGGAAACATGGAATTCCATCATAAAATATGTTTAAAACCACGATACACTATCGTGGAAACACGGAATACTGTGATAGCCTATCACGAAAACGTGGAATACCGCGATAGGGTATCTCAGCAACATGGAATTCCGTGATGTTTTATCGTGGCAAAGCGAAATGCCATGATATCGTTAGCCTATCACAAATTCCACGATTCAACGACATCTTATCACGGAAATACTTGCTTTCACGATAGCCTATCGCCGAATTCTATGTTTCTGTGATAGGCTTTAACGATAGTCCACGTTTCCGTGATAAGCTATCACAGTATTCCACATTTCCACGATAGCCTATTACTGAATGTGTAAGGTTAGTGATCCGCTCCTGATGAAATTAAGTGCACACATTTCGGACATTAATTACTACTGTGATTGATCAGAACCCCATGGGTCTGGGCTTGGTAATTGTCTGATGTGTGCGAACCGCTGGTGCAATATTGATGCACCGTGATATTCCTAAAACCTTCAAACCGCTGAGGGTGAAAGTTGGACTCGATGAAATACGGATCTGTACATTTCATTTCACTGCCCAAAGTGCACCCAATCACCGTTCCATTCCTACCCCTGAACAGAGATTTGTCTTTTTTGTTCACCTATCTCCTTGAGATTTGAATGACCAAGATTTCACTACACGTTAATGTGTCTGTAACTTTGTTAGCTGTGTCTGTCGTCTTCATACTTAAAGTTGACTTACCTTGTGTGATAAAATGCTGCACCAGTGCCAGCGCCAACAGAACTTGCTTCACGAATGTTATCATAATAAATGATACTTTAATGTGGTCTTGGACACACACAAACACACGCTATGACAATATTTCCAGAACTTGGCCTCAAGTAGATTTACTTTCCGTTCTAGTTCAGTAAACCAACGGTGTACGACCAAGAAAATTTGTAAACTGTTTCTTCGTGCGCATTAAATAAACGTTACATGTACACCAATGTCATGGTTTTTACGTCAATATTTCTGATGAAAATAGGGCTGAGTCATTCCAAAACCAGTCACAAAAGGGGTGACAAAAGACACAAACAAATGCGCCACAGGCAATTGTTGTGTTTAAGCCCTACCTGATAGACTCGCCACCTGTCTCTCCACTAACTTTTGCACTACCGACACGAAGTGGGGATTCGCACTGGCGTATATATCTGTGAAAGTGGGAGGGGAAGGGGGTGGTGGAAGGGATGGGGGATGACCAAAATAAAAAAAATGCCCGGCCGTGGAAATTCGAAGGGGGGGGGGGGGGAGGAGGAAGCTGGACGCGACATTACACTACTGGGCGCTGTTCATGATACAGATGTACATCTTCATGTATACTCGCGTTTACATCAAAAAGGTGAATTTTAAGCTTTTGTATTTTTTTCTTCATTTTTTAGCGCTTCTGAATGCATTTTTATTTTTGGGACATTATAAAAATACCTCTCATTTTGGATTTCTTATCAAGAAAAAGTGTGGGGGGGGGGTGGGATATTAACGGAAATTAACCCTATCCAATGATCCACATAATTATTTATGATGTCTTATAATTATTTATGATGTCATCATCAGATATCGGTTTGAAATGGCGGATCTACGGGAGCATATCTATATCATAGATCTACTAAAGCATATTTCTGCTAACGTCCCCCTGACAACAACCACCCCCTCCTTGTGCAATCTGATGGACATAATTCTCACAATGAACAGGAAATAGTTGGCCTTAAAAGTTACTGAAAAAAAATGTGCGATTTTTAAAAGTACATAGAGACTGAATATTAAGCCCAACTGGTCCGGCAGTGATCAAGCAGATAACCAGTAGTGATCAACCAGCCAAAGAGCCAGCCAGCGATTAGCTTGCCAGTCCAGCGGTGACCAACCAACTAACCAGCTTGCCACCGATCAACCGGGGAGTCAGCCAGTCAGCCAGCCAATGACTACCCATCCAGCCATCATTGACTATCCTTGCAGCCAGTAGTGACCAACCCAACCAGCTGACAGTGATATTGCCCAGACAGCCAGTAAACACACACCAGTATCCAGCAGTGACCATTCAGCCACGAAGCAGTGATGTGACCAAACAAGCCCGCAAACAGCATTCAACCAGCCCGTCAGCCAATAGTGACCAACCAGAAAGCCAGCAGTGGCCAACCAGCCTTTCGGCAGTGACTGCCCAGCCATTCAGCAGTGACCGCCCAGCCATTCAGCAGTGACTGCCCAGCCAGCCAGCAGTCACTCAGTGACCAACCAGCCAGCCTTCAGTGACCACCCAGCCAGGCAGTTATGACAGGGGAGGCGGGGAGTAAGCCAGCTAGTGACCAACCAGCCAACAAGCACTGACTACACAGAAAGCCATAGTGGCCAACCAGTCAGCCAGCCAACCAGCCAGCGATGAACCAGCCAGCATGCCAGCCAATATGAACAAGGCCAGTGCGCTAGCCAGCTAGCCAGCAGTGACAATCCAGGCAGCCAGTAGTGACAAGCCAGCCAGCCAGCAGTGACCAACCAACAAACAAGAAGTGACAAGCCTGTCAGTCAGTTGTGGCCAGCCAGCAGTGACCAACCTTCTGGTCAGCAACGACCATCTAGCGTATCAAGGGGGGGGGGGGGGGCAGAGGGGGCACCTTGGCCCCCGGCGGATTTTTGTGATTATTGAATAGAGAGTCCTGGCATCAACCAACAAAATACAGCCAGCTAAAAAAACATTACAATGCGCCGTGAAAATCTGCATATAGTTTCCAGTATGCACAATAATGGTCAGTTTTAAAGAGCGCCCCCATTTGGAAAACAGGAACCTGCCCCCTCCCTCCCTCCCTCCTCCCTTATGTTTTGTATACAACAAACAAAAGGACAATGGGATTTGTTCAATACACACCACACGGAAACACGGACTACATTTTGAAATGGGAAAGGGAATAAGGCGGATGTGGTCTTATCGATATCTTACAAAAAGTCTTCTTCCACTATGCGTTGCAGCTATTAGAGGGCAATGCCTTTGCTGTACTGGGATGTGCATGAATGAACTGCTCATGCATTCATTGTCACTTAATTAAAATAAAAAAAAAACCTAAAAGGTAAATACTTCATTTAAAATTACTTACTGAAGTAAAGGATGCCCTCTTAGATAGTCGCTAGGCATAAGGTTGTTTTGTATTGATCCAAAAAGGGTTAACGCGTTGTAGATTCAGGACACATTTCTTGATACCGTCTATCATTAAAGGGAACATGAAATAAAATTTTGATTGCATTTTTTTTGCTTAAATCAATAAAGGATGATGTTCTTAACAATATTTTGTGTATGGCGGTGTTTATTTTCTGGGATAAATGGGGGAAAATAATTTGTGAACATGTTTGGTCAAACTACTCCGCCCCACAAAGGGAAGCTTCATTAACATAAAACTTCGCGAGGGGTATGACGCGATCAAGGCAGAGACGTGCCGCGCTGCGGGGGGCACCGGCATTGCGGCGTGCATAGATATACATTGCGGCACTGAAAGTTTTTCTGGTGTTTCGTTCGGAATCGAGGAGAAATAACACCCAATTTTCGGCCATGCCGACAAGGTGTGTGGCTGCTGGGTGTAGCAAAACTACCAAGGATGGAGTTAGCCTTCATTTGTTTCCAGTAAATCCGAAATATCGGAGCATTTGGAGAGCCAAAGTGAAGGTAAATACCAGAGCAAAGTGGTCCGGGCCCAGTGAGTTCACAGCCATCTGCGCTGCACTTTGAGCCGTCGTGCTTTGATGCTGGTCTGTACAGCAACTTGGGCATGCCCCTAAAAAACCATCGAGTCAGTGTCTGAATCTTTAGAACTCTGATTCGAATCGGACGAATCTGTACCGTTGTCATCGGATTCGCTAAGGAAAGAAGAGGAAGAGTCTTCGGAACTTTCACGGTCATGACGGTAGTCGTTGTGTTCATTCGACAACGGTGGCACCGTGGCACGTCCACGTGCGCATGTACTGTACATGTAGACACATTCGTACGTGTGCATATAATGCTACGTACGGGTACGCGGCGGCTGCACATACACACACAGCACAGTAGCTTCGCTAATCCGTCTCGTACCCAGAGGTCATTTACGGGCCCTGGATTTCTCTGCCTTTGTTTACGTCATGAACAGCGCCCTCATTTGGAGTTGCCGCAAAAATCAAAAAGGGGGGGGGGGGGTTCAATTTTGGACGGCAAATTATCACACTAAACGTACACCAGAACCACTTCTGCTTTTAATTCACATTTAATACACATAAATGAATGTATATATAAAATAAAATACGTTATGAAAATTTTGGACTGCACGTTTCCTTTAAACGATGATGCCAGCAAAGTAAAGCTAACAAACAAAATGAACGAATACTTTGAAGTAAATTGCCATGACACTTTTATGGCAATAACGCAGATCGGTTGAATCGGTTACACTTTTGGATCCCCCAATCAAAGACTGGGGGTGTCGAGTCTTTTGTTGAGTGTCATGGCCTAGCGGCTAAGAGCACCGGACTTATGCTCTGGTGTTTCAGAACAACAGTGGCGTGGGTTCGAGCCCGCCGGGTGGACTTGTGCCCTAAATTGCTTCATCCTTTGGATGGGACGTAAAGCCGTAAATCCCGTGTGTTGTGTGATACAACGCACGTAAAAGAACCCAGTGATACTTATCGCTTTGAGAAGGTGTTTGCCCCGGTGTTTCTGGCCTCCTGTATACATTCCCATACACGGGGAGTACTTAGGAGAAGAACCAACCAAGAACCAAGAACCAAGAAAAGACTGATACGGCAGTCAGTATTATTCGACTCATTCTCTCAATTCCTTTCCAAATACCGACAGTTGACCTGGTAGCAGTTGAGCCGACAGCAAGTCAAAAGGTGATCCTAGCGGCGTCCGTGTTATATTTCGTCTTTCTCCTGTTATTAATGTTAGCAACATCAATACATAAATACATCACCTGGAAACGCTTCAGCGGTAAGCCTCATGGTAAGTCAAACGCAAGGGACAAAATGCCAGTTCGCAATCTGTACTGACCATACTTGAAATATTTCACGCTAACTGATTTGATTTTCAGTGGAATAATTATGCATTATTCAAATGAGATATCGCAAGTTGTAAAATTATGCACCTATTAAATGTAAGTGGTACAGTAAGCTAAGTGCAAACACAACTCCCAAAAGATAAAAACACCCCTCCCCAAACAAGTAAATGATTAATCAGGTAATCTACTTGAATTGAAATTGTTACTGGAATATGTCTCTGTTTCTCGTTTTATAGATGAGGTGAAGAGGGCTGTACCACATCCAAATCCGTAAGTGTTGAAAAGCCATTTTTTTCGCCTGGAGCAAAATTTAAGATTGTTTCAATTCAGTTACAGAGTCTACCAAACGAACATTAATTGGTAGTTATTGTTTTATTATAAGATGGAATTTTGCGCCATTTGTTTTTGTTATTGTTTTGATTAAAACTTGACGCTGAATGCTGTGTGGCTTAATCGAACAAGGCCCGTATTCGTTTTGGAATACTGAAGTGACCAACAATTGTTTGAATGCTAAGATTTTCAGGTGTAAAGTATCACGCCTGGTTAAGGTTCTGAAGGAAATTGCTAACTTGTCCTTTGACTTTACATCTTGTAGTAAAGCGGATGCTTGCCCACTTGCCTGCTATGAATGTTTTTCTCATTTTTTTATTTTGAAAACAACTCTCACTAAATGTTCAGAATATCAAGTTCTCGGAACTTAAATGCTAGTATTTGTCTATCAGCATCCACTCTCTCGGATGCAACATCATTGCTCAGGGATGATGAATGGACGGAAAGAGGTCTGTGTTTGAATTGAAGTTTTATTTTAGTTGATTTCAGTGTCCAGATATTTGAGCGATTTGTCGTTTTTACTCTTGTTAAACCAGGAAAGTTAGGGTATTCAGCCCTTCGTACGGTCCGCCTCCAGCCTTCACCTACACCTACACCAACATGCAAGCAGTTGGTAAGAATGTCCTGTTGCTACCAAAATGGACACACTTTTGTCTCTTAGCTCTCGACTATTTGTATTTCTTTAATCCATCGATTAATGAAGTTTAAAGCCGATTGTCCTAGTAAATAAGCTAATCCGATGGCGTCAACATGTTGAAACACCGTCCAAGTAAATGCTTTCCAGTTTCCAACAATAATGCACGGGCCTGCCTGCAACTGATCCAACTTTTCTCATTCTTCACTTTTGGAAACACTGTAGATTCGGATGTCAATGCTGGCAAAAATGACGATGACCCCCCACCGGCGTACGACTGTGTGTCATCTCACGTAGCACTGCAGGCTACAGATGAAAACGAACAACTTTAGTTGCATATTTGACCGGAACTATAGCGAGGCACATGATGAAAAAATGCGCCAAGGTGCCCTACAACTATACTCTCTGAAATTATGCGGCAACTGATTTCAACTTGTTTTTTTTTTCTAAAATTTTGTTATAATTTTCCCGGATTTTGCTAACTATTTGAATAATATAACTATTTTAAATTTGTTTTTAACAAAAAACTCTTTTCTGTAAAACAAAAAAAGAAGAAAAAAAGCCAATCAACATTTCCTTAAAAAAAGGAAATACGATACTGCAGGTAACCATACCTTGTTCTACGAACGAAAAACTAAATCTTTTGTTTGATATTAATTTCAATTTTAAAGGGAGCATGCAACATTGGCAAACATCTAAAAACAAAACTACAAAATTATTACGAAATATCGAACTGGACTGTTAGTGAATGACAGTCTTGAGCATTCTGTAAATTCATGGCACCCGGTGTGCTGACGTTTTCACGAAAAGTGTTTTTTTTGTATCAATTTCCAACGCCGACCAGTGTTGAAAAACACTGACTTTTTTTCAAATACTGCTCCCAATTTCTCATATTAAGTTAGTTTGCATTTGTTTTTTGCACTCTATTACACACCTGTAAACGGGTACAAGCTTGCTAACAGAGTCCCTGACCTTACAACCTCCCGATAGCTACACATTTTTCCGTTTCGTCTTAAGTCGGGTCAGGGAACCAGACAACAAGAACATGATTGTTTATCTTGGGTCTTAGGATGTACGACCCCGAAGCTCCATACAAGTTAGTATAACACTATTTGCTACAAAATACTAACCGAACAAATTCATCCATTTCTGAAAATTGTAGCAGAAGTAAAACATGTTGTACATTCCTTCACGTTGAACTTCCATCTGGTTAGACTTGTGTACGTAGACGTCGCATTGTGTCACTTATGATTTAAATATAAATTAGCCACGTGTGTATTTCTTATATGCAATTATGTTTTCATCTGTATGAAAATGTCCTTTTTTATCATCTACGATTTTCCCAAAATCATGCAGTGTACTGCTGTTTTTGCCTTCTTTACAATATCATGCAACTTTCTACTCTGAAATGTCTGAAATCTATTGAACATATCTTTATAATCTGTTTAAAAAAATGCATTTCTGTAAACATTTGAAATGTCACGTGCTTTTCCTCGGAATTCGATAAATACTGATTGGTAACAATGCCAAATACTCCTTATAAGCCCCAGTTGACTAATTCAAAATGTCATCGTATACGAACTATGCAAAGTGAGCCCTCTCTTGGTCATGCACGAAGCTCATAGATGAGTCTGAACACGCAATCACGGTGCACTCGATGGTGGCCACTTTCAATGGAGAATGCATTATGACGGCTATAGTACTTGGATAATTCATCACTGTGCAGTTGGTTTGAACGGTACCAAAGCTACCCCAATGCTTTTGCCATTGAAAGGGACCAGACTTTTATTTGAAATTTTTATTCAACATTGACATCCGTTTAATAGACATCTAGTAATACATGTTCACTTTTTGTTAATATGTAATCTGGTTGTTATTTGACATGATTGGTTAAGACAATGAAATTCCCTTTTTCATTGGATTGTTATCAGCAATCCATTATTTAGAGCAATTTTTGATTAACTTGTTTTAACACATGATCAACTTTTGAAATATTGTTTAATACAAGGTATTTTGTGTACCTTTCAAACGAATCTTCTTCTATTTATAATATGTACAAGGTATACTAATATTAATTGTTCTATTAAAAATTGGTCCCATCAGCCATGTTTTTGGCCGCCGACTTTGTGCTCTTGAATAATAAGCCAGAAAAGATTAATAAAATCGTCGGTTGCACAACGAACCGGTGTATCTCGATTTTTGGCCAAATTGAGTTTTTGTCATAAAGGTTTTAATTTCATCTTAATGCTCATCTTCACAAAGTTTGATTCCGATCTGAGTTCTAATTATGTTAATGCTCCTTGGTGACGTCATAGCACTATGGGAATTAGCGTGTAAAGCGGCGTATCGTAAAACGTCACTTCGTGGAGAACGATTTCAGAGTTGTTAGAGATATACACCGCAGAGTCTAATTGTGTATCTCTAACAACTCTGAAATCATTCTCCACGAAGTGACGTTTTACGATACGCCGCTTAACACGCTAATTCCCATAGTGCTATGACGTCACCAAGGAGCATTAACATGAAAAGTGTGACATTAGCGCTTCACGATCCGACGTATTCCCGTATCTGGCACACGGCCTCTATACGCGCGTTGTATGAAATACTATAAACATGAGAAAAACAATCTGTCCTACGAAGTGCACAGTGACGTGTATCTTCGGAACCGAATTTCTTAAAACCTAATCAACTCAGATACACACGGATTGCATACAGTAAAGTTTAATCTATATGTTACCAAGTGGTTATTTCAAATGGGCTAAGGTGAAACTAAAATGTACGAAAATATAGCGGTAGATTTAATTCGAATTGTCAACTGGGTCGAGAATAAATTATGTGTATGCAAGGATTACCCGAATGAAAATGTGTTGCTCAGAAAATCCACAATAAGTACTAGAAAAAAAACGGCAATCAGAACTAGAAAATAACGACAATCAGTACTAGAAAATAACCACAATCAGTAGTAGAAAAAAACCAAGAAAAGTAGTGTTAAAAAACACAAATGCCCCGCAACCATGCCTATTTCCATGACATAACACCACTCTATTAACATCAACTTATCTGGGTCACATGGAACGTTCATTGACATCGTTATTGTTTTCTTTAGGTTATATGTGTAATGTATTGATGCCTATGATCCCCAAATGAATTTTGGTTTCTTGCTTTTCTGTTGGGAATTAAGTCATTGTATGTGATTCAAGCAAACTGACTGGACATTTTCAGTCTTAAGCAAGACATTTCTCAAAGGCAAATCTTTTGAGCATAATACTTTGAGCATTTACAAGACCTACAGAAGTTGCTCCCAGATCGCACCACAGAGGATGTAGAATCAATTTTTTTTGGGACCTTTAAACGGACCCTCGAACCCCATGCTGTTAGGCTTGTCGCTCATATTAGGGAGGTTTCGCAAGCGAACGGATACGCTTACACTTACGCTTAGCTATCCGTATCCGTTTTTTACTTACGTGTAGCGAGCGAGATATGCGTGCCGTCTGCACGTTTAGCGGATAGTGAGTTGCGTATGACGTCATACGTGCAGACGACACGCATATCTCGCTCGCTACACGTAAGTAAAAAACGGATACGGATAGCTAAACGTAAATGTAGGCGTATCCGTTCGCTTGCGAAACCTCCCTATTAGTTCTCATCAAGATACACACATACCATCCGATCCCCACTTTTGAGACGCGATCGACCCCCTTGGTGCCAACAGGCTTTTAGATGTAGGACCTATACCACTTTGCCCTGGCTTGATTTGTGCAGTGTTTTTTTTAGTTTATTTGCATAAGTTTTGTGCCGTTGCCAAGAATGGTGTAGGGCCTAACGGAACACATGGTGCCTAGGGCCTACGAAACACTCAACCCGGGCCTGCCAGTTCCTCTTTAATTTCTGGGAAATAAAACCTTTATGTGCGAATGATAATTCGTGGATTCGTGGAAGTACTTCCTACTAAGCAGGTGCAATTTTAGCTCAGAAACGTCGCTGATGGGGTAAAGTCTTGATTGTTACCCTGTCGGCGGTGCTACGTGCATTTAACCATGGAGGAACTTGGAAACTTCATTTTGACCGCTGGTTTTCGGCTTTATTCTGTTATAAGATTCTTCTTCAAAATACAATGAGACGGACCTACCTGAAATATTGATTTATGCTTCGGGAAAATTTGAGTTATCTATCCATTTATAAGATTGTCAATATGATGTAACTTAGTGAGAGTCACTCGCGCACAACACACACTATTTAGGCCGCTATGTTTGTTTGGATCATTTGCCTCGCTATGATTTTCAAGATGGCGTGCACTGATAAAGCAGCCTCGACTCCATGGACTAACTTCACTAACCCCTGGCCGTGATGTACACATAAACGATGCTGACTGGCTATTCAGAGCGTACTGCGCGCGCATTTCGAAGATTGCACGCCGGGCGCGCCCATAATGCGCTCGCGTGCTTTGAACGTCACGTCACGTTCGAAAATTGTTTGTTATTCTAAACTTGCGATGCCTGTACGATATGGATTATGGCAGCCTCGTTTTTCGCTAAAAAAACATTGTTTCTTCGGTTGTAAAGTGACGAAAGGGGTACATACATTTAATAGAAATCTTTGCTAAATAACGCAACGTCTAAACCTTTTATGTTGGAAAGGATTGATTCTTCAAATCACAACTTTCAACATTTTAAAGATGGCGACAGCACCTAAAACGGATAAACTGCAGCCTAATTATAATGTGCCATATTTTGACACATTTAAATTACACAATTCCAGGGGTTGAGATCGCGCAAAGCATGATGGGAAACAACATGGCGCAGCAAGATCTCGTACCCATGGGAACAAGGATGCTGATAAAGGTCTTTTGCTGCGTTCCCTTTCTTTTCATATGTGGCGCCATGTAGAGCGCCACATATTGTTCAATAAAGTCAATGATCATCTGTTTTGAAAAGCGTATTGTGGAAAGATGGTGTCTAGCCACTCCCTTCCCCTCTTTCATATTACGGAGGCGGGTGAGCGGTGACCACCCCCCCCCCTCGCCAAAAGGCTACTTTTAGGAACGGATGATAATGGTGACGCTCAAAATACCCTTGTTTAACGTCAACTCCAATCAGATGACCTTTGAACGCCATTGCTAAAATCTTCATTGAGGTACTACGCTGTTTTTTTCTCTTGGAGTAGCCTACGTCAATCGCTTTCGAGGCCAAATTCCACATTATTTTGTGTCCGCCTCGAAATAACATGGCTTCCAAAATGGCGTCCGTGACGTTCGCAGTAATACTGCTGGGTTTATGTGCTCGGATCTGCGAATGCTCACAGTTGGATGCAGAAGGTAAGTCGAGGAATATTATACTGATTACTGAAGCACATTTCCACATTACAGATTCATGGGTTCTATCCAAAACGGGAGCCCCCCAAAATGGTGTTAAATTTATGAACTTGAACACTGACAGAGGGTTGCTTATCTCGTGACTGCATGCATAGTCGACCTGACAGAAGACAATAATCATCCTTTAAAGTCGGAACATCATGGATTGTTCTTCCCCGAGTGTCAAACTCGGGATCATTGCAGGGCAGAAGTCGAAATGTAAACAATCAACATGTAATATTGGAGCGTGAATCTCCTTGCTTCGCGTAAAAAAAAACCCCACGAAGATGCATGTTCACACGTATTTCCAAACAAACAAACATACATACTGAGCTGAAATTATTATAGAATATAACCTGCTCTATGGTTATGTGTTATTTCCTGAATCGGCAAAAATGCATTTTAGGTTTTAGCAAACTGTGACACTTGTCAAAATGAAATGGCCCACAAAGTTTGTGTGGATGTGACATGCTCGGACAGATTGTGTTCGCATAAGATTATTTTTTTTCTAATGAAATCGTGCTCGGTCATGCATAAACGGAGGGTGCAAGGATGCCACCAATAGAAAGCTGATTTATAGCCATACATGATCATATCGTCACCGACACCACGAGCTGACACCCCCTGCATCACATGTGTACACAAAAAATTAAAAATTCAAATTTTCTTTTTTTGCCGATATTAGCAGTTTGTTTCATGAAGTTTTACATGACGAAGTTAAAATCGCTAAAACCATCAAAAATAAGCAAATTTTAATAATGAATTTTCTAGAAATGGGTCAATTCTTGTATTTTTTGTTACCACGAAGTGACTCTGCACAGGTTGTCAGTTCGTGAAAACCAAATTGTGCGTGTTTTCGGAGAGTGCACGCATGCAATAGCGTTAGAGAGTGTCAGTTCGTGAAAAGGAGAATTGACGTGCTTTAGGAGAGTGCGCGCACGCATGCGCAGTGTGTGCGCACACTCTCCCAAAATACATAAATTTTCGTTTTCACGAACTGACACCCATAGTCTTAAGAAGCCTAATACCTTTGGGGCCAACAGGTCAAAAGTCAAGGTCAATGTTACTAAAACAATGGAAATATTGTCAGCACGATTGCTTGAGATAAACTTTACTGAGGAACTTCAAATTTGGTTTGTATATGTTGCTCTTGGTAGTCTTATAAAGCCTATTGATTTGGGGCCGACAGGTCAAAGGTCAAGGTCACTATTGCTAAAGCAATTTTCCACTTTGGTTAGGGACACTGACTTTATTAAGAACTTCCAGAATGCCAGGGGGATTGCGCAAGTCTCACTTGCAGTATTTTTTTGTGTTTTGATCTTATTTGTGCAGTGTGGGGGCTTTTCGTGACCAAGACCCCTTCGGGACCAGTTCTAGAGGGTGATGAAGTCACGCTCACCTGTGCCTTTGACAGTGGCATTTTGGGATTTATTGAATGGCGGCACAGTCTGGATCGGGAAACATCGACCACTCTCACCGAGCCGACGCACACTACGGACAACACCGACTTGACCTTGAAGGGCATGTTCAGGAACCAGTCTGGTTGGTACCGATGTGCTGGGAACAGGTTCTTGGCAGACCCTTGGAACCCGAATCAGTTGTCTGATTGGACTGCTGTTGTGACCTACTGTGAGTAAATGACCATCTCCCCACTGCATCCACACCTAGACACCTACATTAAGGGTAGTCTTTTTGCTACTGCTAGTCTAGACCTATAAATTCCATTGTTTTTCTTCTATATTCATTGAAAGCGCAAGCTCAATAACCTTGTTCTTTAGGGATACCGAGACCCACTTGCAAGGTCCCAGTGTCTCGAGAGAGTATTTATGCTTTTCTTCAGACTTTGATCTCCTATTGTCCCTGTATTTTTTTTTTACTATCCACATTGAGATTGTACACGCCTAACATGGTAGACCTTTGCTAAACCGTGGACCATGTGGTCCTTTATGGCATGGTTCTATTTTTGATGCGCTCAGTTTCTCACATACACGCAAGTGTGCGTGTGAGATCCCTCGATTTTTTTTCACCTCCTAACGTGTTCCAGTATACTTTGGGAAGAACCGTTTTGTAAAGGATTTACAATTGAGGGCCTAACCCGTTGGTGGACCTTACTTGTTCTATTTTCCACCTCTTTTGTGTGTGACACAGATGGCCCTGAAATCAGCAATAAAGAAAGAACCTGGATTGGTGCGAACGACAACCAAACTGCAACCTTAGAGTGCATCATACAAGGCAATCCCCTCCCCAATGTCACTTGGTACGGTCCAAACGACACCATTATAACCGACGACACATTCCCTGACCGGATTTCACTGGAAGATACCATTTCCGGAGATGGGGTGTTTGGATATCATATCGTTAGTCGGATGGTCTTCGGTCCAGTGGAGAACAGCACGGATTATGGGATGTACAGGTGTAGGGCTGCCAGCAGCATCGGTACATTTGACGAGCATGAGATACAGCTGAAAGAAACGGGTAAATCTCTCTTTTGCTCATAGCTGAATCGGTTTCGGCTACAAAAACTTATTCTTGTTTTCCGAGGGTAAGACTAGAACTGGTCAAATTGCACGTTGTGGGTAAAAACTTTACATATAAATACGGGGTGAGTGAAAAAAAAAATCGAAATCCAAATGTTGGGATTATTGTTTAGTGAAGTTCTGCATGTAGCACTTTCAAAATCTAGAATATTAAAGTCCAATTCGTAAGCGTTCTTTTAGTACAAGAATCATTCAAATCACTTATGTACTTTGTAAGTTACGGACGTTTAAACACAACGACCGTCTTAAAGTTCTGACCACGGATCACAAAAAGGTGTGCGTTCTTTCAGCAAAACAAAAACAATTCACATACATCCCTTACTGATTTGTTTTCATTTTGTTGAAGAACACTTCCCCTTTTGTGATCTGTGGACAGAACTTTAAAATGGTGGTTGTGTTTAAAACCCTCTGTCGAGGGTCCATGAGATGAATTTCACTTTGTAACATATTAATTTTGTGCAACTTTACACCGTTATTTAATGTATAAATACTATTTGAGGCACTTTTTTGGTTAATTTATTGAAAAGCGTACTTATAATTCTTCAACCAAGGACACTGGTGCTGTAATGTCATTTCAGGAAACAATAGTTCAGTGTAAGGGTATTCTGTTCTGATTGTACAAGCCCCAAAATTGCTCATTGAAAACATTTGTGAGAAATTTGTGCTCATTTTCTTACTGCTGCCATGTACAGACAATACGACGAATCACCAGAAGAAAGAGCAACTTGTGTAACTGAAAAACGTTAACATTGATATTTATGCCTGAAATGACATAACACATTTGCTCATGGATATGGTCATTTGCATTAGCATAAAACCAAAAAGACATCAAAATATCTCTAACATGGCCAAAAAAAAGAGAGACTAATTGTGTATTCTATTTTTATGTGTAAATCTAGGAAATCCTGAACCCCCAAAGGGACTTCAGGTAGATCACGCAACGGCCGACCATCTCTGGGTCAAATGGAAGCCGGGATACGACGGAGGCGAGAAGTTAGAGCATTTGTTTTCCAACATTCGCAACATTCCAGAAGAGTTTGATCCACTTGCCTGGATCTCAATTTGGCCTTATTCTGTTTCGGAATCTTACTATGACCTCCAACCAGACACTCTCTACCAAGTAGCAGTGTATGCAACCAACAAGCATGGCTCCAGTCCTTATGCGACTCTGATTGTGCGCACAATCCGTGAGTAGCCATAAGTCCACAATGGGAAAGGTCACTGGTTGCTTTTTATTTTATCATAGAGGACCCGGCTTCGGATATGTGTTTAAATTGCAATAATCACACAATTGTTCAGTAGATGAAATATATTCTGGATGTTCTGTATTTATTTGTGATATACCCGTAGAGGTTCAGATAAATGCAACCCCAACCCAACTTAACCTAACCCAACCCAACCCAACCCAACCCAACCCAACCCAACCCAACCCAACCCAACCCAACCCAACCCAACCCAACCCAACCCAACCCAACCCAACCCAACCCAATCCAACCCAACCCAACCCAACCTAACCCAACCCAACCCACTGAACCCCACCCAACCCAACCCAACCCAACCCACCCAACCCAACCCAACCCAACCCACCTTAACCCAACCCAACCCAACCCAACCCACCTTAACCCAACCCAACCCAACCCACCCAACCCAACCCAACCCAACCCAACCCAACCCAACCCAACCCAACCCAACCCAACCCAACCCAACCCAACCCAACCCAACCCAACCCAACCCAACCCAACCCAACCCATCCAACCCAACCCAACCCAACCCAACCCAACCCAACCCAACCCAACCCAACCCAACCCAACCCAACCCAACCCAACCCAACCCAACCCAACCCAACCCAACCCAACCCAACCCAACCCAACCCAACCCAACCCACGCACACTATGAAAACTCTTCCAACCCAAATGTTTTCTATGATTCCCTTTAGTTTTCTCTTCATTTTGCCACTGTTAAACCTAACCCCCCAATGCCTCTAAACCTGTTTTCAAGAGAAGGGGAAACATTGTGTGGACGTGGGCAAGTCCACACAACGTCGCTGCTATACCTGGTTTATGTGGACTTCTTTTGTTCGGAAGTCCACAGAGAATGTAATGCTCATACACCCATACATGCATGTGTATACGCACACATAAATGTTTAAACAGTGCCCCTAGGGTCAGTTTGGGTGAGGACACGACCCCCATCCCCTCCCCAAAACATGTTTTTTTTTTCGAATGTACCAAACGTTTTGCCATCAGCTGTAAACGAATGCAATCTGCTACTGAGCTTCAAGCTTACGTACATTTTTTCTTCCATTTTGTGACGTTGCAGCCGGATATCCGGATGAAATGGGTAAGTGTTTGATCTCAGTGCTTGTCTTTTTTGTGTGCGAGTACGCGATCCACTCAAATTTCAGACACAACACTTTTAAACTAATAATGTAAGATGTTATTATTATTACGGAAACTGGTACCTCAGAGAAACATTCGCATAGACTTGGACATAATTGCATAGGGTCCCTTTTTATAAATAATTAATGAAAACAATAAATTTACAATTTGAAAAAAAAAATACTCTGTTAAAGTGAAGTGAGAATATTTTACTTTAGCGCTTGAATGTCAAGAGATGTAGATTAAAACATTTTCCAAATTAACGTTTTCATTATAACTGCTTACTCGGATCTCTCAGGTATAACAGTGTCATACATCCAGGCACAAGGTAAGTTTGTCATCGTCGGTATACCGGAAGACGACGACGCCGGAACCTGCCTACGACTTGAGGTACATGACGAAGCTCAAGGGGAATGGGTGAGTCTGAGGCCAGACCTGGACTGCATTCAGCATGACGGGGACTTCCTGTACTCCGGCCCCTATCCCACAGACCACTTCCGCTATCTATACTGTCGGGACGACGTGTGCGGTCACTGGTCTTATGTTACTGTTGGTAAGCTATGATGTGCGTCTGTGTACACATGTCTATTGGGAACACCTTAAAACTTCTTTTCTAATCGCGGACATGTAGGCCTACACAAGTGAGAACAGTCCTCAATTGGCAATATGTATGAAAACCAATGCTTATTTTCAGAACAAATTCTTTAATACCTTCTTCCACCGAGAGTGATTATGTACAGCAAAGTTTACCTGAGAAACAAATAAATAATTACTTTGAAGTCAATTGTAATGATAATTCTATGGCAAATTACACCGATCAGTAGTAGCGGGGGCTGAACAATGTTACACCTTTGGATGCCACAATAATGGAATGGCCCTACAGTCACATTAAATCTACTCATTCTCTCCACTTTCATTCACAAACTGTTTCCATGTACCAAAGTCACACCGACAGTCACTCCACAGCCCACCCGTCCCACGGTTGCCACAGGTGATGATACGGTGATCATAGCTGTGTGCGTGGCTGCGGCCATTTTTCTCCTGCTAGTGGCCATTGCATTTTGTTACAAACGCAAGTGCTGCAGCGGTAAACCTCAAGGTAAGCTTAATGAAATGAAAAATACACTTCGTAGTCGTCAAATATTGAAATGAAATTATATAGCGCATGTGCTGACCATCACTGAAATAGTTTTAGTATACATATTTTCTTTTTCGAGGATTCATTATTCATAAAGTTCGACTCGGAATCCAAAAGTTGGGGAGTGTTTCTCTATTCGAAAAATGTATCGACAGTTATAAATGAATCTTTCCAATGTACATTGTGCAGAAAGATAAGCCAGCACACAATTTCGGACAAAAGAAAGAAGACAGTTATTGAGGTAGACAAATTTATTCTGGATCACACGCAACTTTGTGAATCCAAATTGTTATTGGAACATTTTATCTGTTCTTGTGTTATAGATGAAGTGGGGAGGACTGCGCTACAACCAAATTCGTAAGTAATGAAATGCCGTTTTATTCGCATGGGCAATTAAGTAAAGATTATTTAAAACAGATACAGTGTCTACCACACGAACAATACATGATAATTAGTATATTGATTAAAACGTGGCACAGAATACGGTATGGTTTAATTGGAAACCCTAACCCCCTTACCCCCCCCCCCCCCCCAATGAATCGCCACTGATCAGGTATAATCAATGGGAGGAAGGGGTACTTGCTTTGGTTGGCTTCTTTATTAATTGATGTTAGGGTCCAGATACTTGAGCATTGTGTCGTTTTCACTCTTGTTAAATCAGGACAGTTGAGGAATTCAACCCTTCGTACGACCCGCCTCCAACCTACGTGCAAGCAGTTGGTAAGAAGTGCCTCTTGGCCAGCAAAATCGACCCACTTTCGCCTCTTATGTCTTTAATACATCGGTTAACAAGGGAATACATGTGTGCTTGGCAGATTTGAAACACTATGTTTAAGACCAGTTTGGAAACTGGACGCTGATAATGACTCGCGTCTTAAACATAGTGTATAAAACTGGCCATTTATTTCCATCGATCAATGCACTTCTATTCAAAGTGTAAAAACAAGTAAAACAATATAAATTTCCAACGATTTTGTTCAAGAATTTTACTTCATTTTTTTCAGAAACATCCCTCTAGCTATGTAATGGTATTTTCCTCTAGCGCGTAGTCCTAAACAACTCCTTATATGGAGATTGGCGCGCGCTTGACGCGCGCTGCGCGATGTGGCGCAGAACGTAGCTATGCCAGTGTAGTGTGAATGTAATTCTTAGCACTTTGAAATACTGACTCATTGCTTGTATTGCGAGTGCCTAATTGAAGACTGTATGTTCATCAACCGATAAAAGTGTAAAAGGGACCAGATTTTATGGGAGTCAAAATTTCATGTGGCAATTGAAAAGCCAGTCGGTGTTTTATCAACCGCTTAAGACCAGTCACGCAACAGGCTCTCCACCAATAGGAATGGGCAGTGTTGGAGGTCTCTAGGCCGGCCTCGGCCTCGAGGCCGATTTTCATGGCCTCGGCCTCGACCTTGGCCTCGGAGGTGCATGCAAGGCCTCGGCCTCGGAGCCTTCCGGCCTCGGCGAATCGGTCGAGGCCGGCTCGAGGCCACTTATTTTGATGTGTTTTCTATTCTAATTAATTTAAAATTTTTACCGTATCAAACCCTCGAGATTCTGCCGCAGTGGGTTCCGTGAAACGAACGCATATACAATGAACCTGAAATGGTTGCATTGAACGTACTCACTGTACGTAGCATCTTCGCCTAGCCTGCGCTTCAGCTTTCCACGCGCGTGCAGGCGTTATAACTGTTACCGCGTGCCAGACTACATAAGTCTGGCACCAATCTCATTTGCGTACAATAACATGTGGTAGTAGACTAGTCTGGTTGCAGTGTTGTACACAATTTTCTCGTTTCGCCTCTGTACCCCGACCTTTAAAAACGATTTGCGGCAAGGTGCGGCAAGCTTAATCATAACTTTTTATAGGCCACTGTTTCAGTAAAAGTCTGAACTTCCTGGGTATGATCGAGTGTACTAGTTCTCGCCATTTTTTTTCTTATAAAGATATGATAAAAACAATCACGATTTATCAAGTAGATTTTATTTTTACACTGTGATTTAAATGAAAGTTCCGGCTCACACGGTAATGTTTGGCGCAAATGGTCGATATGGAAAGCGCGATTTCAGAATTCGTTTTTCCATCCAAATAGAATGCAAAGTTCTGAATGAATGTTTTAATAATAGGAGTCAGTATTCCTCGTGGTACCAGGATCTTTTTTTTGGTACTTTTAGAGCCATGTTGATACTTATTACATGTATAAGCACGGTTTGAAATTGACTAATTTTGCGTGGTTATAGATATACGGCCAAAACCTCTGGACTCCCTACCTCTTGCCATGATCTTAAAATTCTTCGAAGCCATTGGATTCAAATCGGATGATCCGAGAATTCATGGTCATTTTGATGAACTGAGTGATATCATGCACGCATGTTCCGTGTTGCCGTGTTGTTTGGAGCGGGATTGGCCATTGTCACACTTTGTCTGGTACCGCGGTATTAACAGTGATAATGCGTGGACACTTATCCCGTTGTGTGGAGCGGGATTGGAACTATGCTTTGCCCGTGCGTAGCGGCGGGCCGTCTGGCATTGTCTGGTCGCATCGAGGTGTTTGCTCGGCGCGTGCCTGGACAGTGCGAAGGTCAGGGGGGGGGGGGTGTCGTAACTTTTTGGTTATGAGTGGTAAAAACCTGATTCTAAAATCAAGTTGTTGTTTATTTAATGGGGATTCCTATGATATTAAGCATTTTGATAGGTTTTGAAAATAAGATTTATAAAACATGCTAAAAGTAAATGATGTAAATCTTACAGAATAGAAACTCAAAATGCTGTCTAGTTTCCTACAATCATAATGAACGGGCTTGCCTAAATAACTGATCCAGCTTTTCTCAATTTTCACTTTTGGAATGCAGAACTGGAAGCCGAAAATAACGATGACCCCCCACCGGCGTACGATTGTGTGCCATCTCACGAAGCCCCGCAGGTTACGGATGAAAACGAAGAGCAAGTCTAGTTGCCTATTTGACCGTACATGGAGCAAGGGAGACACATATGACAAAATGCAGATGTTACCCTAGGGCGTCTTACACCTACACTCTTTGAAATACTGTGGTTATTGATTTCAAATTTGGTTTTCTCTCACATTTTCAATCATTTGCCTGGATTGTCTAACCGTTTTGAATAATTGAACTATTTCCCATGCGTTTGTATACAATTTTTCTCCAAAAACTACAACAAAAACCAAAACAAAAAATCCACGATTCAATATTTCCTGAAAAAGGAAGGAAATACGACCACAAATTGTTTCTACGAATGTCTGATTATTTTTTTTAATTAAAGTTTAATTTTTACTTCATATTAAACTTACATTTGGATGTGCTTTTGCATGTAGACGTTGTGTAACTTGCGATTTACGTAATAGATTAGGGACGTGTCTTTCTTCTTGATTCGCATTGCATTGTAAATATAATATGTATTACCGAGACTCCATCTCGATTCATTTACATTTAGACCAGTGGTCTTTTTTGATAAATACCGATTGATAGCATTATCACATGCTTACTTGCAAGTCCCATTTGACAAATTCACAATTTCATCTTATGAACAATGCGAAGTGAGCCCTCTTTTGGTCATGCACGGATCTCATAGACCAGTCTGAATACACCTTCACTGTGCACTCAAGAAGGCCCCCTTCAATGGCGGTCTCATTGTGACAGCTATTGCTTAGATAATTCGTCACGGGGCAGTTGCTTTGAACAAAAGCTAGCCAAATGCTCTTGCCATTGAAGGGGGCCCCAGACATTGTATTTAATTTGGTTTAACACTAACATTCGTTTGATACAAATTTAATATATACAGTGTATTTTGACATGTTTGGTTAAGTTATGACAATTTAATTTGCCCTTTATATTGGATTGATCCCCTGTCCAATGTTAAAGCAATGTTTGATTAACTTGTTTTACATTAATATGATTAACTTCTTTTGCGTATAATACATGTATATATGAGAAAAATTAAAATTGTTATATTAAAAGCGGTCTCGTCAGATTCCCAACACCACTCCTCCATTTGTGTTATCTTTTGCGTTGGAAATATGTTGTATTCATTCTACAGTGTTTCTTGTAAGGGGGGGGGGCGATTTGGACTCATATGCGGTAGCCCTTTTAGTATTGATGAATTATTAACTAACATGTGGAAGGTTATCTAAGAGACAGCTTAAAACTGGACTTGTTTAACTGGACAAACTGGTACAAGGTACCACGCAGAACGAGTACACAAGGCTTTTCAATTGGACTCATTAATTGACTGTGCTGATAACAGTTCGTTGGGAAGAATAAGTCACTGCCAGCTCAAACGCACTGTATCACGTCTACCCCAATCAACTTGACCTTTATACGCCACTGTTAAATTCGTCCCTAAGATACTAGCACATAGGTTGTTCTGTTTCTCTTTGGAGTAGCCTACGTCAATCGCTTTCGAGTCCAAATTCCACATTATTTTGTGTCTGCCTCGAAATAACATGGCTTCCAAAATGGCGTCCGTGACGTATGCAGTAATACTGCTGGGATTATGTGCTCGGATCTGCGACTGCTCACAGTCAGATGCGCACGGTAAGTCGCGGAGGATTATTACTGATTACTGGAGCACATTTTCCACATTAAAGATACACGGGTTGTATCCGAAACGGGATCCGAAAATGGTGTTAGTAAATTTATGAACTTGAGCACTGTCAGCGGGGTTGTACATCTCGTGAACTGACCCCTGCATTTACAGTCGACTGGGTACCCTTTGATGTCAATACAAAAGGCAATAATCACCATGCAAAGTACGTAGGCTGATTGTCAGCAGTGGGGTAAAGTGTTTTAAAATGCAGCATGTTGTTTTCTGTGTGTAATGTACAAGGTAATTGAAAAACAAAATGTCATGAATTTTTGGTCCCAAGTGTCAAACTGAAGTCGAAAGGTAAACAATCAACATGATTATAATCGGAGCGTGAATTACTTTGCTTCGAGTAAAAAACCCACTGCAGTCGCAATTTCCACACACTTTTCTAGAGAAATACATACCGAGCTGAAATTATGATAATAATAATCTGCTTATTTGGCGAGATAGGACAGATCTATTCTAAGCTGCATTCGTTTTTTAAATTTTGTTTTGGCTTTTATTAAGTCTCCTCGCTATGCTCAAGCATACTCAATGTAAACTTGGCAACTTTTTGGAATTTTGCTCGCACAAAACCTGTTCTTCCTTGCTATTTTCTTAGCCAGAAAACCACCTCTTTTTAAGGCGGCCAAACTCCATTCCATTTAACACTTAAAATGTAGTGGCGACATGTATAATTACGCCCTTTCCTATTCAACACAAAAACCTTAAAGGATTTTCGATGCCTTTTCCTCTAGCATTGGCGGCATTCCCTTTCCAACGGCTTGACATGAAAACCGTTTTCAAACAACCGGTTCATTCAGATATTAAAAAGAATGAAATTAAAGTTGTCTTTTCACAAGCCTATCATTTACTTGAGCACCAAAGAGTTATTACCAACGGCTATACATTAGGTTCGAGGCTAAAATTCGTTTTCATTTCAGCATTAGTGAATAATTGATTCGGTTTTGGAGAGAATTCTCAACCCGCCCAGAACCCTTGACGACGGGCAGAGCATACTGCCTGAAACGTTGACTGTTCAACAGGTTTGGATTAAAGGTATATGTTGCACCATATTGCAGCTATCCAAAAAAGTGACCCACCAAATTAGTATTTTCTTAGTTTACAGATAAATCACTAAACTCGCCTTGAAATTATTCCTTTTGGCATGCTGTCAAAAACCAACATAAAATAAAGTCATTTCCAAAACCATGTCGACTGACACATTTTTGAAATTTGCGTTTGTAGTTGGTTTGTTATTAGGTTAACCCTAAAAGGGCAGGGCTTCTCGACTTTTTCCGCGATACCCATTACAATTTTTTTTTCGCGACCCAAGCTTGTATGACTTTTTAGCTTTGAGCTTTGCGCATCTTTTGACACCAAAAACATAAAAATCGGACGAGGGGTTGTCCCGGCGCTATGCGCCGGGAAAACTAAATTTTCCCATATACGTCGTGTACACAGACCAGAATTGCCATTCATACATATGAATAATTAATTAGCCATAATTCCAAAACCCTTTAACCTTTGGTCATGAAATTTCTTGGGTATGTTAATGAAGAGTTGCTCTATGCATGTATTGAGTTTCAAAATCGTTTGTCACTCGATGGCCGAGATCTTGGGGGGGGGGGGGGGCGGATTCCGCCCGGCTGAGAGATGGTCAAAATAACCCGGCCCCTTTAGGATTAATCCATACATACTGAAATGTGTATCTTGTGTAGTCATTTCTTTGTTGTACTAAAGTATTGAAGTTTGAACGTGTACTTTCAAAATGCTCCTTTTTTAACCAGAACGAATTTCTTGGGCTGACATTTGGACTTAATTAATATCCCTTACGGAAAATACTTCAATTTGCGACTGATCAACACACCTTGGAAATTCCTTATGTTTGAGTAATGATCAATATATCTATTTCGTGATAACCTTGTGGAGACGACCGTGGTCACCTATACAAATTGCCCTGTTGAGACGTACATTACCTTTTGTTTCCTATTGTGCACATGTCTCCAGAGGGTACCATGTAACAGGTCGTGTATGGGAGTCAGCCTGACACCACGCACACGCGCGCGCCGTTGCTATTATACTTCGATACAGTTTGGGACATCACGTAGCTACAATCGGCTGAATGAGAAATATCTCAAAATTTAATATTGATCTTAGGATTGTGCCACGAAAGGGCGCAACTCAAGATAAGGCTCGGCAACATTTGAATAGAAACGAAGATCCGAAATATTGTGGTCTTTACCCCAAATACAGACGTGAATATCAAATATCAAATATTGAACTAACGTATTATGAACACCTTTATAGTGAGAGAACACGTAAATTATTGTTTGTGTTTCTCACACAGATTGGAGACTCTCGGTGACCAAATATCCATGGGGCGACATTCTGGAGGGCAGTGACGTCACTTTCACATGCACCATTGTCTCCAGCAACCCAGATTTGTTTGTGTGGATTGAGTGGCAGCACCTTCTTTCTGAGGAAACCACCACTCTCACCGAACCGACATACGTAACGGGCAGCGACACTTTGACCCTTACGGGGGTGTCTGGGAACCAGGCCGGCAGTTACCAGTGTGCAGGAAGCAACTCCTTGTCACCAGCCTATTGGAATCCCACTACATTTTCTGGTTGGGGTCGTTTATCGCTTATCTGTGAGTACACACAAAACACTCATACACTGTACATGGCCGGTCTGATTATACACAAGTTATACACAACATTTGTCCTTATTTTGTTAGCAATCGGTAACACATACGTGAACTGGTGGATATTAAAAACAAAGAAATGAGCTTCATCTAGATTCATGTGGTGTACGTCTTTCTCAAATTCATTGGTCCCTCGATCGTTGTTTGTACTCAGTCTGAACTACAACTGGTGGACATAAACAAATTCACATTTCATTTGTGAAAGCAAGTATAAATTCTTTGTCTTAACTGAATTTTTTTTTTAAGTTAGTGCGTCTTTGAGAACTGGGAATGATGTTTTATCTCGAATTTCTTTCTTTATACCTTGCCAGATCGCCCCGTCATTATGAACAAAGATAGGACGTGGATTGGTGCCAACAACAACTACACGACGACCTTAGAATGCATCATCCGAAGCGATCCCCGCCCTGCAGTCACTTGGTACGGTCCAAACGGCGCCAATATAACCGAAGACACGGACCCCGACCGAGTCTCACTTGGAGAATATCTTTATTACGATTCTTCTTTCGGGTTTAGATTCCACAATAAGCTGACAATCAATCCAGTGAATTCCAGCACTGATTACGGGATGTACAGGTGTAGGGCTTCCAACGGCATCGGTACATTTGTCGACCATGAAATCGAGTTGAAAGAAACAGGTACATTCAGTTACAATGTTCCGTTATCGGCATATATTGAAGTCTTGAAGATAGATGATTTAATAGATAGGGGCAATGAGTGTCCTATGCGGATTCACAAAGCAAAGCGAAACTGCACGAAAAGCTATCAAATAACAATCGCACATAACCTTTTTTCAAGAAAACAAAACCGGTTGGATAAAAAAATAGTTTTGATTCAAACATTGAGGGAATTGTTTAGTACTTTGTCAAAGATGTTGCTTTTGTGTCAGAGGAGATTTTAAAGGAGCCGAAATATTTCACTTATATTCAAACTAATGAATCCAGAGCCGTATTTTCCGGGGCAAATTCGTCGCAGGCCGGCTTTTGCAAATTCAAACACCCGGATGGAGGAAGGCTATAAACCATTCCATAATAGGGTGCGCTCTTTTCCCCTTATCTTTTCCTTTCAACAATTAATTCATGACTCTTTAGAAAAGATGTGGACAATATTATTCATTTAAACAAGTGGTCATTACTCATCTTTTTTTTATAGATATTCAGTCGAAAACGACGTCTTTGTTCCTCCCCGGAGCTTTCCTTTTTTTATTTAAAATTTAAAATTTGTTTTTCAGGACCGCCTGAGGCGCCAAAGGACCTCAAAATATCTAACGACGGCGCACTAACTGAGGATACCATCGTGTTCAACTGGGAGCCAGGCTATGACGGGGGTGAGGAATTGGAGTCCTATTACATGAACATTCGCGGGATTCCGGGAGATTTCAATGCATCGAACTGGATCCAACTTGGGCCAAAGGAGCGGTATTGGGCGTATACTGACCTCCAGCCGGACACTCTTTACCAAATAACAGGGTATGCCAGGAACATACTCGGCCCCAGTCCAAACACGACTCTGGACGTCCGCACGACGCGTAAGTATCGATATCAATGTTGCCGTTATGCGTTCGATCTTCATGGATGAATTGACTCACGCTATCAGGCCCTATAGTCAATTTTCAAGAATTTCAGTCAGCAATTGCTTCGTTGCAGGATTTAAAAGCGAGTATTTGGTTCGGAATGATTTAGAATAGCACACAAACGCCTGATAATGGTCGTTTTAATTCTTTTGTTTAGTGTGAAAGACGATGACGATAGAACGATTGTTGGTATAACTTAACCACACCTACGACACCGGGATTGTGTTTTAACTTATATTAATTTGTGGGCTTCATTCGACAATGTTTCTGTCTTTACATTTCCCCCTTTTATTTTTTTGTTATATTTTAGCCACTTCACCGAGTGACTTAGGTAAGTTTTTTCAATGTATCTCATTCACCTGTTTTGATTTGTTTTTAGCTGTACTTGCCCAAACACCCTTTGTCTTCCTGAACCTCCTCGTCCGTCCTCTATCCTTTATTCTCCCTCCTCCATTCTTTATCCTCCACCTGTCATTCTCCATTTCGATTCTCCATCCTCTGTTTTCCATTCTCCACCCGCCATTCTCCATCCTCCTTCCTCCTTCCTCCTTCCTCCTTCCTCCTTCCTCCTCCATCTTCCATCCTCAATCCTTCATCCTCAATCCTCCATCCTCCATCATTGATCCTCCATCCTCCATCCTCCATCCTCCATCCTCCATCCTCCAGCCTCTTTCCTCCATCCTCCAGCCTCCATCCTTCATCCTCCATCCTCCATCCTCCATCCTCCATCCTTCATCCTCCATCCTCCATTTTCCATCCTCCATCCTCCATCCTCCATCCTCCATCCTCCAACCTCCATCCTCCATCTTCCATCCTCCATCCTTCATCCTCCATCCTCCATCCTCCATCTTTGATCCTCAATCCTCCATACCCCATCCACCATCCTCCAGCCTCCATCCTTCATCCTCCATCCTCCATCCTCCATCCACAATCCTCCATACTCTATCCTCCATCCTCAAACCTCCATCCTCGATCCTCCATCCTCCAACCTCCATCCTTCATCCTCCATCCTCCATCCTCCATCCTTCATCCTTCATCCTCCATCCTCCATCTAGGATCCTCCATCCTCCATCCCCCATCCTCCATCCTCCATCCTCCATCCTCCATCCTCCATCCCCCATCCTCCATCCTCCATCCTCCATCCTTCATCCTCCATCCTCAAACCTCCATCCTCCATCCTCCATCCTCCACCCCCATCCTCCATCCTCCATCCTCCATCCCCCATCCTCCATCCTCCATCCTCCATCCTCCATCCTTCATCCTCCATCCTCCATCTTCGATCCTCCATCCTCCATCCTCCAGCCTCCAGCCTCCAGCCTCCATCCTCCATCCTTCATCCTCCATCTTCCATCCTCCATCCTCCATCCTTCATCCTCCATCCTTCATCCTCCATCCTTCATCCTTCATCCTCCATCCTCCATCCTCCATCCTCCATCCCCCATCTTCCATCCTCCATCCTCCATCCCCCATCCTCCATCCTCCATCCTCCGTCCTCCATCCTTCATCCTCCATCCTCCATCCTCCATCTTCGATCCTCCATCCTCCATCCTCCATCCTCCAGCCTCCAGCCTCCATCCTCCATCCTTCATCCTCCATCTTCAATCCTCCATCCTCCATCCTTCATCCTCAATCCTCCATCCTCCATCTTCGATCCTCCATCCTCCATCCTCCATCCTCCAACCTCCATCCTCCATCCTCCATCCTCCATCCTCCATCCTTCATCCTCCATCCTCCATCCTCCATCCACCATCCTCCATCCTCCATCCTCCATCCCCCCTCTTCGATACTCCGTCCTCCATCCTCCAGCCTCCAGCCTCCAGCCTCCAGCCTCCATCCTTCATCTTCCATCTTCAATCCTCCATCCT
Organism: Patiria miniata; assembly: GCF_015706575.1. NCBI lineage: Eukaryota > Metazoa > Echinodermata > Asteroidea > Valvatida > Asterinidae > Patiria > Patiria miniata. The sequence goes on from NW_024037068.1 coordinate 24,651,045, forward strand.
CCATCCTTCATCCTCCATCCTCCATTTTCCATCTTCGATCCTCCATCCTCCATCCTCCATCCTCCATCCTCCATCCTCCATCTTCGATCCTCCATCCTCCATCCTCCATCCTCCAGCCTCCAGCCTCCATCCTTCATCCTCCATCCTCCATCCTCCAACCTCCATCCTCCATCCTCCATCCTCCATCCTTCATCCTCCATCCTCCATCCTCCATCTTCGATCCTCCATCCTCCATCCTCCAGCCTCCATCCTCCATCCTTCATCCTCCATCCTCCATCTTCGATCCTCCATCCTTCATCCTCCATCCTCCATCTTCGATCCTCCATCCTCCATCCTCCAGCCTCCAGCCTCCATCCTCCATCCTCCATCCTTCATCCTCCATCTTCAATCCTCCATCCTCCATCCTTCATCCTCCATCCTCCATCCTCCATCTTCGATCCTCCATCCTCCATCCTCCAACCTCCATCCTCCATCCTCCATCCTCCATCCTCCATCCTTCATCCTCCATCCTCCATCCTCCATCCTCCATCCTTCATCCTTCATCCTCCATCCTCCATCCTCCATCTTCGATCCTCCATCCTCCATCCTCCATCCTCCATCCTCCGTCCTTCATCCTCCATCCTCCATCCTCCAACCTCCTTCCTCCATGCTCCATCCTCCATCCTCCATCCTTCATCTTTCATCCTCCATCCTCCATCTTCGATCCTCCATCCTCCATCCCCCATCCTCCATCCACCATCCTCCATACCCCATCAACCATCCTCCAGCCATTCTTTATCCTCCACCTGTCATTCTCCATTTCGATTCTCCATCCTCTGTTTTCCATTCTCCACCCGCCATTCTCCATCCTCCTTCCTCCTTCCTCCTTCCTCCATCCTCCATCCTCCATCCTCCATCCTCCATCCTCCATCCACGCTCCTCCATCCTCAATCCTTCATCTTCCATTCTCCATCCTCCATCCTTCACCCTCCATCCTCCATCTTCCATCCTCAATCCTTCATCCTCAATCCTCCATCCTCCATCATTGATCCTCCATCCTCCATCCTCCATCCTCCATCCTCCATCCTCCAACCTCCATCCTTCATCCTCCATCCTCCATCCTCCATCCTTCATCCTTCATCCTCCATCCTCCATCTAGGATCCTCCATCCTCCATCCCCCAACCTCCATCCTCCATCCTCCATCCTCCATCCTCCATCCCCCATCCTCCATCCTCCATCCTCCATCCTTCATCCTCCATCCTCAAAACTCCATCCTCCATCCTCCATCCTCCACCCCCCATCCTCCATCCTCCATCCTCCATCCCCCATCCTCCATCCTCCATCCTCCATCCTCCATCCTTCATCCTCCATCCTCCATCCTCCATCTTCGATCCTCCATCCTCCAGCCTCCAGCCTCCAGCCTCCAGCCTCCATCCTCCATCCTTCATCCTCCATCTTCCATCCTCCATCCTCCATCCTTCATCCTCCATCCTCCATCCTCCATCCTTCATCCTTCATCCTCCATCCTCCATCCTCCATCCTCCATCCCCCATCTTCCATCCTCCTTCCTCCATCCCCCATCCTCCATCCTCCATCCTCCATCCTCCATCCTTCATCCTCCATCCTCCATCCTCCATCTTCGATCCTCCATCCTCCATCCTCCAGCCTCCATCCTCCAGCCTCCATCCTCCATCCTTCATCCTCCATCTTCAATCCTCCATCCTCCATCCTTCATCCTCCATCCTCCATCCTCCATCCTCCATCTTCGATCCTCCATCCTCCATCCTCCAACCTCCATCCTCCATCCTCCATCCTCCATCCTCCATCCTTCATCCTCCATCCTCCATCCTCCATCCACCATCCTCCATCCTCCATCCTCCATCCTCCCTCTTCGATCCTCCGTCCTCCATCCTCCAGCCTCCAGCCTCCAGCCTCCATCCTCCATCCTCCATCCACCATCCTCCATCCTCCATCCTCCATCCTCCCTCTTCGATCCTCCGTCCTCCATCCTCCAGCCTCCAGCCTCCAGCCTCCATCCTCCATCCTTCATCCTCCATCCTCCATCTTCGATCCTCCATCCTTCATCCTCCATCCTCCATCCTCCATCTTCGATCCTCCATCCTCCATCCTCCAGCCTCCAGCCTCCATCCTCCATCCTCCATCCTTCATCCTCCATCTTCAATCCTCCATCCTCCATCCTTCATCCTCCATCCTCCATCCTCCATCTTCGATCCTCCATCCTCCATCCTCCAACCTCCATCCTCCATCCTCCATCCTCCATCCTCCATCCTTCATCCTCCATCCTCCATCCTCCATCCTCCATCCTCCATCCTTCATCCTCCATCCTCCATCCTCCATCTTCGATCCTCCATCCTCCATCCTCCATCCTCCATCCTCCGTCCTTCATCCTCCATCCTCCATCCTCCAACCTCCTTCCTCCATCCTCCATCCTCCATCCTCCATCCTTCATCTTTCATCCTCCATCCTCCATCTTCGATCCTCCATCCTCCATCCCCCATCCTCCATCCACCATCCTCCATACCCCATCAACCATCCTCCAGCCATTCTTTATCCTCCACCTGTCATTCTCCATTTCGATTCTCCATCCTCTGTTTTCCATTCTCCACCCGCCATTCTCCATCCTCCTTCCTCCTTCCTCCTTCCTCCATCCTCCATCCTCCATCCTCCATCCTCCATCCTCCATCCACGATCCTCCATCCTCAATCCTTCATCTTCCATTCTCCATCCTCCATCCTTCACCCTCCATCCTCCATCTTCCATCCTCAATCCTTCATCCTCAATCCTCCATCCTCCATCATTGATCCTCCATCCTCCATCCTCCATCCTCCATCCTCCATCCTCCAACCTCCATCCTTCATCCTCCATCCTCCATCCTCCATCCTTCATCCTTCATCCTCCATCCTCCATCTAGGATCCTCCATCCTCCATCCCCCAACCTCCATCCTCCATCCTCCATCCTCCATCCTCCATCCCCCATCCTCCATCCTCCATCCTCCATCCTTCATCCTCCATCCTCAAAACTCCATCCTCCATCCTCCATCCTCCACCCCCCATCCTCCATCCTCCATCCTCCATCCCCCATCCTCCATCCTCCATCCTCCATCCTCCATCCTTCATCCTCCATCCTCCATCCTCCATCTTCGATCCTCCATCCTCCATCCTCCAGCCTCCAGCCTCCAGCCTCCATCCTCCATCCTTCATCCTCCATCTTCCATCCTCCATCCTCCATCCTTCATCCTCCATCCTCCATCCTCCATCCTTCATCCTTCATCCTCCATCCTCCATCCTCCATCCTCCATCCCCATCTTCCATCCTCCTTCCTCCATCCCCCATCCTCCATCCTCCATCCTCCATCCTCCATGATGGAGGATGAAGGATGAAGGATGGAGGAAGGAGGATGGAGGATGAAGGATGGAGGTTGGAGGATGGAGGATGAAGGATGGAGGATGGAAGATGGAGGATAGAGGATGGAGGATGGAGGATGGAGGATGGAGGATGGAGGATGGAGGATGAAGGATGGAGGATGGAGGATGGAGGATGGGGGGTGGAGGATGGAGGATGGAGGATGGAGGATGAAGGATGAAGGATGGAGGAAGGAGGATGGAGGATAAAGGATGGAGGTTGGAGGATGGAGGATCGAGGATGGAGGTTGGAGGATGGAGGATAGAGAATGGAGGATTGTGGATGGAGGATGGAGGATGGAGGATGAAGGATGGAGGCTGGAGGATGGTGGATGGGGTATGGAGGATTGAGGATCAAAGATGGAGGATGGAGGATGGAGGATGAAGGATGGAGGATGGAGGATGGAGGATGGAGGATGGAGGATGGAGGATGGAGGATGGAGGATGAAGGATGGAGGATGGAAGATGGAGGATGGAGGTTGGAGGATGGAGGATGGAAGATGGAGGATGGAGGATGGAAGATGGAGGATGGAGGATGAAGGATGGAGGATGGAGGATGGAGGATGGAGGATGGAGGATGAAGGATGGAGGAGGGAGGATGGAGGATGGAGGAAAGAGGCTAGAGGCTGGAGGATGGAGGATGGAGGATGGAGGATGGAGGATCAATGATGGAGGATGGAGGATTGAGGATGAAGGATTGAGGATGGAAGATGGAGGATGGAGGGTGAAGGATGGAGGATTGAGAATGGAAGATGAAGGATTGAGGATGGAGGATCGTGGATCCTCCATCCTCCATCCTCCAACCTCCATCCTCCATCCTCCATCCTCCATCCTTCATCCTCCATCCTCCATCCTCCATCCACCATCCTCCATCCTCCATCCTCCATCCTCCCTCTTCGATCCTCCGTCCTCCATCCTCCAGCCTCCAGCCTCCAGCCTCCAGCCTCCATCCTCCATCCTTCATCTTCCATCTTCAATCCTCCATCCTCCATCCTTCATCCTCCATCCTCCATCCTCCATCTTCGATCCTCCATCCTCCATCCTCCATCCTCCATCCTCCATCCTCCATCTTCGATTCTCCATCCTCCATCCTCCATCCTCCAGCCTCCAGCCTCCATCCTTCATCCTCCATCCTCCATCCTCCAACCTCCATCCTCCATCCTCCATCCTCCATCCTTCATCCTCCATCCTCCATCCTCCATCTTCGATCCTCCATCCTCCATCCTCCAGCCTCCATCCTCCATCCTTCATCCTCCATCCTCCATCTTCGATCCTCCATCCTTCATCCTCCATCCTCCATCCTCCATCTTCGATCCTCCATCCTCCAGCCTCCAGCCTCCAGCCTCCATCCTCCATCCTCCATCCTTCATCCTCCATCTTCAATCCTCCATCCTCCATCCTTCATCCTCCATCCTCCATCCTCCATCTTCGATCCTCCATCCTCCATCCTCCAACCTCCATCCTCCATCCTCCATCCTCCATCCTCCATCCTTCATCCTCCATCCTCCATCCTCCATCCTCCATCCTTCATCCTCCATCCTCCATCCTCCATCTTCGATCCTCCATCCTCCATCCTCCATCCTCCATCCTCCGTCCTTCATCCTCCATCCTCCATCCTCCAACCTCCATCCTCCATCCTCCATCCTCCATCCTTCATCTTTCATCCTCCATCCTCAATCTTCGATCCTCCATCCTCCATCCCCCATCCTCCATCCACCATCCTCCATACCCCATCAACCATCCTCCAGCCATTCTTTATCCTCCACCTGTCATTCTCCATTTCGATTCTCCATCCTCTGTTTTCCATTCTCCACCCGCCATTCTCCATCCTCCTTCCTCCTTCCTCCTTCCTCCATCCTCCATCCTCCATCCTCCATCCTCCATCCTCCATCCACGATCCTCCATCCTCAATCCTTCATCTTCCATTCTCCATCCTCCATCCTTCACCCTCCATCCTCCATCTTCCATCCTCAATCCTTCATCCTCAATCCTCCATCCTCCATCATTGATCCTCCATCCTCCATCCTCCATCCTCCATCCTCCAGCCTCTAGCCTCTTTCCTCCATCCTCCATCCTCCCTCCTCCATCCTTCATCCTCCATCCTCCATCCTCCATCCTCCATCCTCCATCCTTCATCCTCCATCCTCCATCTTCCATCCTCCATCCTCCATCTTCCATCCTCCATCCTCCAACCTCCATCCTCCATCTTCCATCCTCCATCCTTCATCCTCCATCCTCCATCCTCCATCCACCATCCTCCATCCTCCATCCTTCATCCTCCATCCTCCATCCTCCATCTTCGATCCTCCATCCTCCCTACCCCATCCACCATCCTCCAGCCTCCATCCTTCATCCTCCATCCTCCATCCTCCATCCACAATCCTCCATTCTCTATCCTCCATCCTCCAACCTCCATCCTCGATCCTCCATCCTCCAACCTCCATCCTTCATCCTCCATCCTCCTTCCTCCATCCTTCATCCTTCATCCTCCATCCTCCATCCTCCATCCTCCACCCCCCATCCTCCATCCTCCATCCTCCATCCTTCATCCTCCATCCTCCATCCTCCATCCTCCATCCTCCATCCTCCATCCTCCATCTTCCATCCTCCATCCTTCATCCTCCATCCTCCATCCTCCATCTTTGATCCTCAATCCTCCATACCCCATCCACCATCCTCCAGCCTCCATCCTTCATCCTCCATCCTCCATCCTCCATCCAAAATCCTCCATACTCTATCCTCCATCCTCCAACCTCCATCCTCGATCCTCCATCCTCCAACCTCCATCCTTCATCCTCCATCCTCCTTCCTCCATCCTTCATCCTTCATCCTCCATCCTCCATCCTCCATCCTCCACCCCCCATCCTCCATCCTCCATCCTCCATCCCCCATCCTCCATCCTCCATCCTCCATCCTCCATCCTCCATCCTTCATCCTCCATCCTCCATCCTCCTTCTTCGATCCTCCATCCTCCATCCTCCAACCTCCATCCTCCATCTTCGATCCTCCATCCTCCATCCTCCAGCCTCCATCCTCCATCCTTCATCCTCCATCCTCCATCTTCGATCCTCCATCCTCCATCAACCATCCTCCATCCTCCATCCTCCATCCTTCATCCTCCATCCTCCATCCTCCATCTTCGATCCTCCATCCTCCATCAACCATCCTCCATCCTCCATCCTCCAACCTCCATCCTCCATCCTCCATCAACCATCCTCCATCCTCCATCCTCCAACCTCCATCCTCCATCCTCCATCCTCCATCCTTCATCCTCCATCCTCCATCCTCCATCCTTCATCCTCCATCCTCCATCCTCCATTCTCCATCCTTCATCCTCCATCCTCCATCTTCGATCCTCCATCCTCCATCCTCCATCCTCCATCTTCGATCCTCCATCCTCAATCCTCCATCCTCCATCCTCCATTTTCCATCCTCCATCCTCCATCCTTCATCCTTCATCCTCCATCCTCCATCCTCCAACCTTCATCCTCCATCCTTCATCCTCCATCCTCCATCCTCCATCCTCGATCCTCGATCCTCCATCCTCGATCCTCCATCCTCCATTCTCCATCCTCCATCCTTCATCCTTCATCCTCCATCCTCTATCCTCTATCCTCCATCCTCCATTCTTCATCCTTCATCCTCAATCCTCCATCCTCCATCCTCCATTTTCCATCCTCCATCCTCCATCCTTCATCCTCCATCCTCCATCCTCCATCCTCCATCCTCCATCCTTCATCCTCCATCCTCCATCCTCCATCTTCGATCCTCCATCCTCCATCCTCCATCCTCCATCCTCCGTCCTTCATCCTCCATCCTCCATATTCCAACCTCCATCCTCCATCCTCCATCCTCCATCCTTCATCTTTCATCCTCCATCCTCCATCTTCGATCCTCCATCCTCCATCCCCCATCCTCCATCCACCATCCTCCATACCCCATCAACCATCCTCCAGCCATTCTTTATCCTCCACCTGTCATTCTCCATTTCGATTCTCCATCCTCTGTTTTCCATTCTCCACCCGCCATTCTCCATCCTCCTTCCTCCTTCCTCCTTCCTCCATCCTCCATCCTCCATCCTCCATCCTCCATCCTCCATCCACGATCCTCCATCCTCAATCCTTCATCTTCCATTCTCCATCCTCCATCCTTCACCCTCCATCCTCCATCTTCCATCCTCAATCCTTCATCCTCAATCCTCCATCCTCCATCATTGATCCTCCATCCTCCATCCTCCATCCTCCATCCTCCAGCCTCTAGCCTCTTTCCTCCATCCTCCATCCTCCCTCCTCCATCCTTCATCCTCCATCCTCCATCCTCCATCCTCCATCCTCCATCCTTCATCCTCCATCCTCCATCTTCCATCCTCCATCCTCCATCTTCCATCCTCCATCCTCCAACCTCCATCCTCCATCTTCCATCCTCCATCCTTCATCCTCCATCCTCCATCCTCCATCCTCCATCCTCCATCCTCCATCCTCCATCCTTCATCCTCCATCCTCCATCCTCCATCTTTGATCCTCAATTCTCCATACCCCATCCACCATCCTCCAGCCTCCATCCTTCATCCTCCATCCTCCATCCTCCATCCACAATCCTCCATTCTCTATCCTCCATCCTCCAACCTCCATCCTCGATCCTCCATCCTCCAACCTCCATTCTTTATCCTCCATCCTCCTTCCTCCATCCTTCATCCTTCATCCTCCATCCTCCATCCTCCATCCTCCACCCCCCATCCTCCATCCTCCATCCTCCATCCTTCATCCTCCATCCTCCATCCTCCATCCTCCATACTCCATCCTCCATCCTCTATCCTCCATCTTCCATCCTCCATCCTTCATCCTCCATCCTCCAACCTCCATCCTTCATCCTCCATCCTCCTTCCTCCATCCTTCATCCTTCATCCTCCATCCTCCATCCTCCATCCTCCACCCCCCCATCCTCCATCCTCCATCCTCCATCCCCCATCCTCCATCCTCCATCCTCCATCATCCATCCTCCATCCTTCATCCTCCATCCTCCATCCTCCATCTTCGATCCTCCATCCTCCATCCTCCAGCCTCCAGCCTCCAGCCTCCATCCTCCATCCTTCATCCTCCATCTTCCATCCTCCATCCTCCATCCTTCATCCTCCACCTCCATCCTCCATCCTTCATCCTTCATCCTCCATCCTCCATCCTCCATCCTCCATCCTCCATCCCCCATCCTCCATCCTCCATCCTCCATCCCCCATCCTCCATCCTCCATCCTCCATCCTCCATCCTTCATCCTCCATCCTCCATCCTCTATCTTCGATCCTCCATCATCCATCCTCCATCCTCCATCCTCCAGCCTCCAGCCTCCAACCTCCATCCTCCATCCTTCATCCTCCATCTTCGATCCTCCATCCTCCATCCTCCAACCTCCATCCTCCATCCTCCATCCTCCGTCCTTCATCCTCCATCCTCCATCCTCCATCTTCGATCCTCCATCCTCCATCCTCCAGCCTCCAGCCTCCATCCTTCATCCTCCATCCTCCATCCTCCATCCTCCATCCTCCACCCTCCATCCTCCATCCTTCATCCTCCATCCTCCATCCTCCATCTTCGATCCTCCATCCTCCATCCTCCAGCCTCCATCCTCCATCCTTCATCCTCCATCCTCCATCTTCGATCCTCCATCCTCCATCAACCATTCTCCATCCTCCATCCTCCATCCTCCATCCTTCATCCTCCATCCTCCATCCTCCATCTTCGATCCTCCATCCTCCATCAACCATCCTCCATCCTCCATCCTCCAACCTCAAACCTCCATCCTCCATCCTCCATCTTCGATCCTCCATCCTCCATCAACCATCCTTCATCCTCCATCCTCCATCCTCCATCTTCGATCCTCTATCCTCCATCAACCATCCTCCATCCTCCATCCTCCATCAACCATCCTCCATCCTCCATCCTCCAACCTCCATCATCCATCCTCCATCCTCCATCCTTCATCCTCCATCCTCCATCCTCCATCCTTCATCCTCCATCCTCCATCCTCCATCCTCCATCCTCCATCCTCCATCCTCCATCCTCCATCCTTCATCCTTCATCCTCCATCCTCCATCTTCGATCCTCCATCCTCCATCCTCCATCCCCCATCCTCCATCCACCATCCTCCATACCCCATCAACCATCCTCCAGCCTCCAGCCTTCATCCTCCATCCTCCATCCTCCATCCTCCATCCTCCATCCTCCATCCTCGATCCTCGATCCTCCAACCTCCATCCTCCATCCTCCATTCTCCATCCTCCATCCTCCATCCTCCAACCTCCATCCTCCATCCTCCATCCTCCATCCTCCATCCTCCATCCTCGATCCTCCATCCTCTATCCTCCATCCTCCATCCTCTATCCTCCATTCTCCATCCTTCATCCTCAATCCTCCATCCTCCATCCTCCATTTTCCATCCTCCATCCTCCATCCTTCATCCTTCATCCTTCATCCTCCATCCTCCATCCTCCAACCTTCATCCTCCATCCTTCATCCTCCATCCTCCATCCTCCATCCTCGATCCTCGATCCTCCATCCTCGATCCTCCATCCTCCATTCTCCATCCTCCATCCTTCATCCTTCATCCTCCATCCTCTATCCTCTATCCTCCATCCTCCATTCTTCATCCTTCATCCTCAATCCTCCATCCTCCATCCTCCATTTTCCTATCCTCCATCCTCCATCCTTCATCCTCCATCCTCCATCCTCCATCCTTCATCCTCCATCCTTCATCCTCCATCTTCCATCCACCATCCTCCACCCTCGATCCTCCATCCTAACCCTAACCCTTACCTATGTAATTTTTAAAATACGAGCAAATGAGTAATATGAATTTGTACTCAGTTCAATATTGATGAAACTACAAATCCGATCTGCCACCTGCATGAAACATTTGTGTGTGCCTGTAAATCTACATCCCATCTACATGTCACGAAAACATTGCCAAAATAGCCCCGCGTTTTTCCACACACACAAGTATAGTTAGGTGTTGGGCCTTGAGCCCAGCACCTATTGATTTTGTAAGAGTTTACTATTTTTGT